>NC_045163.1:10991731-11096731 GCF_900700415.2 Clupea harengus | reverse complement strand
GTTACAAGTCTTTTATTTGTCAGATGCACAAAATGACACAGGGTCAGACTGGGCACTGAAATTCTTACGACAAGGCACCGCCCAAACCTACCATAACATAACATCACATAATATAACATAACAAACCATGACTATGACAGTACTATGAACATAATTTACACATAATAAACATATAATAACCTAAATAACCTTACTAAATATACAAGATAAATATACAATACGGTGTGCTAAACATATAACAACCTATACATATAATACTAAATATACATATAGCAGCCTATACATATAATACTAACATATAACATATAATAAACTATGCTACATTAATATAGCTTATTGCATCATGTGTTGATGTGGTGTGACTCCTGTAGGCAATCTATGGGTATTAAATATGTACAGGGTGGTTGGACTGTGGGTTGTTTCTTGTTGTGCACACAGCGCTTGCCCAGGCTTTCGTGCCTAGGGGCCCTTGATTTCATAATCCGTCCATGCTCATTCTCTCACTTAAGAAGTCATATCTTCCTGGTCTGCACTTTAGATCTGCGTTTTACATCTTTTTGGGCCCACATTGTTACTAGGGACAATCTTCCAGTCTCTGACATAGCACCTCATTCAGTGCATGCAGTTGATTATAGAAAGGTGATGCTCTCCTTTGAGTGCCCAAACATATCTAAAAATAGGGCCCAGGCTGACAAATTCCGAAACTTCTTTTCAAGTTAACTGTATGGCTCCTAGTACATAATACTGTTTACACCCAGCAATATCCTCCATACTATATCCTGATGACCCTCTCTCATCTAGTGCTGTTGTGCTCATTGTGTGACACAAAAACGTGGAGCGCTGGACGTTACCCGGCCACGTGAGTCTGCAGTTGGAGTTTCAAGTAGATTTAGGGCACTGGGGGTAGGAAGGGAGAAGGGGCAGAGAGGATCCATCTTGTCGTCGGGAACAATAGTCTGCAGCGACGTAAGACAAGGCAGGAAATCCTGAGCATCACAACCCTATCCTCCCGACCCCATCACTTTACCTGACGGAGGCTGCTGTAGCTTCAGGTGGTGCCCTCTGTTTGGCCCACACAACAACACCGCCTGGCCTCTGCACCGTCAGCCTGCATCGGTGCCAGGCCAGGCCTTGGTGTGTGTTTACTTGGGCTCCTGTCCGTGCGTCGGTGGGCACCTCCTGATGGGGCCCAGGGCTCAACCACGGTAGTCTCACACACACACACACACACACACACACACACACACACACACACACAAACACACACACACACACACACACTCATACGGCCACCTGGTTCCAGCACGTTCACAGAGGAAACATCTGCGCTCTGACACGCACACATTGCAGCTTCTCTGACTTTTGGCATAGAGGGCCATTGTCTGCACCGGTAATCAAGCTCACAACCTGAATGCACCAGGCATACCCCGACTCAGGCAAGCATCCGCAGCCAAGACACCAGAGCTGCTGATATCACACTTAGATTTAATGTGCTGTTGTGTCTTTTCTTAATAAGGTGACTAATTGCATAACCATGTGGATGGGGTGGTGGTGGTTGTCAGGGAATCAATTGTTCTCGTACTGAAATACGTACTTGCATTTTTGGCGAGCTTTGTGATTTCCAAAATACTGTCAACAGCTAGCACAGATGCCTTCCCAGCATAAACATCTGTATTCATACATGTCATTCAGATTGTTTTTCTTTGAGACAGCACTGCTTACATTCCTGCAACAGACTTTCATCAAACATGGAAAGTTTATTTGGATAAAATAATAACATTAACAAAAGAAAAACAAAGCCATTTTTAGTCTCCCTAACAAGTAAATACTATGAATATTCACAAGAATAAAGTCACATTCAAAACGTCTACAGTGTAAAGCGTAGCTGAGTTTTAATGCACTTTGTTGCATTTCAGCCCATTTGTCGTGTTCTTGTGCCTATGCACCAATCAAAGCTTCTTGTCACGCAGGACTCCAACTGAAATTCCTGTCTCCTGAATCAACAGACAAACATCACTTCTTGTTTCCATAGCTGTTTGATTAAATGTTGCCATCATCCGGCGTGTTATCAGGGAAACCACATCTTCCTCGGCGCTGTTTATTTGCTTATCAGATGCTCTGTACTCCAAGTGGGTCAGAGGTAGCAATGACTCTGTGATTAAGTCTGTCACGCTTTGCATCCATGCACAGATGCTAAACATGGAAACAGAAATACACTGGTTGTGTAGGGGGTAGGGAGGTTTTTATTGGGGGGGGGGGTTCTGGGAGTGGTGAGGTTTCCCTCTTTCTAATTTACCAATTTGGTGTGGTCCATCACATAGAGATGCACGGCTTCCCCTTGGATAATAAACATTTCTGGAACCGTTTGCTCATTTTCATCGCCAAGGGAATCCCAACAACACTAATTATTCACCATCTAAATGCACTGCAGTCATGCCCTGACAATTAAATGACTGCTACACTTGGAATAGACTGCACAGAGATCAGTTATTGTGGTCAATGACAGAAAATAATTACTTTGAACCACACTTTAAAAAGTTTAACTTAGGTGTCCTTACATACAATGTAAAAGTAGAAGTTTAGGGGAGGGGGAGGTCGAAACATTTACATATTGTGTACTTTTTGAACTGTGTTGCACTGTCTAAGTTCTGGGTGCAAAGGTTGACTGGACCGGTAATACTAAAGAAGTAAGTACACTGCAGTAAATGCTCTAAGAATTAACTTTTTTTGATGAAACAGATGAAACATCTGTAAAGTGACATAGATGCCTGACAAAGTATTTGCTGATGTTGTGCGATAGGGATGTACTTTGTGTCTGTGTTAAATCTCAAAGTTGCTTAAAAACAACTTGAGTCCAGGTAAGTTTCATGGTCTACCACAGAAAGACTCCGGGCTACATTTACATTTAGTCATTTAGCAGACGCTTTTATCCAAAGCGACATACAAAGGAAAAAACAATCAAGCTACGAGCAATAGAGACCTAGTGTATCAATAAATACTACTCTACATAAGGAATAAGGAAAAGTGCAGGAATGTAACTACTGTAAGAGCGAGTTAAGTACTTGTTAGAGGAGATAGCATTAGAGGAAAGATAAGGAGAGGTAGAGGAAGGAGGAGGAAGGGAGAGGAAGTGCAAGTTAGGAATAGAGGTGCTCTCTGAAAAGTTGGGTCTTCAAGAGCTTCTTAAAGGTAGAATTCTCTCTACATTAAAAATGTAAATACATGTAGAATTAGGTGCTTCTGGATAACAACAGCTAGAAGACGTGAATTGAAAAACAAATCTGATTAAAGTGAGCCTAAAAGTTCTTTAAACAACATTTAGTAGTGCTTGACATTAGTAATCTCTGGCAGACGGGGGGAAAAGCACAGGCTTGGGCATTGGCTGGTGCCCTGTTCCACCTTTCTCCCCCAAACCAGTTGGAGCTGGTCAGTTTGCGATAATGCCTCTGCACACCAGCACAAACAAACTATCATAACATTACTTGAGACGTCTTGGCAAACAATAGAGCATATCAACAAAAGTTCCTTCCCTCTGCGGAGTATCCTGCTCTTTGCTGGGGTTGAGTGTTGATGGGCCTTGGAGACAGACAAGGCTTTCTGTGTTTCTGCTCAGCAGTTCTGCCTTTACCCTTCTTATGCAATATTAGGCTGTTTGCTTTTGATTAGATACACACCCAGTGTGAGCCAATTTCTAAATTAAAGTGATTATTGTTATGACAATATAATACATATTTATATCGTTTTTGTTCTCTGGAACACCATAATTTGCAGTAGATGCAGACGCTTTGACGTCAGTTGATGGATGTAATGATGTAGAGTTGGAAGGATGGACTTTGTTGATAGTTAATTTAATCAAAGCCCTAATATCTGAAAGCAGACTACTCAGATTCAAACTGACTAGGTTTAGTTAAAAATAGTTTAGTTGTGTAAAATTGCTGCAATGTTGCTGTCCCTCTCAAACTTGTTTTTTTTTTCTAACCTCACAGCTGTATCTGACAATGAAGCCAGAGAATGCAAAACATTAACCATCACCCACCCCCTTCACACATACTCACACACATGCACAAACACACACACACACACACACACACACAGACACACACACACAGACACACTCACACACTCTCTCTCTCACTTTCTCACACACACAAACACACACACACACACACACACACGCACACGCACACGCACACACACACACACACACACACACACACACACACACACACACACACACACACACACCACTTTCCTGTTTAACTAAGTCCCCTCACTTCCAGGATTTGCTATAGATAGGAGAGATAACATTTCCCACAGAAAAAAGTGATTCATACAGAAACTGACACTAAGAGTAACTTCGGACAGTAAAAGCAAGTTGTTGTGTGTTGTGTCAGTGTTGACAAAGAATTAAAGGTTCACTTTTTTGTTGGAAACATGGTACCACTGACGACATTGTCATAGGTCATATGGACAGGTCATATCATCTGTACAGGTTTCGGGCTATTTCATTAAATGAGTATAGAGCCCTCAACATCAATGCATTAGTGCCAGGTTATGTAAGGTCGATTTTAAACATGTAGTTTTTAGATACAAATGCACACAACCTAGCCTACAATATGGGGTACGTTCCTAAATACACAGACACTCTGCCTGAAAATGAGAGCATGTTAGTTTTATTTATTTACAAATAATAGCTGAACTAATTTATGAACACACTGCTATGCTATGTTATATCTGCCTGATTTCTTGGTATCTTCATTCACATAGAGAACAATGAATGACTGACTGAAACAAACTAAACTATCTCTTGGAAAGGTAACAGGAGTGGAGCCAGAGGCAGAGAGAACGAGAGAAGGTGAGTGAGAAAAGGAGTTAAGTAAAGGCAGGCCTACTGCCAAGAAGGAGATACTACATTTAAACACATACGTTTTATAAAATTGGGGGGTACCACACAGACGTTTTTAATATACATAAATGCAGTGATGGATGGGTGCCTTGGTCATGAACATGACTCAACATGGATTAGTTATTTAGACTTTATCATTCATTATCATTCCTTTATCTTATGCTATACTTCCTTGCTAGCCTACTTCTTAAATAAGATCAATCTCTCTCTCTCTCTCACACACACACACACTCCTGTTTGAACAGGTTTTTATGTAAATAAATGAATTGTTAAACAAACTTGTCAAGTGCCTATGTTGTTGCTGTATCTATCTCACAAGGTTGTCCTACAAGGCGCTCCATTATGCTCACATGGATACATATACAATGACAAATTAGCAGCTTATTCCAGTACAGACATGGAATTTTTGCCAAATGTATAATTTGCAGTGCTGCACCCTAGAATGCGCATGTGTTTTAGTATTAGTCTTCTAAATTTGTGCCAGGGGAGATCGCATGCAGACACCTTTGACCTTTGTTTTTTTTGTTTTTTAAATCCTGCCTACAGCCTTCACCTTGCAGCAAGTATAGGGAAGTAGCTCTACACATAACTCACAATGCCAGACTCATACAGGATGGTTGTTGCCAATCTAGAGATCCTGTGCTTGAAGGAAACACGTGCACACATTTGTAAACACATCCAAACCAAAAAAAGCTATATTGTGATTCCCACGTTCTTTGTGTCCAACTTAGGTGTAAAGTAGACCTATATGTGTCAAATCTGCACACGTTTATTGTCAATTTATATTTTTGTTTAATTTATGTATATTGTGACTTACTAACATCTACAACAGTAGCAAATTGTGGTCATTTTCAGTGGTTGTGGATTGTTCTATGGAGGAGCGCTAAGGAGTGTAGGATAAAACATGGCCTTAATGATGGGGCTCATCTTTTATGAGTTGCCATCTTTGTTCATAATGGCTTTGTGACAAGATAATGGATTTATTTGTGACTGTCAGAGATCGTGCTGTACTGTTGATGTGGAAACAGATGTGTGGGAGGGAAAGACAGAGGTGAGAGTTTGCCAACCTGCAGACATCAACCGTGGGGGAGAAGAGATGGAACTGAAGCAATAGCACAAACCACTCTTGGATTATCAAAGGCATATGACATTTAAATTCCCCCAGTGGAAAGCTACACAGACGCCTCCAAGAGCACACAGAAGCACTCTGTCTGAAAGAGTCGGCAGAAGACCAGTGAGTCTGTGGTGAGATGTGAGCAGTCAGATAGAAGTCAGATAGAGGCCACCTAAGACCGTGGTATGGTAGTATAACGCTAGCTCATTATAAAATAGCTGTTTTAGGGGAAACCGTGTGCAAAAAACAACTTTTGCATGACCAGCCTGACAGCTGAACAAAGCCTGACATTTTGGCATAAAACAAGCTATTATACCTGTGAGCTGGAATAGCATATTTAAGGGACTGCTTCTTTGCTATAGTTAATTGCTCCATGGTTAGTTAGTTAGTTTCTCCAACTTGAGACACGGTTCTGTTCTTCTCAGTCCTTTGTATTAGAGTCTAGAAAATCCATGACAGGAGGAATATTTGGCAGTGCATCTTCACCCCCCAGGAAAAGTAAGCCTACTGATTAGGCATGTACGTTTGGCAAAGTACACCTGATTTAAAGCCCCATTAATTTAACAGCCTGCATGACTATAATAATGATCATGTCACTAATAATAGTTGCACTGAATTGTATAGGTCTAGGCCGTTACCTGTGGTAACCCCTCCACTAAAACAACGAGTTAGTAACCTACATGTTTTGTTATATGACTACCTCATTCCCTTCAGGTTTCAGAAAAGTGTCAGTGTTGTCTGGACATTCAGATGTGTGTGACCCTACTCGACCAATGACGCGTTTTTTCTTAAATTTTTTGGAGAATGAATTGCAGGAAGGCTGTTAAATCACACATCTATTGTCTTCCTGTCGTTATCCTCGCCTTATCTCTCCCTAAACACCATCCCCATGCGGTTTCCTGTTGTCTGTTTTCCTCGTACTTTTCTGACTTTCCATTGGCTGCTGAGAGATGGGGTAAGATCTCATTGGCCGACGTTGAACCGCTTTGTTTGGACTACAGTATAAATTCCCAGGAGAATGTATATTTCTTGTCCCAAAAACTTTGGTCCACTTCAATTCGCAAGTGCAATGTAGACAGGTTTCCGTACGAGAAATTACAGAGAAACGACTTTCTCTCAACTGAACGGCTCCTCTTTGTCCAAAGTCCACACAGATTGTTGTTTGCTTAATTTTTTTTGCAGAACCGAACCAAAAGAAAAACAGAAAAAATGCTTTCTGCCTGTTTGGAATTGCTCGGCCTGGGGTTTTGCGTGTCTGGTAATCTGCTGGTGATGGTGGCTTGCGGCTTGCCCATGTGGAAAGTGTCCGCTTTCATAGAGAGCAACATCGTTGTGGCGCAGACTATCTGGGACGGACTGTGGATGTCCTGCGTGGTTCAGAGCACAGGGCAGATGCAGTGCAAGGTACACGATTCCGTCCTGGCATTGAACAAGGACCTGCAGATGGGCAGAGCTCTCACGGTCATCTCCGCTGTCTTGGGCGTGATGGGGCTCATCTTCGCCATCGCCGGTGCACAGTGCACCAACTGTCTCAAAACCGAGAACATTAAGGCGAAGGTGGTGAACGCCGGCGGGGTGATCTACATCATCAGCGGCTTATTTGTCCTGATCCCTCTCTGCTGGATGGCAAATAACATCATCTCGGACTTCTACAGCCCGCAGGTCCCCCCAGCCAAGAAACGAGAGATTGGGGCTGCGCTGTACATCGGGTGGGCGGGCGCCGGGCTTCTGCTAGCTGGAGGCACCTTACTGTGCTGCTCCTGTCCCCATCGTTTAAAGGGTTCATATCCTATAAAATACGCCCCAACAAAAAGCGTCACTCAGAACGGAGACTACGACAAACGAAATTACGTGTAAGTGTAGGACTATCTGACGGACATTTTTTCTTGCCTGACTAACCTTTCATGGATGGCAACTGGTGGTTGCGTCGGGGTGCTGGAGCGCCCGTCCCAGTCACTCATGGACAGCTGTCGCCTGGCGTGTTTGTGCCATCTTTAAGTGTACCTACTGAGGCAATGGACACAGTCAAATTGTAGTAGCCAATCGGATAAGAGCCGAATTTGGCCGAGAACTGAAAGTTAATTGCAATGATAGCTTTAGAGTTATATTTGTGTTTTAGAATATTCATTTTAATCGGTCTAAAATGTTGTTTGGCTTAGTGTAAGTAGACCGTTTTATCCCAAGTAATTAGACACGGTCTGCTTCAACGGACAGCTCCATATAGCCCTAATGAATAGCGTCCATTGTTCGTCAATTGCATTCCAGCTATGCATAGCCTATATCTGGCTGCACCCTTTATCACAACAATTGTCCAATTATAGTTATGAGTATCCTGCGAATGGACTGTGTAGTAAATATGTCTGCGAGTATCTCTTGTAGTTTGCCTGTATTTGGCAACGAAATACAAACATGAAGTTAAGAAATTGTGTTTTTAAGTGGTTTGTATGACCCACTGTGTTGTAGCTACATTGTCATTTGTCCTGTGTATAAATTAGCTGTAGAGTCATTGTCTAAATAAACTCACTGTTTTTCAAATGTTGGGTCTAAAATGTCTCTTGAGTCTTACACTAGTACACATTCTCTGACAAAGACAAAAGTGTGTGTGTGTGTGATTTGTGCACAACCTGGAGAATTAAAATCAACATGTCCTGGTCACTGCTAATCAATAGAATTGATAGGTTTTAAATTATTCATGGCAGTGGCAGTTTAAGAAACTCTCTCCTACGAGCCTACGTCATCATCTGAATCTGACCTGCAGTGTAACACACTGTTCCTGGGGGTAGAACAACTTCATGTAAATGGATTTATCGCTATGTGCACTCCAAGACATGATGATACCCATTGTGTAACCAGAAATATTACAGGTCACTCACATAGAGAGCATGCACAATGATGAACACACCAATATAAAAATGTATGTTGATTCTGACATTATCCCTAACTAAAAACCCAATGGTCTTCTTTTGGTGTTATTAGAACAGGAAGTATGGTTTTTGTGTCAATTGGAAATCAGAGACATCCAAAGAACAGCCTATAAAATGGTCACATGGAATGCCACCTACATCTTGGTCATGTGATTTCAGAAAATGATTGCATCATACATCCTATTTAGGCCATGAGAGCCAACTTAGCTTTGACCCAGAGGTCGACGAGGAGGAACGTGACTAAGTGACATTAGCATCTCATCAAGTGCTGTGCAGATGACAAAACAGCTAGCATCCTGCGGACAAAAATCTACGTCAAACTGACCCAGTTTTGAAGGCTAGCCAGTGGCCTGTTAAAACCAGGCCAATTATTCTAGACATAAAGGTATCAGCTGTAAGTTATCAGCCCCATCTCAAAAACAATGCTCTAAAATCACGATTGTGATCGCTCCAGCCATTACGGCAGCTGTCAGGAAGGGGTCTATTTGGTGTGCGTGACCTGGGGCCTAGGAGCAGCGACCTCTCACCCAATTTGCAGTGCAAGTGTGTTGTAGGGCACTCAGGGATGGTGCTTCCATCATGGCGTCTACTCCCTTCAATGCAGGCCGAAGATTAAGTGAACTGCGGAGAGTGGGAGAACGCCCTAATCAGGCCAAGGTCTCACTTCCTGCCTTCGTTTGCAATGGATTAAGAGCACGTTCAGTTGGTTTCCTTCACTGATTATTTGCCAACTTGTCCCTTAGTAAGCATGCTAAAGGCTCACGGGAATAGGTCACATGTATGTGTAAATACCTTTAAATATGTAAATATGACCATACAAACTACATTATCAAACCTTTAAGTAACAGAATGAGAGCAGGGACTAAAGGAACTCTGGAGGATTCTATAATGTCTTCCTGTGTTGCGTGTATTTTCAGAGTTTACTTTGAATATGTACTTCACTTCAATATCACTGCATATCAGATCTAGTACTTGTGAGAAAGTACTAGAAATAGTCATGGCTTACCGTGGTTTAACTCTTGCGGCAAGAGATTATTTTTCATAAATTACGAAAAGAAAGATAAAGGCCACTGAAATCTGTAGCCCACTCTGTTCAGTCCTTCAACAATACCATGGCATATTAGCATCCAGGTCACTCAGAAATGGCAGGAGTATCATAAGAAAAATCAACAAATGCATGTTTAATGATCACATGGCAATTGGAAAAAGTTATCACGTATGTACAGCCAAATATATTATGTCATTTTGTCTATCCAAAGAGGCAATCTGGAGTTGTCCCAGGCACAAAGAAAGGCATTCGGAGTCTGCAGACTGCTGCACTCTTGTGGACACCAGCGCAAGTGCAGCAGACACAAACCCTCTGAGGTCGTGGTTTTGGCAGAACCCAGAAGCATTATTCTGAGAAGGAAGACATCTGGCACTATAATGGCCAATCCTCCACCACTCAAAATCATGCTCATGAAACTTTGAACACAGCTGACAGCACAGTTAGTTGAACCGGTGGGTTATCAGGTACCTGAGTGGTACCCGGTGGTGTCAAAAACCAGGCACTGAAACACGTCATTAGTTCTGGTATTAGTTCAGAAAGTTCATGTTCCTTCCTGTCCTATGACTGGTACTCCTTGAGGATCTGATTTGCGATGACCAGTCTCTGAATCTCACTGGTGCCCTCGTAGATCTCAGTGATGCGAGCGTCTCGGTAGTGTCTTTCAGCAGGCATGTCTGTCACATAGCCCATCCCTCCCAGAACCTGGATGGACTGCAGGGTCAAACAAGAGGGAAAATCACAAACACGGTCACATCATTATCATAATTTTTTTTCTATCTCTACCTCCCTACCCAGCCAGCTACAAGCAGATGGACGCTGAGGTTCTGCTTAAGGTTTCTTTCTGTTAAAAGGGAGTTTTCCCTTGCCCCTGTCACCTTTGTGCTTGCTTTAAGGGGGTTCAACAATTGTATTTTTTTGGCACTACATAAATTGAATTGAATTGAATTGAATTATGACATGATAACATTAAAGGTGCAGTTTGTTGTGAAAAACACTGAAATGCTTCTAGACCTACAATTATGACATATGTCTTAGAGGTAATAACGTATAGTTGGTCCTGTGTCTTCAGTGAATTTTGATACTTTGTTTGGCATCTTGTTAATACATTATTAGACAATTTAGAGGGCACCTACGTGTTAACAAATACACAGAACAAGCCTGAAAAAGAAAAATCAGTGTGTTGTATCCACTGCAATACTGAATAAGATGTCCCGCCTTCATTGTTACGTCCCCATTGTAAGTCCAGAAGGATGCTTAAGAGCAGTTCAACAGAGTTCATTCTTACCTGATGAGATATGAAGGTGGCAGCTTCAGAGGCAGCCAGTTTTGCCATGGCAGCTTCCTGTAGCAGACAAGAGGATAGCAAGGAGATCAACAACAAGTAGCCAGGGTCCATTCAATGTGAGGGAGTGGGTGTGTGTGAGTGTATGTGTCCGTTGGTCCGCAGGCACTTTGGTGCAGTGTGTGTGTGTGTGTGTGTGTGTGTGTGTATTAAAGAGAAAGCAAGAAAGAAAGAAAGAAAGAAAGAAAGAAAGAAAGAAAGAGAGAGAGAGAGAGAGAGAGAGAGAGAGAGAGAGAGAGAGAGATGAAGGTTGCCATGGTGAACTCGCCATTGTGTAGGGTTTCTTGGCGTCCCTCAGCAGCGCTGATTTCCAGGTGAGCAGACGAGCACTCTCTAGAGCCACAGCCATGTCTGCCAGCTTAAACTGGGACACGAGAAACACACACACACACACACACACACCACAGTTTTTACACACTTAAGTATCACATGACCACAGCCATGTCCATCAGTTTAAACAGGGTGAGAAGGGAAACAAGGCTCTCTCACTCACACACACACACACACACACACACACACACACACACACACACACACACACACAGTCGCACTCAAAATTCTCATACAGATTCAGAGAGCAATTCAAAGGCTTATTGCCATAATAACCATATAATCATGCATATCATATATCATCATATATTGGTAACATGTAAGCTACTGTATACAGCTTGTATGCCAGTGTACACCGCCAAAAAAATATGCTTATCTGCTGCATGTGTACCAGTTTGATGCAATTATACCAGTTTATACTATATATATATTTCCGCCGTACAGGAAGTTAACAGTATTCTTCAATTGCATAGTAGTTTACTGCAGTATGGCATAACCAGCATGTAACATGTATTCCTGTAGATATCCTGTCTGTGTGTGTTGAGCAGAGAAGGGCACCTGGATGGCCTGCATCTTCCCAATCGGAGCCCCAAAGGCCGTCCTCTTGTGGGCGTAATCTGCGGCGCAGTCCAGGGCAGCCTGGGCGATGCCCAAAGCCTGGGAGGCGATCCCGATCCGACCACTGTCCAGGGTTTGCTGCAGGACGAGGAGGAGGAGGAGGACAGGTGAGGTTGAGAGACAGGAGAGACGGATGAGACTCAGGACTACAATGGCAGTCAATGTCAAAGGGTCAAAAAGAGCATTCGGTCAAGGAGGAAATAGTTTGTATCTGTAAAAATTAAAACAGGACCCAGGATCACGTCCCGATCTGACCGCTGTCAAGGCTTAGCTGCAGGACAAGGAGGAGGGGCACAGGGAAGTGGGTGAGACAGGTGAGTGATGGGACCTGGGACTACACAGGTGAGTGATGGGACTCTGGACTACACAGGTGAGTGATGGGACTCTGGACTACACAGACAAAGCCAAAGGGTTAAAGGTTCAAGGATGAAACATAAAGATCGTCCTCTATAAACAGTCTCCTAAAAAAATTCCAAGAACACACCAAAAGAGTTTAAAAGGAAATGATCTTTGAGGAGGTGCTTGTTAGAGGAGGAGCTCAGGATCAACAGTGCCACTGCAATGACGTGCTCAAAAGTCATATGGCAGGAAAAGTAAGTGCTCGTGAGGGGAGGTGCTCAGGCCATAAGTCAGAGAAAATGCCTTTTAAAAAAGTGCTTAGGCTGAGAAGAAGGTGTTGGTGTGATGAGATGGTCTTTGAGGAGGTACTTGTGAAGGTGTGGGCTCATGTCATGGAGAGAGAAGGTAAGTTGTGAGGCGGTGCCACGAGAGACGCCTGTTAGAGACGGGTGCAGGGGTAGGGTCGTGACCTACCATGGCGATCTTGAAGCCCATGCCACGCCCGCCCAGCAGGTTGCCCAATGGAATGCGGCAGTCTTCCAGGATGATGTTGGCAGTGGAGGACGCTCGGATGCCCAGCTTGTCCTCCTTCTTGCCCAGAGACAGGCCTGGATGCGGCATGGGCACCAGGAAGGCACTGATTCCCTGAGGGGGGAGAAAACACACGCATACCACCGATTATTATAATGGCATTAACACACCGGGCCATAGTTTGGTCGGAAAAACAGCTGCCGGAAACAGCCTATTTCGCCCCGGGGAGGTTGTCTCAAACTCCAGCGATAAATTTTATTTCACGGCGAGGTGTGGATTTTTGATATAGGCCTGGCAGCAACATATTCTTCTCTGACAGGGAACACGTACATGTGCCAATCACAAACCATCACTGCCCAAGTCTGATTTATCAATCTGGCAAAAAATATCATATTGTTATCAGTATACCTTTATTGGAAGAGTTGCACATTATGCCTACATATTTCTGTATTTGCAAGAAAGCTAACCTGTGTTATGAATTAATCTTGGATATCCTCATATATCCTCGTATAAACACATATCCTGGAACACTTTTAAAAAAGAATAACATTTTAAAAGTTTTAAAGGTTAAACCCTTTGTAAGACTCGAGCATCTCTGAAGAGGTAGTCTCATTTGTCTGATTTGAATGAAGTGTAAACAAATGTCACCCATGATGTAAATACACAATAATGACATTTCCTGTTATTTCTATTCACATTGCAGTCTAATTAGACTAGGGCTGAAGAAGAAATATTGTGTCACACCAGCACATTTTCCTCAAAACATCTCTTTTCTTGACCACAACGGAGTGCACAAAGAGATTGCATTCAGATTGGTACAGGTGTTCATCAGTAGGAACATAGCTCACAACCTTCCATATCTTATGCACTCCCCATTCACGTATGAATCCCATCCCATATTGTCACCGTATCTACATGTACAGTCCCCCGTAGCCTTGAGTTAAGATGAATATCTTTATATGTCCATTCTCTCCCACTGCTCCAGTGCTCAACTAAACAAGCTTTCACTGATTTATCATCAGTTCTGCTGGGGTTCTGGAGACATCGACTGTACCAAATAGCCTACAGTTTGTCCCAAGAATAATAAGAGTGAAAAAAAGCCATGTAAAGGATACGATTTCAATCTAGCCTAATTCACACTGAAAACCCGATACGATACTTATGTTGTTGCCATAAAGGCTTAAGATCATTCTTTAGCATCACCACATCATTCGTAGCCTATGCTATTGGGGAAAGGAGTGAAAGTAGCATACTAAGGATACCCATGTTTCCATCTGAAAACTTTTATGTCCATAGAAAATAGAATCGACCTCTTCTGCTCCCACAAGTCTCACTGCAGCAAGTGCCAGAAGACTGCTGAAACATTTAACATTTCAGCAAAGATGTAAGCTCTACTCTTTTCATTTCAGAACCTAGCTCCGAAGTTGCAAATGTGTTCCATTAGACAGATTTAGATTATTAAATTGAATATGCATCACATGTTTCGACATTTTACTGCTCTGTGAGATAGGAACCTCTGAGCTGTACCTTGTGTTTGTCTGCAGTGTGAAGACAACTGTGGCAGAGTAGAGACTCCTGAAGAGAGATCTGACCATCTATAACTAAAATGTGCAACCTCTTCATGCTCGGAGATGAGAACTTTGTAAGAGTAAACGGTACCTTGTGTTTGAGGTTCTTGTCTGTGGTGGCGAAGACAACTGTGGCAGAGGCGTCCCAGCTGTTAGTGATCCAGGCCTTGGTGCCATTCAGGACCCACTCGTCCCCCTCCTGTCGCGCTGTGGTGGAGGCTGCACCTGCATCGCTACCATTACCTGTGCAGGGGAGATATGAAACACACAGCTGTTACCTTTGCTAGAGGAACAAACCGCTGAGAAAACCAGGTCAGTACAGTCCCTACATGGTTGAGGTGTCTATGCTGAGAAAACTGACATCATGGCTATATTTGAGCCAAATGGTATGGAGATGGTGGAAGCTTTGCAATGTGCCAAAAGGAAAAAGGAAAAAATAATGTTGGTCCAGGATGCTGTGAGGTTGGTGTGAGGTTGCTGTGATGTCGGTGTGATGTTGATGTGAGGTTGGTCCAAGATACTGTGAGGTTGGTGTGATGTTGGTCTAGGATGCTGTGAGGTTGGTGTGATGTTGGTCTAGGATGCTGTGAGTTTGGTGTGAGGTTTGTCAAGGATGCTGTGAGGATGCAGTGCCAGTGAGGTTAGTGTGGTGTGGAGTGGTGCGAGTTCAGTCTGATGTTTCGCCTACCTGGTTCACTCAGGGCAAAGCAGCCCACTTTCTCCCCAGTGGTGAAGGGGGTGATCCACTGCTCCTTCTGCTCCTCTGAACCAAACTTCAGGACGGGACCGATGTACAGCGACTGCAACACAACATGGAGTGACAGTCTGCACTGCATGTTCAGATCCCCCCCAATTCAAGCCATCAATACAGAAACTCCCTTTTCAAAACCCCACAATACAAAAACTCTTCCACTTTTACTAGAATAGAATAGAATAGACTGTATTTGTCATTGTGCATTAGATACACAACGAAATTTGTTTGTGCAACCACTAAAAAACGTGCAGTTGTGCTGGGTGGAGGGTATGAGGGTTGTGTGATTGTTTAGTTCTGTGATGGCCCTGGGGATGAAACTGTTCTGCAGTCTGGAGGTGCGGGCTGTATTGGCCCGGTAGCGCCTGCCAGAGGGTAGCAGGGTGAAGAGATGGTTTGCGGGGTGAGTCTCATCCTTCAAAATGCCACATGCTCGGCGGAGGCAGCGTGTCCTAAAGATGTCGTCCAGGGGAGGCAGTGGAAGTCCAATTATTCTCTCCGCAGACCTTATGACCTGACTGAGGGATTTCCTGTCCTTGTCTGTGCAGTTGACATACCATGCAGTGATACAGTATGTGAGGACACTTTCAATGCAACAGTGGTAAAAAGACTTAAGCAGCTCGGGAGACAGGTTGTTTCTCTTCAGTATTCTCAAGAAGTAGAGCCGCTGCTGTGCTTTCTTGACTGTGGCGGTTGTGTTCACCCATTTCAGGTCCTCTGAGAGCATAACCCCCAGGAACTTAAAGCAGGAGGTCCTCTCCACTTCCTCACCATTGATGATGAGGGGTTGAGGGTTTGCCTTTTGCCGTCTGAAGTCAACTATGATTTCTTTTGTCTTTTTGACATTCAGGGTCAGGTTGTTTTGCTTACACCATCCTGTCAGTCTGATGACACACTACCCTGAGACATGCTCTAAAATTAAGATATTTAATATTGCTATACGCATTCCTGTCATTATGCATAATGCTTAATTTATCATTGTTGTTATTTCTATTAAAAGTCACTTGGGACAAAAGCATCTGTTAAATACTTCCACTATAACTATACATGTTGATTGTTCCTGTATGTACAGCGGAAACGCATGAAGAATGACACACATCCATTCACTACAAAATATTCCATTATCAAACATTTTTGTCTTATGTATATGAGTATGGCTGAAATATTCCCTATATTAGAGCATGAGAGATTCCCTGAAAAAGATGACACCCGATGAAGGTGTATGCCCTTAGTGTGGAATGACCATAGAGGAGTTACCCAACTCTTATACAAGCTTCTCAGTGACAATCACTGTATCATGACAATTTCCTGATACCCAACACAAGGGTCAGAGCTAGTGGTCACCTCAGATGTGGCTGAGGACTGGGGTCAGCTCAGATGTGGCTGGGGACTTTGTCACTTGTTGATCCAGCTAAGTCCAGCTCAGAAATTACACATTACTCTGGTGACTGCAGATGTATCCAAGGCCAAATATTAATCATTAAGTTTTAATGAATAAATCATTAATAATTAAGTTATCCTAAATTCAGTGTTCACGCATAACATCCATGGCACTCTGGCTTCAAACAAGACTGTGGATTACAGACCCATAGCTGTTCACTCACAGTAAACTTGACTAACTGACTGGAAATTGCCACATTGTGAGATCAAATAACAAATTACGTCAAAGATTGACTTAAGAATTAGTAATTGACATTGACAGAACTATGTAGCGTGTAGCCTGGACGGCTATTAGGAAATGAATGTGTATTTAACTGTCCTTCACATGACCATATACAGTGAAATTGAATTTGAAGGTGATACCAAAAGAAAATTGCCCATAAAAAAAAAAACATACCCTAAAAAGCACCAAATTGCTGCGTAGTGTTACAATTTTATTGTTTTGACGTTGTATAAATAAAATTGAATTGAAATGTAATTATTGCTTTAACCCAATTCTAATAAGCCAAATACAAGCAACAGAGATACAGCACATACACAAGACTCATCTTCCTAAAAGAACAATGTGCTACACATTGGAATTTTATCCAATCTCTTCCCTGTTACACCTTCCCAGTTAACAAGAACAGGACTATCTGCATTTTCGTGGCTTTCCGTGAACAATGTACTTTAATATCAGCTATGTCTTCCTCATATTACCTAACCACAAATAACACACACCTACTCACACACATGGCCAGGTAATAATGCAGTTATCCCCTCACAGGGTTCTCCATGACAATACACTCACATTGTTGACACTGACGACCACCCCTGTAGAAGCGCACCCTCTGCTGATCTCCTCCATGGCCAGAGAGTAGGCCAGGTAGTCCAGCCCAGCTCCGCCAAGGTGTTCCGGAACCTCAATTGCCATGACGCCCATCTCTCCCAGCTCCCGAACCTGAGGGCAAAAAAAGCAAGTTTCATCACTGTGTCTCTGACACAAGTCACAATCTGTGCTGATACTAGTAAAGGTATAGTTTATGCAAATAACATAAACAATATTAACTTGATAGCAAGTGTATAAACATCATGTGATTCACCTATGACCTTTGGTTACCCAAACTCCACATACTCAAAGCCTTCACAATTCACGACATGACATAATTTCCATTGTACCTCCTATTCACATTATACAGCATCTTATTGGGAACAAATAGCTCTAGCTGGTACACAGCCAGATCTGTCCTAGTGTCATGTACTGTCTAAGACTTCCACCCCACCATCATTGCTTAGTTCCCTTTACCCTAAACGCAGAGCCTCCCTGGCTGGGCCTCTACCTGCTTGGCTGGGAAGAGGTGCTCCTTGTCCAGTTTGCCAGCGATGGGGGCCAGCTCTCTGTCAGCGTAATCTCGGCACGTCTGCCGGAGCATCTGGTGGATCTCAGGCAGCTCGGCCAACTGGGTGAGGTAGCGCTTGCTGCAGCCCACAGCCAGGCCCAAAGCTGAGGGCCCAGAGAGACAACAATGTCAGAGTAATAATGGGAATGACACCAACCAAATCAACAAACACCAGGCTCCATCATTAGAGACACCAACCTTTATAAATAATCACCAACATCGCCTTGGTATAACTCTTATATCACCTCATCATTGCATACATGCAAGTATTACGGTAATGACTGAGTTTATAGATCAGTAACCTTAATAGAAGTGTGTGCTGATGGCAACTGGATATTAACAGGCAGTGACTTGTACTCTGCCAATGAAGCACGATCAGGTAACAATTGTTACTAATCCTAATGTTTCTGATCTGTCTGATATAAGGGTGGAACACGGTACTAATGTGATAGTATGGCGTCATCAGTAGTCACCAGAAATTAGTTCGAAAGAAGAATAAGCCTCTGTTTATGCTTGGACGTGGCATTATTAAATTGGCCATCTACATAACAGCCTTGGATGGAAATTGGGTGAAAGGTTACAAAACCTGAGTGCGCGGTCACCTTTATGCTAGTGGGGGCGCGCGTCCACTGACAGACTAACCTTAGCCGTGAATTTCCTTTATTACGAGATCAAGATTTATATGTCCTTGAGCAGCTACAGCACCTTACCGTTCTATTTTAAGACAGGTCATTTTACAAATGGGTACCTAACATTAACTCCTCAACCACTGTTTGTTAACGTCAGTCCTTATTCAACCCTACTGAGAAGGGCTTGTCAAAACTTAGTATTCCTTTGGTTGGAAAGAAGTTACCGCAAAATGAATAAAAAATAAATGTATTGGAAAGAAACGTTATCACTAGCGAGTAAACAAGAAATAACCAATTACGTACAATGCACCATAGCTACATGGCTATCGTTAGACAACATTGCCAGAGAACACTGCAGACTTAGCAGAGTAAGCTATCTATCGATAGCAAGCTACTTTGGTTTCCTAGCACTACAGTCAGTTAGACTAGATTCATGCTAGCAAGAGATCCTAGGTATCCAAGTTAGGTAACATACATTACATCTCCGTCAAATTTCATGATCATGACTGGAATTTGATCCTAACCACAGAACAATACAAATGTAAGCATGCAAACACCGCTAATCACATTAAATCAAAAGTGGAATCGTTACTTCATTACTGACCTTTCCGTGCTTTGAAAAGTGCTGCCATCTTGGCTCTAGCTTGTGCAACAACTATAGACGTCAGAGGAAAACAGAGCTAAACTAAACATTTGATTGGCTCGTCAGGTGTAACGTCACACATCCTAAATAAAGAACTTTATCAAAATATAAAGACATTGCCAATGTAACCCAAATGAAAACCTCAGTCAAAATTACTTTTTTCATTTAAAGCAGAAAAGATCCTCATTTGATCAATACAATAGTCATGGTATTCCTCACATTTACTCTGTTTTGTTTAGAGTGAACTACTTCCATACCTATATAGATATATTTTAGTGCAGTGAAAGTGTATAAATATATAGATACATGTATTTATTTTGCATAAACAGATAGATGCATTTTAAAACAATAAATCAATAAGTCTATAGATTTAGGTTTTTCAAAACATGTTTATTTTTTGGCATCATAAAAAGTCACGTCAGATGTCCGTTTACAATGATGTCATGCTATTCTGTTGGGGGAGAGGTGAGAAATATTGGGGGTGGAGGGAGGGCTGGATGGGGGGATAAAAAGCGCCCGTGGGAAGGCTGGTTGCTATGCCACCGGTTTGCAGCAGGACCTGTTCACTTGGCAGAGGTGAGGTTGAAGCAGCCGCGCTGGTGGAACTGCATGTCCCTCACACGGCGCATGGACTGAATCTGAGGTTGGAAGGCACAAAACTCGTTGTAGTGTCTATAGTCGCCGCACTCAAACAGGTACTGGTAGCCTCTGTAGCCGGGATACTGGTATCCCACCCACCTATAAAGAAAGAACACATTTTGATTATTTGGTAATGAACAAAGGTAAAGTCATGATAAATAAACTTCAATTCATCTTTCCTTTCACTCATTTAATACTGGTGATGTGTTTCAATATGTAGAGCATATTTGCAATCGTATGATTTTAGTATAGAAGTTTCTTTATAATCTTCTTAGCTCCCTTCTTAGCTCCCCTGAATAGGCAATATCATTTGAGTTCTCAGAAGCATATCAGAGTTCAGCTGATTTTGGCTAGTCTTCTCTCTCTAAGGAGGATTCCCCTTTTTGTTTGTGACTTGGTCATTGGCTCCCTATGGGTACTTACGCTCCTCCGGGAACCTTCACGCTGCCCACTCTGTCGCAGAAACCGTGGGCCCACAGGGTGGGCACGTCATCCTCCTGGATCTCCATCTTGTTGCCCTTGAAGTCGGACAGCTCGAACAGGCAGATCTTGTGCTCCAGGCTGTCCTGTAAGATGAAAATAGAGATGGAGGGAGATGGTGAAAGAACAGCACTGAATGTCAGTATGTCAGTGTTATAACCAGTGTATCAGTGCGGAGTAGACTGTGGCAGCACTTCATTATACCTTGAAATATTTATTTATTTAAGTGAGTCAGTTCAAGTGTGTAGTAGTTTTATGTGAGAGAATGATAAACAGTTATTTGATCTACTAAATGTGTCACAGTTCTTGAAGGTTGAATTGTGCATCAGAGAATGAAGTGAGTCGTGGGAATTCCACAGTTTCTAAGAAGTTGTAGTGCAGTCCTTACCATGCGGATAGGTCTGAGGGACATGAGACAGTCACTGCGGTAGCTGTTTGACCAGGTATCCCAGCGAGGATACTCCCCCTTCTCCAGGATGAACATCTCCCCACGGAAGTTAGACTGCTCGAAGGCCACGAAGCTGGAGGTGGTGATGGGGGAGGAGAGCATGGTGATGAAGGAGGAGAAGGAGAGTGTGGTGATGGAGGAGGAGAAGGAGAGCGTGGTGAGGGGCAGTGGTCAGCAGGGGGCGCCATCAAGCAGGAAGATTGAGATCAAGGGGGAGAGAAAGGGAGAGGAAACAGGTTGAGTACAGTGTGACACTCTCATTTAATTTAATATCACTGTAGTAGTAGTTATAAATAATTTGAATATTGAATATGATACAATTATGCCATTAGAATAAATCCTGTATCCTTCATTTAATGTTCAGTTGGACACAGGAAAGTGGATGTTTAGGAGGAGTTTTGCTGTAATTGACTTACGGGCCACACTCCACAATGATACTGCGCACTCTGTCCATTCCTTGGTCACACACGTTCACACACTCGTTCTGAACCTCGATCATCCTGCCCTGGAAGTTCTCCTGTTCGAACAGCATGATCTGTGGGAAATTTTGAGTGCACAAAACCTCCTATTAAAATAAATGTCCACATGTGAACCCCTGCAGCCAGGCACTAGTCATAAAAGCATGAAGACTTTTCATCCCCTCTGATTCCACACAAGCAAAACATTTCCTGGATTACATTATAACGCATTACAATTAAATTCTTTATTAATAATTCTTATTATTGCATTACAGTTCTACAGTTCTAAACTTCTACATTTCCAGCAATCCAGCCATTTAGATGGCAGCCAACTATGCACTGGATGCATGCCAGACTTGTGGCAGATCTGAACCAGTGTCAGCTGATCCCTGTGTGTCTGAGGGCTATAGATACACTTACTCTGAAGTTGCCCATCATACCGGGCTCTCCGGTCTTGGTGGCCTTGCTGCTGGCAGCAGGGGCAGGGGCTCCCTTGTCCTTGGCATCGGTTCCCTGGCTGGAGGCGGATTTAGTGGTCTGAGACATGATGAGGTTCAGCGGGTCTGGGAAGAAGAGCAGAGCAGAGCAGAATAAGGTTGAGGTCACCGTGGCCATCAAGCAACCAAGGCAACCCAAGACATGGACACACTCCAAAGGCCCTGAATAGGGCGGATTGGTGGTGGGTGGAGCAGTGGTGGGAATATGTTTACATTTTTTTTTTAGAAAACTGGCTTCACTTTTCAGTCCATTTAACTTCCACCAGTTCCCACCAGATATTTAAATTTAAACACTCTGTCTGACTCCCAGGCCAAAAACCAAAAACATGTCTGACTGATTCCATGACTTATAAGGGCTCTCAGGCAGAGGTGATTTGGGATTCCCAACATGGGAGTGGGGCAGGCCCAGGTATGATGGGATGCTTAAGGATGGACCCCCCCAATCACCTATCATACTACTCACACCCACCTGTCTCCATGGCGAGCACTGCTCATCTTGTGTGTGTGTGTGTGTGTGTGTGTGTGTGTGATGTGTGTGATGTGTGTGTGTGCTCCCCTGCTTCCTGGGCCCTTACCTGCTTTGTGTACAGCTTTCAGTGCCGTGGGGCTGGCTGGCTCGTGCTGACCTTCCAAGCCCAGCGGCCCAGGTTTTATACCCTGGCAAGAGGAACATGGAGGGGCTTGGCGCACAATAGAAACATCCCAGTCATCAGTGTCGGTCTCTGCCAAAGCCGCAGGGTCATCGCTACGCCCAGAAAGCTCTCCCCTGGTTCCCCGTAAGCACTTTGTTGTCAATGGAAAGCCCTGACAATGGCAGTTTCACCCTGTGGGCCAGCACTGATAGCTATAGGGCTAGTACAGATCATAGGAATGTATAGGCCAGAGGTCAGGGCAAGCTAATCCTCTGTTAGCTACTTTCTCTCTCTCTCTCTCTCTCTCTCTCTCTCTCTATCTCTCTCTCTCTCTCTCTTTCAGTCTTTCTCTCTCACTATTTGTATCTGTCACTTTCTATGCACACATCTTTTAATATACCACAACATGTCTTGACTTGACACTGGTGATAGCAGAATTTTTGATAAACATTGATATGATGCATTTCATTTTCCAAAAGACTGCTCTAAAAGAGTGAGCAATGGAACATTTTTGTTGGAGTAAAATTCAGACAGACATTGAAAAAAAAATCTTCCATACATTGATAACAAATTATAATGTGAAATGGGATGTTTAATTCAATTTAAGGATGTCTTGATAACTTCAGTTACTAATTTTTGCGATTTGCCTCATGTATGCATTTAACATTTTTTTACGCTCCAACTTGCTTGAAGTGGAATGAAAGTGACCTGCCTTTAGACTTATATAGACTTATAGACATGGCGTCTGAAACAAGTAAGGTTATTCAGGCTATGGAGATGTGAACAAATGCATTGTCTTTCTCTATAGAGTAAGGATCTGAGGAGCCAGTTGAGCCTATTCTCGCAAAGGACAGTTTGTAAGACTGATGTCAGTGAAAACACTGAATCACACTCACAGGGACACTAGATTGACCCTGTCACCTCCTCCAAATACAAATCATAAATTTCCCGGTTGTGTGGGTTTTTGTGATTGTTGTGACACATTTTTGGGCACAGTTTCTCTGTTTAAATATCGGGAGCTTGTAGTTCCGAGGCTGTGGCAATTCTCTGATTTTCAAATAAAATAAATGAATACATAAATAAAACTTCCAACCTGATTGAACACACGTTTTTCACATTTTTAAACAATATTTTGCCGTAAATTTGGAAGTAACAATATGGTTCTGGATTGCACACAGTGACATCAGAGATATTGCTTACACTGGGCTGGAGCTTGAAATGAACACACCACTACCTTCAGTTTCTCTCTCAGTATTGCGTTTATTGTAGTTATTTAAAGACAACCTACATTCCAGTCACTTTTCTTATGAGTGACCAGTGAATATAGATTATGGTAAACGTTTTATCCTTGATCGCCTCGGATAAAAAATGAATCATATCCATATAATCCATATAATATTGGATTACCACAACACTTCCATAAACATTCGATGGAACTGATGAACATGAAACTGTTTGTTTATGACTGCAGTCTGCGGTGTGTATTGGGCCACGCAGTCCAGTGTTAGCGTAGTCAGATTCAATGTTACTATTGTTGATCCTGTCCAGACGGTTGACACCACAGACAGCAATTGTTCATCCTCCAGAACCCAGTGTAACCAGAGCTGAGGTGTACCACAGTGAATACTTGGCATAGGTTTGGCATAGGTTTAATAGGTTAGCATAGTTTTATTATATGTTTATTATATGTGTATTATATGCTATATGTACTGTATATATGTTAGTATTATATGTATAGGTTGTTATATGTTTTAGCATATTGTACTGTATATTTATCTTGTATATTTAGAAAGGTTATTTAGGTTATTATATGTTTATTACGTGTAAATTATGTTCAGAGTACTTGTACAGAGTGTATGTCATGTTATGTTATGTTATATTATGTTATGTTATGTTATGTATGGTAGGTTGTTGTGCGGTGCCTTGTCCTAAGAATTTCAGTGCCCAGTCTGACCCTGTGTCACTCTGTGCATCTGACAATAAAAGACTTGTGACTTGTGATAAGGGCAGCAGAGAGCGCCTCCTGCTGGAGTTGTTCAGGAAAACGCCTTTTTTTCTGAAGGTCCCATGCAAGCGACCTGCACCACGTTCACCACATTCTCTGCACGCATTGTCTTAGCTGTACATTCATTACTGATGAAATCTGTTTCTACATTATCAGTGTATTACAAAATGACCTAACTACCTCTATTGTGTACTGGAGTAGCTCACTGCGTGTTTCAGGGGAGAGAACCTAGACACTAAAAAGTACAGCCCTTCACATTATCATTGTTTAAAATGACCATACATTTCCATGGCTTCTAATAATTTTCCAATTAATTATTAATCATAAGTTAATTATCTGTTACTTTGATGCATGGTCAGATGAAACAATGATCACAGGGGCATACAAGTGTGGTTGGTAAAGAGTGAGAATGATCACAGGGGTGATTACAGGGGCATACAAGTGTGGTTGGTAAAGAGTAGGAGCAGTGTGTGTGTGTGTGTGTTTTCATGCTTGACATTATTCTCACATTTACATTTACAGATTCTTCATCCACACCAACCTACTGTGCTACGTTCATAAGCACGTGTGCTAGGGTGATAACACAAGTACAGTCAAGGAGTTTACTGTGAGAAATACAGAACCCTATGTTTTGTTTATGTGCATGTCACCCGGGTGAACGAGTGACCTCCTAGTTGAGGAGAGTCAGTCATGGCTGGTTTGTCAATCCTGCAAGCACATGGGCAAGCACAAGCATGATTTGGATTACTTGGAGATACTGACTTATTTTTAACAAAAGATTCTATCAGGGAGAGCATCAAATTAAAATAAAACAGACTTGCTGAAAGATATTGCTCAGCATCAAATTAATCTATTGGTGCCTACAAATGAACTTTTTATATGACAAAAAATTTGGCCAGGGATGTCTGTCTGATAAAGTTGTCATCCATACAGGAAACAAGCTGGGATGAATATTTCCTTGATGGCATGCTATCCAGGAAATGGGACTCTGCTGTTACAGTGAAATAAAACAGACTGTCTGAACTTTAAATGGGAAATAGCCAGCAAGGTTTTTAGGGTTAGTTTGTGACAACCATTCCCCCCTTTACCTTCCCCAAGGCTTTCTAAGAGCACTTAACATATTTGTGCTTGATGCGTTTGAGGGTGTGATTGTGTGTGTTTGTTTATGTATGAGTGTGTGTGTGTGTGTGTGTGTGTGTGTGTGTGTGTGTGTGTATGTGCATGCACTTGAAAGATTGAATATAGAACTGTTTGTGTGTATGACTGTTTGTATGATTGCTAGTGTCTGTGTGCACATGTAGTTGTGTTTTTTGGAGTCTGTGCGCTTGCCTGTGTGTAAGTGTATGAGGGTGCATGTATGTGTGCATGTCTGTGTGAGTGTATGTATTGAATTGACATACATATTTCTATGTGTATGAACACTTATGCATGTATGTGTGAGCATGTTAACCAGTCCTGGTGCAGTCCCCAGCCTGGGGGATAGTGTGGTGTCTGCACTTCTGCTCCTCTATAGATTTAACCCCCCCTTTGTTGGGTGGCACAATGGTGTGCCCCTCCCTCGCTGCTGAGCCGGGGCTTTTAGCTGGGCCCTTTGCCAGAGGAGGCTTTAAAAGGGTAGAGGCGCGTGCCAGGTTTCACTCTCAGGCCAGGACGTCCCCAGGGCATCAAAGCGAGGTGAGTCCCCACTTTGCTCTCTCCAAACCTGTCTCCCCTCCCTCGGTCCACAGCCCCATGTTCTGTCCCCCACCTCCCTCACACGCACGCACTGATCAGCTCCCATGGGCTTTGGAGGGGATGGAGAGCATGATTGAGCAGCAATAGCAGCAGTAGCAGTACCAGCAGCAGCAGCAGCAGCAGCAGCAGCAGCGGTAGTAACATCAGCAACAGCTGGTGGTTTCTAGCCTCCGGCTTTACGCATTCTTCTTCAGATCTTTAAATAGAGCAGTAATGGTATAGAGCAAGCATTCAGGCTTGACTCACTATTCAGAGTTGCTCAGCGAACATAGATGGATACTATGCTGCGTGGTATTGTGCTTAAATATAAAAGCATTTGGATTTAATTTGCTCACACGTGCATATACATTTGGAGTTGGGCAGAAGTATAGGATGCTATTGCCTTCTTTTATATACTTTGGGATGTGGACAATGGGATGTTCCAGTTACTTGTGCTTTTAATGGTTTTATAGTTACAGTGCTATATTCCTGGCATGTTTATTGGATTTAAATGTATAAGGCTAATACTTTACTTTATGGTTAATGGTTTGAAATGCTTAAGATTGTATTTCACAGTGTGTTCGTCTCCTGTATATTTGTAATTTGTTAATTGGAGGTCCGGGTCAGGATGGTAGGTTAGGGCTCTGTATTTGTATTTTGTGCTTTTAACGAATCACAATTTCCCCCTATTTGTTGCCATCAGTAACACCTCTCTGGTCTTTCCTCCGTAGCAGACAAGATGACTCACCACTGTACCAAGTTCTCCGGCCACTGGAAGGTATGTGTGAAATCAAATTGCCAGAGAGATCGATAGATAATTATACAAGCACACACAGATGCAGACACCACTGGGAAAAGGATTCCTAAAAATAAACATCCATCACCAGTGTGACACATTGACTTCCGGACACCCAATGCCTTTTTAGAATTGTGCCCTACTTCTCTCACTATGCGCATAGATAAAGACATTGAGCACAAATTTCTGTGTCAGTTCAGGAAAGAATCAGTGGATTTGAAGTAATGTCATGATCAATATGCTTCCTTTGTACCATGACTGGATCTTAATTAGTTAGTCCCATAGGTGTGTGCTAAATTGCCTTCATCATTTCAATCGGGCACCACTTTGACCACCCTCTTGGAACATTTTAAGAGAAACCTCAGCTGCTCTTAAACAGGAGGCCAATCTTTGTATTGCAGATCATCGTGTACGACGAGGAGTGCTTCCAGGGCCGTCGCCATGAGTTCACCTCTGAGTGCTGCAACGTGATGGAGTTCGGCTTTGAGACTGTCCGCTCCCTCAGGGTAGAGAGTGGCGCGTAAGTTTGTCTAAACCTTTTCCAAGGATCTGTGCATTCTGTCTTTACTCTCAACAGCAAGTAGCCTATCTTTTGTCATGTCATAACACACAACCAGTGGTACATATTTCACTAATATAAGGGTTTTTTTCAGCATGTTGTGCATTACACATGTATGCACTGTGATAACACGTATTCTTTGTAGGTGTAACAAAATAAGTGAGTGTGACTGTTTTTCTTCCTAGCTGGGTTGGCTATGAGCATGCCTCCTACCAGGGCCAGCAGTTTGTGCTGGAGAGAGGCGAGTACCCCCAGTGCGACGCCTTCGGGGGTAGCAATGCCTACCACATCGAGAGAATGACCTCTTTCAGGCCCATTGCCTGTGCTGTAAGTCCTCATGTGCCTTAGTGCCTCTCCTTTCTCTCTTCTTATGTGCCTATGGCAAAATACCCAGGCCTTTTTTTAATCCTTTCATTTAATCATAAAAACATATTAATATGCAATATTATATAATTAAGTATGTGTCCATTGTTATTATTACTACATATTAAGGTATTTCTCATTATGTCCATTATGTAATATGATGGTATATGATATACCCTGAGCTCTCACTGCATCTCCTGAACATTACTGAAAGAAGACGTCATATCAGCAGTGTTTATCACAAGAGATGTATTTAATAACCCATTTGAGAATCTCCTAAGCACTATTGTTTCACCATTTGGACTCCACAGAACCACAGAGAATGCCGTATGACCATCTTTGAGCGCGAGAACTTCCTTGGCCGCAAGGGCGAGCTGAGCGACGACTACCCCTCACTGCAGGCCATGGGCTGGTGCAACAACGAAGTGGGCTCCCTGCGTGTCCAGTCTGGAGCGTGAGTGTTCACTAAATTTCCCAAACGGGTTATGTGTCCTTTCCCTAACTTAGCTACTTTTGGGTTTTCAAGCCCATCTGGTCGGGACACAAGGTTTTAAAAGTGTGATAGAGTTCAAATGTACCACTATTAGTGCCTTCATGGAACAATCTGACATGTTAATTGTTGTCTCTCTTCCTCTCTCCTTCTATCTATCTATCTATCTATCTATCTATCTATCTATCTATCTATCTCTCCGTCTGTCTGTTTTTCCTCAATAGTTTCGTGTGCTACCAGTACCCTGGCTACCGCGGGTATCAGTACATCATGGAGTGTGACCGCCACTGTGGGGAGTACAAACACTTCAGGGAGTTCGGCTCTCACTCTCAGACCCCTCAGATTCAGTCCATCCGCCGCATCCAGCAGTAACCTCGCTGCCCGACTCTCCCTCACAAACTCTCTCCCCCTGCTGCCCAGTGCTGAATAAACTGTCTTTCTTAAACTTCACCGAATTCCTGTTATGAATCTGTTACATGCTAGTTTCTCCATTAAGAAAAATAATAATAATATAATACGAACCTCACCATCTCAGATAGCCTACTCATCATCGCAAATCATGGTAATACATTAAATAAAGTCAGCGTTGTCGATGATGAAATGGTTGAACGGCTATAACCCAAGGAATGAATCTACTTGCGTGGAGATTTTGAAATGTACTATAAAAATTTAAAACTTTTTTGTGGCACATGTTGTAGCACTTGTGGATAAATGAACCTATGAAACCTGTGAGAAACGTCAAAGTGAGTTTATTTCAACATCAACTTTCTAACAGGCTCGCCTATTCCCAGGCATTTTTCTATTTTGCATTTGCCCATGTTTGCCACAAGAGAGAGCTAAGGGTCTGTAGCCTACAACCCGAAAATATATCCTTTTAAGCCAAGTGTCAATTCATCGAATTCATTCTCTAGCAAGATATTTTATGTAGCCTATATTATGTCCGAGCAAAACCAGATGTTGTAGTTGGGGTCATATGCGCCTATGATGGTGAAGCCAAACCCAAATATGAAGAATGTATGTTTAAGACAATGTGTTGAGAATTTGTCAAAAGAGTAGCCTAAAATCATTTTTCTATCAACACTATTTTAGTGTTTTCACAGAGTGTGTATCCCTGTGTTCAACCTGATGAAAAATAGCTATGCAACTAGCTACTAGGCATACATATTTTCGTGGCTTTGATGTCATGTAAATATCGAACGTTAACATGCATTCAGTGTTCCAATTGTAAAATGAGGGCATTCAGTATCGAATGTGTAACAACCAGATTATCCGTACCGATTACTTATTGTTTAAACTCGTGGCGCACTCAATTTCGCCCACTGAAGTCTATGCATTACTCGTGTGTGGAGAAAACAGGTTGTGACTCCATTCCTAAGAAACTCCAGTTCCATATTTTGCAATCGACAAGCAGGCACTGAGAGGAAGTGGGGATCTCGGTTTGCTTGCCTGAGAATTCTCAACCTCACTCCAGAGACACTCACAACGGAGAGCTCACTGTGGAGGGAATTTCACAGTTTCTCACGGATTAAGGGACTGTTCGTACAAAACCTCTTCTTATTTATACCTGAGGATATCTGCGAAGACATAGCCAACAGCAACTGAAACGGATGTTGCCACAAATGTTGTTGAATCGTCAACTCAAATGAAGGCTTCTTCAGCGACCCAAGTGCTTTGGGCAAAAAGAAAGTGTCTTGGGTTTTTCGTGGAAGAAAAACAGTACTGTCTAGTGGCTGTAGCTATTTATTGAAGAACACTGGTGCGACCAGTGTGCTGCAATAACGAGTGTATGAGTAACCACTCCAGTAACTAATTTCGCCTGTAAAATACGTTGATGTTTAGCATAATTGGATAGTTGGCCAGTGCCTTTCGCACGTCTGAAACGTGGTTATCGTTTTGGGTAGCTAGCACGCTACAAAATGAAGTTCCGCAAGCGCTAGCTAGCTGGTTAGCTTGATGTGTCTGTTGTATTATTCTTAGTTAGTTAGTTAGCTAGCTAAGCTAACAACATAGCAACATTGAAGTTTTTACTCTTGACATAAAAGGCGACTGCAGCGCTTCATGAAGGGTTGTGAATAATTCAGGGAAAACCCAGTGCTGTGCTTCTTTTGCTGAGGACTTTGGGCTTATCTACCAAGCTGGTTCTCGAGCCAGCGCTTGCTTATTTCCTTTTCAAACGCCCCCTCCCCCTCCACCGTTATACACAAACGCTAGTTAGCTCCCAAACGCTAGCTTTCTTCAAGGAAAAGGGAGGAATTCAATTAACACAAACCATTACATTACTTCACAATAAAGGAACCGGAAACTGGCAACTTTCATGTTTAATGATATGAGAAGGGCGTGCTTGAAATGCAAAGAGAGGTTTACTGTGTACCGTTTACCTCTGTCAACACACTTCTCTAGCTAAGTTAGTATTATAACTGCAGAAAGCTGTCTGCCAAGCAGCCAAATCGCTAGCTTTCTGGTTTGTTAGCAAGGTAGCTAACGTTAGTTGGCTTCATTGCTCATTGCAAGTTGGGGAACGAGCAATCGCAACACCCTCTCTGTTGTCAACCTAAGAAAATGGAGAAGCCGTAACTTGACGTTGTCGATGCTGTCATTTTCGGTATTTTCAGACGGTCTCTGACATTCAATAGTCGATTGATACTAAGACTAAACTTATTATCAGTTTATTCGCATGTTTTTTATTATGCACACATATTTATCCAGCAAGTTAGATAAGTAATGTGTCGCGACGTTTTCCATTATTTATGTCGTTTAGCAAGCATTGGGCATACAGGAAGCAGCATCGGAGGTGATGAAAATACAGTTGGGCGAAACAGAGCAGTTGCTTTTTATTTTTCTGTAACAGAATGAATATTTCATTTTAGTCAGTGAATTTATCACTGGAGATGAAGCAACATATTGGCGCACGAGTCGTCCATTTTCGTGTCTGATACCAAGTGAGCTGGCTTGTTCACGTTTTAATGTTTGTGGCGTCGCGTTTTATTTAGCTGATTTAGCTGTATGTGTTTACTGTCGTCTGGAGAGCGTTTGGATGGATTTGCTACCAGTGTCTTTGATGTGTTAATCTCGTATGGATTTTTGTTGCAAGGGCGATAACCCTAATCAAGGGAAGCTCTGTATGAATTGCCTGACTTAACCAACCTTGCGCACCGCAGTGTTTGTTTGAAATTGTATTGGATTATTCCGCTTGTTGTGTTTTTATTGTAATCGTTGTCATTTATATAATCAACTTGTAGGTGGGTAATTTTAAAATCGTGAGGCTCCCTGGAAAAGGGGCGAGGGGCTAAATTATTCTCAATTGTATCAAAGCCCCAACGTTATCTTCCATTCTTTTCGAAACGGCTTGTCGGTATTGGCCATGCAACGTTTGCCTTTACAGTAGCTAACGGCATCAAGCCTGCTTAACATAGGCTACACGCGAGTTCATATTGTGGTTAGATTTTAAGCCATCGATTTCTCTCTAAATATATTTGTCTATGTCTTACAATGGCTGATTTTTAAGACCCCAGCGTTCATTGAGAAAGACAACTAAAGGCTCAGTTGGATGCTTGACCCAAGCTCCTGACTAGCCGCTACTGGTCACGGTTGAACTGTGATTCAAACGGACCTCACTGCACATTCGCATCTGTGTCCATCCACGACAGCTTCTGGTTCTGTATTGACTCGGTCGACCCAGGGCTGAAGATGGCGGACCTAGAAGCAGTTCTCGCCGATGTCAGCTATCTGATGGCGATGGAGAAGAGTAAATCTACTCCAGCCGCCCGGGCGAGTAAGAAAATCATCCTCCCTGAGCCCAGGTAAGGAAGACTAATTGTTTTGTCATCTTGTTTTTGTCCAGTGGCTGAGTGTTAGCAGGATATTGTCGCTAGCTAACTTTGTCACATTTCATTTTGACTAACAAGTGAACTAGGATAGATACCTCACCACATCACAATTGAGCTGTTCATCCAGCCTTTTCAATCAGACTTACTGTTCGGTTGCCTATAACAAACACTTTTCATGGTGATCAGATTAGCTAAAAGTGTAATTTAAACATGATAGTTTAATGTAGCTAAATGCTGTGATGTAAACCAGTTTAGCTAACGTTAGCTACCAAACAGTGTGGTGATGTCTTATCGATGTTGATCAGATAACATAGGGATGGTCTTCTCAGTCCTGTTACAGTGTTTAATAATGAAACAAATAATAACACTATCAATATGAACTCAGTATTTGGTAATGATTTCATCTTTGTTTTAACAGTTGTCATAAATTAAATGCGACTCCAGTACACCAACCCACTGTTGCTTTAGACTATTGGTCAAGGAAGTGATGTTTATTAGTGTTGAATAAGCAGAAAAAACACTTCTCTTTCGAAATGTGTTTTCCAATCCTCTAAAATAAGGGTGTGCAAGTAATGAGTAGGCCTCGGCCAAGGAAATCGAAGTAGGCCCTTCCACCGTTTCATACATAACATATTTTTTTTCAATCATGTAATAAGATATACAAATTATCGACCTGCATATTAATCGGGGTCAATCATTACTGGGGTTGATTTTGCATGCCACCCAAGCATTGGCAGTACCCTATAAATTAATCAGTGTGAAGACAATTCTGAAGCTCTGCACTTTCAAGTTCAAATGGAGTTTCTATGGTGATCGGTTCCTGTAGCTCAGACATTTGCTTAGTTAGGTCAGATGAAAAATTGGTATAACCTTAATTATTATTACATGATTATTTACATTATCTGAGGCACAAGCTCTTCATATGTGCCGATTAGCCCTGTTTTGCACAGGGAGTAGAGGCTGTTTTGTGCCTGTGAGACAGGATATGATGTGTTGTGGTTTGTAGGCCTCATCTTGTGTTACTGATGTGAGCAAATGTTAAGGGCTTAATTGTTGGTCTTTACCGTATTTCTCTTTTCTGCATAATGGAGAAGGGGGAAGTTAGACTAATGTTTTGTCATTTGTGTGAGAGTGGACTTCATGAGGGTGACAATCCTAATTTCAGTTGTTAAAATGGTTCAAAACACAAGTCAGTGTATGAATAGTATGAATGCTAAATACAAGCTTATCAGTAGACAAGCGGACCAGTGCAAACCTGTGTGTGTGTGTGTGTGTGTGTGTGTGTGTGTGTGTGTGTGTGTGTGTGTGTGTTGCATGCTGCATGCCTTTCCCTGGCTGCCTTTCTGCTGTGGCACCTGTTCATTGCATGCTCACTGACCCTTGAAAGAGCCAGGCTGGTTTACCCTGCTGCTCAATTAAACCGAAAGAAAAACTCAAGGCAGGCTGCTTTTAAGGAAGGAAACACTCCTGTTTGTACTCAGAATTAATTTCATAATTACTAACCCACATAGGTTTTTTGTCGTCCCCCCCCTCGCCCATCCACATGCCACCCAAACATGGAGTGTCTCTGTCTTTAGCCTCAATGGTAAATGACAAAAATGACACAGACAGACAGAAAAGGGAAGGACGTGGCCTTGCCCCCCCCCCCCCCCCCACCATTACCATAGATGTGCATATCTCACCACATCTCTCTCACACAAACATATAGTCTCGCTCTCTCGTTCTCACACATACACACACACACACACACAGTCTCTTTCTCTTTCTCTCTCTCTCTCTCTCTCACACATACACACAGTCTCTCTCTCTCTCTCTCTCTCTCACACATACACACAGTCTCTCTCTCTCTCTCCCACTCACACACACACACACACACACAGTCTATCTCTCATCTATCTATCTCTCTCTCTCTCTCCCTCGCTCAATCACTCTTGCCGAGGGACATCCACATGCATGCGCATTAACCGTCTTTGCCTCACCATCCCTCTGGTGTTGCCATGTGCGCTTCAGTGTGTGTGTGTGTGTGTCAATCAATGTGTGTCGCAGCAGACGCCTGTGCAATACAAGTCAATGGAAGATGTGTGTGTTTGTGTGTGTGTGTGTGTGTGTGTGTGTGTGTGTTTCTGTCTGCTCTTACCGTTCATACTGTATCTTCATGACGAGATGCTCCATTGTCCTGATGCTGAATACATAAATGGCCACTTCGCAATACTAATCAACACTGCAGTCTTTCTCCATTGTTATTGTATGTATTTATAGTATCGTAATCAAAGAGAAGCTATGAGCCTGGAGAAAGATTACATGACAGCCTCTACCTCCTAGACCCGCAGTGTGATCAGGCCCACCTCTCCCTACACACGGCTGGGTTTGTTGTCAGTAGTAGCAGAGGGACAACCTGAAGCTGCTGTTGTAATGTTCAGCTCTATTTCACATGCCATTCTGTGTGTGTGTATGTGTGTTTGCAGAGTACATAGCTAGAGTACAGGAGATAAGTCCTTGATTTCACAGGCCACTTTTCCCAATGTTGTGACGCAATTAGAACCCCAACCTAAAGTTATCCATCCTGATTGGATGCTGAGTGGTTAATAACAATTGAAGTGGATGACTAAGTGAACATGTACCTACCCTCATTCATGAGTAAATAACGGGCACAGCTTGGCCAAAATCCTTTGGGTCCAGTAATTACAGTGGCACAGAGAGCTGAACTGATAAGCCTCTTGTTTATGCAATATGGCTGCAGCAATGAGCTTATGATGGATTTGAATCTGACGGCTGACTGCCCGTCAAGACGTTCCCTGTGCTAATGAGATAAGAGAGAGCGATTACAGAGCATCTTCCACAAGGAGTAGAGACTGTCTGAAGAAAGCGATAACATGCAGGTTGCCGTCACAGCAGAGAGGCGTTGCAGCAAATCTGGATGACCCCTGTATGAACAGACTCCTGTAGTAACTGTGTGTGTGCCTGTGTGCATGTGTGTGTTAGGAGGGATTAGCATGGTGGGGTGTGCAACAGCCAGTATTAGCGCAGATTGAGGGAAAGCATTACTGACATCAGTGTCGCTGTCATTAGTGTTGTTGTGGCTGCCTTTAAGCAACCCACAGACATGCTGCAAGGAACGTGTGTGCGTGGGGGGGGGGGGTCATTCATGGAGCAACCCTCCATCCCCCACTCCACCATTCCACTCCCCCTCACCAACCCAAACCCAAAATTGATTGGATTGTAAGCAAAGAACCATCCATTTGCTGTGACATTAGAGAAGTAATTTGTTGTAATTTGATAAGGATTTAAAAAGATGATCGCCCTGAAAAGCTATGTGATCTCCTCAATTGGCTGTAATAAGAATCCAGCTGGTGGGCGGCAGTGCCAACGACAGAGACAGAGAGTCTGAGAAATAAAAAAGCAGAAAATAGAATAAAAACAGGTGGGTGGCTTTCTTCTTCTATATACTTAAGAAGTGTATAGAATAAAGAATAGAATGTAGTATCATTTATTTGATATTGCGTTATTGAGTGATTGGTTTGTTCGTTTTGAGATTTATACATTATTAGGCTGGACACACAGTATTGACAGCACAGGCGGGCAGGTAGGGCCTGGGTGGAGACAGCAGCGTTTCGGGGGGAGTGGAGAGAGAGGAGAGATAGCGCAGCTCTGCTACATTCTCCCCAGGCCCCGTTAAGGCCTGCTGGCAGCGAGGTGAGATTTTGACGGTGTGACTGGAAGTGTTTGAGGGGTTGGGGGTTGGAGAAGGGGTAGATGGGAACGAAGTGGGAGTGAGTGGTCCGGATGGTTGGTGCCAGTATTGTTTGAGTGAGGGAGAAAGAGGGAGTTAGAGAGAGAAAGAAAGACAGATGAGCGAAAGACTGGAGATTGCTTGAATCACGTAGAAGGAGGAGGGTAGAGGGGCACTAAAAAGAGAGAGGGAGATGAGGTGGGTGGGTGTGGGAGAGGGAGAGGTTAAGTGAAGGGGATGGCCTGTGTGTGTGGGGCTGTGTGTGTTCAGATGGCTACTGGAGGAGAACAGTAGGCATTGGTGACGGTGAGGGGCTCAATGTCCAGGGCCAGCATCCAGAACCACCGGAGGGGCTGTGTACACCTAAATTACACTGACATGGAGTCTAACGGAGACGAATAGCGTAGCACTGTACTTTAAAAATGACATACCCACTGTTCCCAATGTTCAACTGTCCACTGTCTAACTTCGATGCAAATGAAGAAAGCTTCTCATGCATACACATGTTGGCCCTAGTTCCCAAACTGACCTGCTGAACATGTCACTATCAGTCCCTGCCGGATAAAACCTTTGTTAACGTTCAACTAGCAGGAAAGAAGTAGTCATTTGTGTGTTCTGTGGACACAGTGACAGCATTGGAGATGAGTGTTTGTGTTCTAGTGGAGACTGCATTGTTCCATGGTACAATATCAATGTAGATATAAGTCTTGACTTTGGTTGTGCATCACTGGTACCAGACTTAAGAGATTTACTGTGGCCATGACTGTCTAAGATGTTTAACAGGTTTCAGCCAGTGAAGCGACGGTCGATTCATATTACACAAAACAGCTAGGTAGCTAAATGACTAGCTACAGGCTAGTGTTGCACGGTGTACCGGTACTAGAAAAGTACCGCGGTACCATTACATTAAAAACTATACGATTTTGCATATTTTTAGTACCGATACTTCGTTAAAAAAGCACGCAATCAGAGCGCACTCACTGTTTCGCTCCCTGTCAGGCTGCCTGCACGCATTGACTGCAAGGGCGGGGCTACCCATCTCTCACACATGCAACAGGCAGCCCTCACTCACAGCAAGTGATCTCAGGGGAGACATGGCCTCATGTACAGGAGCTGTTGCCGACCGTCCTCGGCTTGTAGAAAGAAAAGATGCCAGAAGTGAGATCTGGAAATACTTCGGGTACGAAGCAGACACCGAAGGAAAACCCATCGACATACACAGACCCGTCTGTAAAACCTGCTTCAAATCCAATCAGGCAAAGGGAGGGAACACGTCGAATATGGCTAAGCACCTATCATACAGACACCCCGAACTTTTCAGAGTTCAAAGAACGACAGGTTAGCAAATGTGATTATAACCATGAACACCCCCAAGATCACCCATATACAGCCTAACACGAGTAGCAGGGTGACCAGACGTCCTCTTTTCCCCGGAGGCATTTAGGTCTCGAAAAGAGGACATGTCCAGGTAAAAGAGGACGTCTGCTTTGTCTTGTGTTGTAGGCTACTTGCTTGATGTTTGACTGTGTTATGAAAGTTGTTGACTTGCTAGTTTGTCATTTACAAAGTAAGCAGATTTCAACATGTCTGGCCGCTAGCAAGACATCTCGTTAGCGATGTTAGCAAGCTTGTTATAACACGCTTGGACATTGATGCTAGTATTAAGATTTTTTTTCTTTTCTCTCTGATGCTAGTATTAAGTGCTCTCGCGCCGGCTTCTTTGTAGTGTTATTGTGATAGCTATGTTGGCTAGGTTGCCAAAAACACAGTTGTCAAGCTAGCCACCATAGCTATCACAATGACATTACCAAGAGGCCGACGCGAGAACACTTAATACTAACATCAATGTCCAAGCGTGTTATAATAAGCTTGCTAACATTGCTAACGAGATGTCTTGCTAGCGGCTAAACTTAGCGAAACCTGTCGAAATGTGCTTACTTAGTTTATGACAAACTAGCAAGTCAACAACTTTCCTAACGGTCAAACATCAAGCAAGTGCAACACATTTTATTGAGTTAGTGTTTCTGTTCGTGTGTAAATAGTTCAGTTGTATTCAGTTGTAATAAGTGCAATAGTTGCAAGTTGTGTGAATATTCAGAATTCAAAATTCTACCAGACAGACAGGCTGTCTCATTGTTCGCCATAGTGTAATGGCAAGTGTGTATTGGTGCAAAGGTATGTGGTGGCATGTTTTTCAATAAAGGGGAGAAATTGCCCTTTAATTATGTGTCTATCTTTAATGTACCCAAACCACATAGCTTTAGATTTTTTCCCACCTCAAACACACATCTGTCAAATGATGTAATTCATACTTATGGAAATAACTATGTAGTCATATAGTCAGATACGGACTAAAGGTCTACATAGCCATGTATAATCAATGCTATGCTGTCACCATGTAGTTTTCATTAATTATTTGCTCTGGGCTAATACTTTTGTAAAGTGTTCGAAAAGCTGGGCAGGAACAAGCTGGTAAAAAGTGAACCTTACAGATGTTTTATTTATTACTATCATAGATAAATATACCAGTATCGTATTTGTGGTATCGTATTTGTGGTATCGTAAGTATCGGGTATCGTGATATTTTGGCAGGTATAGTATCGAAGTCATAATTTTGGTATCGTGACAACCCTACTACAGGCTACTGGCTACAGTGATTAGAAGCATGAGGCAGTGCAAAATGCCTGTATATAACCCTCAGAGTAGACTAGCCGGTATGGCTGAAACCTGTGAAACATCTATGATGGGGCTGCTCGATTATGGCAAAAATCATAATCACGATTATTTTGGTCAGTATTGAGTACCATTATTAAACACGATTACTCAATGACTTAGGAAACATCAGGCATGTATTGTCTTTTTAACAGTGAATTTCTTTGAACTTTTTAATGTATTAATTAAATATAAATAAATTAAACTGACAAGCGAAAAATAAATATTTATACGAGTTAGGTCCAGTCGAACAATTTACTAATTTCTGATCGGACAAGAAACATTTTATGAGTGAGGACATCCTAGAACAATCTCACTCGGACTCTTCGTCGCTAATAATCACTCTTAGTTTGATATACTTTAATCGTTGATTTGTACGACGTCAACATTCCATTCAATCAAAGAGAAAGAGCAAATGGCAGGCAGCGATTTTATGGCATTAAATTGAATGAATCAACAAAATCGAAATAATGAAAGAAAACACATTCTGGTGCCTTCAAACTCAATAAATTGGTAGTAGATCTGATGTATAAAAGCAATATGACACTTGTGTTCATGGGGTTGCTCAAGGATACCCCCACAGCTCATGGCTGTGATTGTAGCTGAACTGGTTTTACCTTTCCTGATAATTAAAGTCTTTCTTTTTGTCATCATGGCTCGAGCTGAACTAAACATGCCACAGGCATGGTAACCACGATTGTGTGTGAAATGTGCGGCCACAGCCACACTAGTCTGACTTGCTGAACTACAGGTTTGTGACCGTGATCCATCATCGGCTAGCCGATTAATCAAATTTTATTTTCAACTACGATTTTGGCTTTCAACAATTATGAAAACAACATAATAGAGATAAAATGGTGTAATGTGCCGCGTTCTGTTTCACAGTGAGGCTCTTGTTTTGACTCACTCTAGCCACTGTTAGGATCACTGCTGAAATTTCACACGTTTTTTATATTCATGACGAAATATACCGTTACATTGGCTAGCAAGAACTAAAGTAAAGGATTAGCCTACTGTATAAGACTCGTAGTGTAGTTGAAATGTTTTAAACATAATGTTGAATTTAAATAGTTCTTGTGTGCGTTTCAATGTCCAAATCTGACGAAACAATGCTTTTACAGGGAAGAGCTCTCCACTCTCTTGGTGTTAACCACTACAGCCCCTGTTCAAGACACAATAAACAAGTAAATCAAGTTATAGTAGCATTCCAGTTCAAAGGCTAGCCTAAAAAGTCAATCCCAGACCCAGGGTTAACATCTCATCTTATCTGCCATCAGTCAATGTGTTTAGTATGAAATGTTGTTTATATACCACGTGTTGCAGTCCTGAAGTGAATACTTTAGCAGTTCGGTTTGAGTTGATGCAAAACTGATGGACTCTACGTCATTGTAGGCTACAGTACTTATCTTTTCAACTGAATATGGAAAACACTCAGTATACAAGTTAATTAAAACACGATTTTAAACACTTGTCTGCACGTATTCATCTATTTACCATTTCTCACAATATGAAGAAGACACAGTGTAGGTTAATATGGACCCATATGACAAAAACCTGCAACACACTCCCTCAATCACAACCAAACACACACTCCCTATTCCCCGAGGTGTGGAGCATGACCTGTGCACACACACGCACGCACGAATATCTTCGTACTTTATTGGTAGTGTTTTTATCCTCAATGCATAATACGTTGATATTTGTGGGACAGTCTAACCTGCAGTGTTAAGTGAGCCTCTTCCATGTGTATATTTCTGCTGAATACTAAAAAATGTTAAGTAGGGGTGCAATGAATACTCAATGTCGTCAACTAAAATCGGTCCAAATAAGTTGCCAAACAATTCATAGTGGATTACTAATAGTTGCTTTTCGTGCTGACACTGAATGCTCAGACATGGAAAGCTTTGTTACTTAACTGGGGTGAACAATAGCTATGGTAATCCCTTCACAACCAAAGACCTCGAAGTGTGGCAGCATTTCACTCTGATTTCCAAGAAGAACTGCAGAGGAGGTCTTGAACTGTACCATTTGCAAAGCTGACCTTGCCTGACATTGGAGCACATCAGTTACGCTCAAGCGTCTAACCCTTTCTGGATAATGAAGACTAGTCTTGTTAAGTTTGTTAGCTAGCTGGCATTGTAAATGTTGATGTCAATTAAAAGAGCTGTAACATTTTCCAAATACTTTTCTCTTGTTTAAAGAATTGTTAATGACGTGGAACATTCAGTGTTTCAAAAAGTAAACTATTATTCACAACGATCCTATTCACATTCCAAATGTGCCCTAACTTTACAGAGATGCAAAATAAAAACTCTGAAAAGGCTAGAGATGGATGGAGTGATACAAATGTTGGCACCAGATCCAAAGGGTCTGTCTGTGAGTGTGTGTGTGTGTGTGTGTGGGTGGACACACACACACACACACGCCTAATACAGTCATCAGCAGTGCTGTCATCAGTGAAGCCTCAACACCAGCAGCATGCACCAGTCACCTCGCCTAAGGACAGAAGCTGCCCAGCACACCCCACAGTGTACACACACACACACACACGCACGCACGCACTCTGCTGCGCCCTGGCAGTGTGGTAATGGGCCCGTGGGGGGAGTGCTAATTGAATCATTCTCCCAAACGTGGGCCTCATTAACACCCTCTCCCAGGATATCCAGTCAGAGCAGAGCAGAGCCCAGCCTAGCCCAGCAGAGCACAACATGCCCTCCCACACACACACACAAGCACACAAACGCACACGCACACACCCTTGAGAATCCACAGGCCGGGAGGACCTGCAGCCAGGAGCAGGTGGCTCAGGAGAGACCGAAAATAGGGAAGGGACTTTGGGCTGGAAGGGCGAGTGGCAGCAAGCAGGCTCCAGGGGAAGAGAGCTAGCGCCGATAGCGTTAGCTTCACACAGTGTTTTTTATATATGAGGCAACATGTTTTAGTGTTAGCTTTGTGCAGTGTTTTTAATATGAGAAAGGTGATGGTGATTAGTCTGTGATAAACTGTGTGTGTGGGTAAAAGTAATGTTTGGGGTACTCTGAATCATTTCAAGAATGAGATGAATGCTGTGTGTGTCTGTGAGTAAGAAAGTAAGCACTGGTGTGTGTGCTCATCTACTGTCAGCGATGTCTGATTCTTTTGGCAGATCACACTGAGCGCTCGCCTGTGTGTGTGTGTCAGAGTGTGTGTGTGTGTGTGTTTGTTTGTGTACTTGTTTTATTGTAGTGTAAGTAATGGTGTTTTTCTTCTTCCTGCAGTATTCGCAGTGTGATGCAGAAGTACCTGGAGGAGCGAGATGACCTGACCTTTGACAAAATATTCAACCAGAAAATCGGTGAGTCTGACCATCTCTCCTTTGAACTAACGACACAGGCATTTACATTTACATTCTGTCAATAAGCAGATACTTTCATCCAAAGCAACCTGCAGTACGCTGTATGAGTATGGAAATATACATGTTTATCAGCGTGTGTGCTCCTCGAGGTTCACAGTCATAACCATAGTGTTTGCACTTTGCTCTACCAGTTGAGCTAAAGGCACACAAGTGTTAGATATGTACTGAGACATCTCATCATTGTGGAAAATGCGGGTGTATTTTTGCAATTGTATCTACCAGTAATTTACCAGCAGAGTTGATTCTGACTGTGGTTGCGTTTTCATATAGATTTAGATTTAGATTTAGATTTAGATTTAGATGTGCGTGCGTGTGTGTGTGATTTTTGCTTTGCACATCACACACAATAAACTTAAACTAGCCGTGACCTCTGTGACGTGTCTTGTCCATGTCTCTTCTCTGGTACTTGGTCTTCACACCAGTTTGATTCGGTCAATCAGTCTGCCAACGTAGCTGCGTTCCATGGCAGTGGCCTGAGCTAGCTTTCTCCGTGGCAGCAGCTGTGTCTCGCTCCCTGCTCAGGTGGTGCTGTATCCAGAGACATCTTCCGAGGGCCGTGTGCAGGCAGCGTGGCAAGTTTGCTAAATGATTCCGTGTGAAGCGGGAGAGCTGAGTGTCGCGTCCGGGCTTGGCGCTGAAGCGCTAATGACAGAGCTGCCATGGGAACATGCTGCCCTGCAGGCTCTGTTTAACTGTGCTTACAACTAGGCCTCTAGTCCCACTTGAGAATAGGCTGCGGTAATTTTCTCTTCTCCTTTATTAGCAAATTTTTTCCCCTTTTTTCCCTCTCTCTCACTCTCTGTCTCACTCACTCTATCTGTCCCTTGCTCTTTTTCTCCTACATTCTTTCTGTCTCCATTTCCCTCTTCCTCTGTCTCTCCCCTCTCTCTCTCTCTCTCTCTCTCTCTCTCTCTTCCTTTCACTGTCTCTCTCTCTCTCTCTCTCCCCCCTCTCTCTCTCTCTCATATATATATATATATATATATATATATATATATATATATATATATATAATATGTTTCAGTGTTATTGGTCATTTTTAGAGAGAATCCCTGAAGATTGTTGGATAAACGGTGAGTTCAGTGTCTCCCATTGGTCTCCCATTGGTTTTAGTCCTTCTGCTCCCAGTTGCATCATTGTTTGGAATTAAACTATGTCTGAACACAGCACATTGTGATGCAGAAACCTGCTTGTGGTGTCTGTCTGTCTTGACTTCCTGCCCCTTACTTTCACATATTTCCCTCAGTTCTCTGTCTTTTCTCTCTCTCTCTGTGCCGTCTGAGCGGTCTGTCTCTGATTGGTCGGGTCTTTCTGTTTCCTGTCTCTTCTGTTCAGAGACCTGAAGTGCAGAGGTGTCAAAATGGTCACATCACCTTATATAAAAGCCATTTTACTCATTATTAAAAATGATTTGTTATCGACCAGCCATTTTCCTATTATTGGGTTACTAGTAGTTTGTTCCCTGTATTTCCCTATATAGTTCCCTGCTCATTCAGGTAGGTTTTCTCATTATTGATAGTAGCCTATGATTTATTTGTATTTTTTATTTTTTTTTAAATTGGTTGCCTGGTTTTACAGTAAGAGATGGCATATCACCACCCCATCACGTGCGATCACTGAAACCTCCACCACATTTCTGCAGTGTGTGGCTCACCACTGAGATATGAGCAGGTGGGTCGCTGAAGCTGGTGTAAAAAGCCCAGCAGCGCCTAATCCACCCCTCTTTTGAATCTGGTATCAGCATGGATGGCATCACACTGAGAGGGAATCCCTCCTCACCAAAGGGAAGCCCTCACACACACACCAAGGTGACTTTCCATCTGCACAGTGACGCACATCTCATGGGAGGGGGCTTCAAGTGGGTGGGTGGGGGTGTGTGTGTGTCTATCTGTGTGTGTGGTGAGGGCTGATTGGGCATGTGCAGCCCGCTGTGGTCTCCGAGGGCGATGGTGTCCCCAGGTGACGGGCCTGAGGGAGAGAATTTAAATGATGCTGGGCGCAATAAGCAGCACCTGTCTTTCACTTATGCAGTGCCTGATGTGCTTACACTTTACCTCGTCTCTGAACAGTGTGGAAAACAACGCAAAAGTTGTAGGCATTTGTCTTCACGTAGTTATCTTCTGCACTGGTGTGTCAATAGGAAATATTATATTTCAATTTTCAAACATTCCTTTTTTCAAAATGGTTAAATTGATTTAGGTACTTTCTGTTTGTGTCACTTTGTATGTTGTTGAATAGATTTTACTAATCAATTAAGTCCTATTGAAAGCATCCTCACTTGTAGCATTGTTTCAAGTAGTTTGTGGATCGATGAGCTGATTTAGAGGAGGTGTGTGTCTGTGTTCCTTGTTGTGCAATGATGAACCTCTGACTTCAAGTAGTGTCTGCATCTGAACCAGGAAGTTCCCGTTGGTTTTGGCCACGGTAAATTTGAATGACAAATGCACTAGGTCCCCTTCTGCCTCAGTGAATCTAATTTTTGCATGTCACCAGAGAAGCGATTACCTCTCCGCTGATGCTGCTGTTTGGTTTTCACTTTTAAACCCCCCCAGCTTTGTTCAGGGTGTCGGATGAGCCCGTACTCCCATACAGCGTGGAGCAGAGCAGAGCAGAGCAGAGCACAGCGTTACCCGGTGATCAGGTTTCATCACTGGGGCAGCCTCTCTGAACCACTTGACTGTTGTTCAAAACAAAAACCCTCTCAGGTGTAGCTACAACCAGTCGTTACTCCTTTGTCCCCATTGCTTGATACTCATCTGTATAGCCAAACCCATAATCCTATCCCTGTATTTTGCCACTGTAGAGTATCAGTTACAGCTACATTTATTCATTTGACCAACATCTTTGCCCAGAGTGACTTGCAGCACAGTATATATATTACCAGCATGTGTGCGCACATGGAATTGACCCCATGACCTCGGCTGTTGGCACCTTGCTCTGGACACTGACTTACATGAACACAGCGGCTAAAGGCAGCCTAAGACGCGCCTTTGCACAGTGTATTATTTTACTGCAGGGGTATTAAGCACATTAGCAGGAACAGCTGTTAGCCTAAGCCACAATAGAGGCCTATAATAGAGTGGGACGACTCGCAGCAGATTTGGGTTGACTTGTGGCCGGGGGTCGTGTCTGATTGGAGTATTTCAGGCAGGGTGCCAAAGTTTTTTTTGCAGTTGACCAATGACCTTGCATAGAGGGAGGAAGTGGGTGGGTCTGTATTTACTCACGCCCAGTCAGATGATGAGGGCCGTCTGCATAACGCTCTACTTGCCGATCATTACTTGCTCTTTGAAATGGCTGTCTCTAAACAAACATTAATGAAAGTTAATGCAAGCACCAGGATTTGCAAGCATGAAGTGGTATGGTTTTAGTAGGCATGCAGACATTTTACTCCCTGAAAAATAACTTGCAGCCAACTTCCTGGCTTTAGTGAAGCAATGTTTTGATTACTTGACCTTAACGTTCTGGACAGCTTGGCTCACTAAAGGTGCAGTTGACCCAAACTTCTGCAGTAAAGCTGTCAGAGAAAGAAGGGAGAAAGGTGTGTTTGAGTAGTTGTGCGGGAACAAGAAGATGAAGTCCAACCAAAGTCTGGATGTGCTGTTGAGTTAACTGTGTCCACTGCCAGCCCTTCTCTGTTCTCCGGGGCAGCCGTGGCCTAGAGGTTAGGGAAGCGGGCTTTGGGACAGATTTTCCTGCATTGGCAGGAGGTGGGCGGGGGGAGTGAATGAACAGCGCTTTCCCCTGCCTCGACAACCATGGCTGAAGTGCCCTTGGGCAAGGCACCTAACCCCCACTGCTCTGGGTGTGTGTGCGCTCTTTGCTCCTAGTGTGTGTGTGTGCTCTTTGCTCCCAGTGTGTGTGTGTGCTCTTTGCTCCTAGAGTGTGTGTGCGCTCTTTGCTCCTAGTGTGTGTGTGTGCGGTCTTTGCTCCTAGTATGTGTGTGTGTGCTCATTGCTCCTAGTGTGTGTGTGTGTGTGTGTGTGTGCTCTTTGCTCCTAGTGTGTGTGTGTGTGTGCTCTTTGCTCCTAGTGTGTGTGTGTGTGCTCATTGCTCCTAGTGTGTGTGTGTGTGTGTGTGTGTGTGCGCGTGTGCTCATTGCTCCTAGCCTGTGTAGTGCTCTTTGCTCCTAGCCTGTGTAGCTAGGATAAACAGATGGGTTAAATGGAGAGAACACATTCCTATGTGTGAAACATACTCGGCCAATAAATTATTCTAATTCTAATTCGAATTATTCTCTGGCATCTGCCCGGTGTGGTGTGGTGTGAGAGAAGTGGTTCTGTGCTCTTCTTTGTTTCTCTCTGTGTTTATGTGTTTGCCTGTCTGTGTTGAGGTGTGTGTCTCTGAGGTGAGGTGTTTGTCTGTGTATGTGTGTCTAAGTCTTGCGTGTGTGTGTGCGCTCTTTGCGGTGCTGTGTTTGTCAGCTAGTGCGCCATGACTGCTGTGCACTCTCTCTTTCCTTTGGTCAGTCAATGCCACAGAAACCCTGCAACAGAGCAGAGCAGCTGAGACCAATATCTCTTGCCCCCCCCCCCCCCCCCTCTCTCTCTCCCCCTCCGTCCCTCTCTCTCTCCTCCTCCGTCCCTCTCTCCCGCTGGCACACACACTTCTCCCCTCTGTCTCCCCGTGTTGCCGTGGAGGTTCGTTGACGTGTCATGTTGAATGCAAACACGCACGCACACACGCACGCACACACACACACACACACACAGATTGCTTTGGCATATTGCAGCTCCATTTCTTTTTGTTGCCCCCCCCCATCCCCCACCCTTCCTTTATTATTTTTTAAATGTTTTGCTTGCTGTTGCCTTGCTGATGTGTTGATACTGCACTGCAGCATGGGTTTCTTGCAGTTACAGTCTCTCTCGCTCACTTGGTCTCTCTCCCTTTCTTCCTCTCTTGTCCCCTCCCTTACCTTCCGTCTCTCCAGCTCTTTCTGTTTCTCTCTCACCCTCTCTCTCTCTCTCTCTCTCTCTCTCTCTCACCCTCTCGAGGTGTGACGTCAGCATGTGAAGTGGCTGGGAGTGGCTGGGTTTTTAGGAAAGGGCCTCAGCCTTGTGGAGCAGCTATGAGGCATTGTGCCAACAGTCTCTCTCTCTCTCACACACACACACACACACACACACACACACACACACACACACACACACACACACACACACACACACACACACACACACAGGCAGTTTCATCAGTGATGTGGTCTTCTCCAGCACCACTGTCGCTGACATAAACAAACACCTTCCGCTCTTTGTCAGTCTGCGTTTTTCCTGCTCTTGAACCTTTATTACATGACTTAGGCTCTTGCTCTCTCTTTCTCTCTCTCTCTTTCTCTCTCTCTAGCTCCCTATCTCCCCTCCCCCTTATTAACAGCAGCAGCAACAATGACAATGATACCCTGCTTTCAGAGCTGTCTCTTTTACACACACACACACACACACACACACACACACACACACACACACACACACACACACACACACACACACACACACACACACAGTGCTTGTGACAGTGAGGCCGAGTGTGACTCCTTTCTGACGAGTTAATTACGACGGCGCCGTTAATTACTAACGAGCAGCCAGGGACGACCGAACCCAGGGCCTGGGAAAGCAACAGCCGGGCACTCTTCCTTCTCTCTCTCTCTCTGTTTCTGTCTCTCTGTTTCTGTCTCTGTCTCTGTCTTTCGTTCCCTGGTTCCTCATTTGTTTGCCTGTCCTCTCCTCCCTCTCTCCTTCCATCTGTCAGAGTTCTGGAATGGATGTTGGAGAGTCGTGTGTTGCCTAGCAACTGCAGTTACCATGGGAACGCCCACAGAAAATCCCATGTTTGCTAGGCGACTGAGGAAAATGAAATGAAATAAATATTGAACTTAAAAAAGGTGACGGCGAGTGAAGGGGAACGAGGAAAGGGTGGTCGCAAACGACAGGCTCTTGGCTCTCATTTTCATCTGGATTCTTCTCAGATGACCCTGAATCAGATTGGTTTTGATGAAGCGAATATTACCTCTGCCAATCAGTTTACACCTTGCTGAGCTGTGTGTGCATGCAAGTGTGTGCGTCTGTGTGTGTGTGCGTGCATGTTTGTGTGTGTGTTTGGGGGCTTGAGTGTCCAGGCGTGTTTATGTGCGATTGATGTGTGGTTGTGTGTGTGTGGGTGTTTGGTCTGTAGGGAGTCATGTTGTCCTTGTTAGCAGCTTAGGTCAGGTGTGCACTGATGGAGTGTATCTGTGTGGGTGTGTGTGTGTGCACCACTGCTGCTGATGCTTCACTGTAATTGATTGTTTGTCTGATCCATCAGATGCCCTTAATGTTATTGGGAGGGAGGGGTCATTGGCTGCTAAGTGCAGTCATCTCTTGACCTTCTTAGTGGTCTTTTCTGTGTAGCTCTCTCTCTCTCTCTCTCTCTCTCTCTCTCTCTCTCTCTCTCTCTGTCTCTCTCTATCTCTCGCCACATCTGCTGCCTCTCATTCCGTCGCCATCTTCCTCCTTCCCCTCCCTTCTCAATCTTTCCATCTCTCCATTTATCACCCTGCATATTTTCGTTCTCTCCCTCATCCCTCTATCTCTCTCAGGCAGAAATTAGTGTATATACACTGATGGGGATGTCTGATGGCTGATTCGAGGCCGTGCGTGCGTGCGTGCGTGCGTGCGTGCGTGCGTGCGTGCGTGCGTGTGTGTGTGTGTGTTTGCGCGTGCATGTGTGTACAAGGTCCTTGTAAGCACCAAGTAGAACAATAAGATGGCAGGCCTGGACTCCCCCACCATCTCTCTGTTACGGCTGCTTTCTTCACCTCTCTGCTTGTCTGTTGTCTTTTTGTTTCCTATCTACCCCCCCTTCTCTCTCTCTCTCTAGTGTGTTCATCCAGAGCCTGGCTCTGTGCCTGACTGTGTGTTTATATTCACTGTGTTCTTTCTTTTACTATCTTTCCCAGGCTGTGGGGTTGGAACCTCCTTGTGTGTGTGTGTGTGTGTTTGCCAAGCATTTTTATAGCAGAAGTGTGTGTGTGTGTGCGTGCGTACACTGCACCACACCACATCCAGTTGGATGCAGAGCCAAACTCCGTGACTCGCTGTACACTGGCCTCCTGCTTTAGACCTTCACCCTCTCTTCACCCTCCAGATTCCCCCCAGATATTAAGAGCCTTTCAGGGCGCACCAAGGTTTTCCCTTGGAGCTATGGATCCTTTTTAGTCCCTTAAGGATAGTTTCAGACCTAAATGGCTCCTTCTACAGGCCAGGCCTTGGAGCTAAGGGCGAGATCACGGACGTGGCCCAGACCTGGTGCAGAACACGGCGTCAGACTGTAGATCTGCAGGCCGCTCTGGGTGCTCTTAGTGGCGGTGATGGGTGTGGCAGTGTTAAGTGAAGCCTTTGACCACCAAAAGAAACCACTAAAGGCACTACTCCAGGAACTGGTATGGCGACACACTGGTATGTGTATTTTGGTGTGTCTCTCTGTCTGTGTGTGTGTGTGTGTGTGTGTGTGTGTGTGTGTGTGTGTGTGTCAGTGTGTTGTGTTAGATATTTCTGATTAGCCAACAAGATATTTTGTGACGGATGAGTGAAGATGTTGGCTCAGGGACCTGACCGGTGGAGGAGTGCTTGTCCCCGGGTGGGAGGGGTGAGCAGCTTTTTGGGCCTCGATTGGCCGGCGTGAAATGACGGACAGTGAGGCTGAAGAGTGTATTCTCCCTGTGGAGAAAAATGTGCCGTGATGCGGCGCGTCTGACTGTTACCATGGGAACCTTGGGACACGTGTCCCTCAATGATTCAGCAGCCTGTGTGTTTGGGGCACAGCCTTTGTCTGTGGGTGTGTGTGTGTGTGTGTGTGTGTGGAAGAAACAGGACGGCGTCTGCTGCCTGCAGGCCGAATGCCCAGAGATTCCCACTCCCACCAGCTGCCCTTAGTCTGCACACACACACGCTCACACGCTCACACACGCGTCATCTGAGCCACGCTCACACACGCGTCATCTGAGCCAACAGCAGGATGGACAGGGGATCGGCCTGTCTCTTTTACCCAGGGAGCAAAATTCACTATTTGGCCAAATCCTGTCAAAAATAACACTTTTCATAACATTTTGTGTTTATCTGTATTATACTATCTTCATGTGTAATTTTCATTTAGTTTTGAACCACAAAACAATGTGCGAGTACTTGATGTTAATGCAGGCCCTCAAGAATGAATGTAACTGCTGAAGAGCTCGATTAGGCTACTCAGTGAAACCGTTACCCCACACTAGGGGTGGGCGATATGGCCAAAATCTTCTATCACGGTATTTGTAATTGTATATCACGGTTACGGTATATATCACGGTTTATTATACGTAGGGTGACCAGATTTGAGTTTGTGAAAAAGAGGACACTTCAGCGGTGGTGAAATGTGTCCACAGACATAGGCTATACAGTATGATCTGCTTTATTTATTGACCCTTAAGAACACTTAAGGTGCAGAAACAATACTGCCTCAATAGGCTATTGGCCTAAGCAATAGTGGTCAGTATATGCCTACTTGTACTCTCTCTACGTTTCCATTGAATCTTTAAATAGTAAGATTAAAACAAAGTGCATGTAGTGGCATTTAGTCCAGTGCTTATGTGGCTTTCAGTGGTTCTTTAATGTACTTTCAGAAGAGAAATCAAGTGTTAACTTTCTTTTCGATGTTTGTTCATATGTAAACGCAATAATGATGAGAAACATTTTCTTATATGGCCACATATTAAAATAAGAAAATTAAGAAGTTGGCAATTACACATAGACGCCCCATTGACCGCTTCAGCCCGTTGCTGCGACAAGCGAACTTCGCAGCAACATTGGTGAGGTGAAGCCTGTAAACAAACGCAAGTAAACGATGGAGCTGCGGGGTTTTTTTTGCATAAAAAGCACGTTTACATTTCTCAACCGATATCACTGAGTCGTTTTTTTATTCAAGGGTTTATGATCTAGGTGGAGTACCAAAACAAGTTGTCTCCATGTTACTTAGAATCTCGACAGTTATAATCGCCATAGACGCTCACTGTTCTTGTGCTCCCACAGCTCCTTCACTACGAAATAGTGCATCTTTAACTACTAATATTTGACCATCATTGAGAAAAATGGAACAGAATCTGCAAATAAATGGCTACACTAGACACTTCAGTCCATATTTTTCAGTAGATCTTTCAGTAGAATCTTTCCCAACAGTCGAGGATTACTCAACAAGTAGGCATGACAGTCCTTGCAGGTCATGTCCTTAAAAATTGTACTAGGTATCGTATTATACGGCTCTTCAGAATGTTCAAAAAAGTTCAGTTGATTTGAATGGGCCACCCCAACGTTCGCAGGTCTGTATTTTCTTTATATTCACTGCTGCGAAAAAGTAATGACCATCATTGGCAACGGGGTTTGTGCTTTAATTCACGTCTTTCATATCATATCATTCCGCAAGTAGTCCGGTCATTTAACGTAACTTGAAGTCAGCAAGTAATGGGTTGCTACGCAACACCTGAAACTTGAAAGTTCTATTTGCCTGAAGAACAATTTTTTCTAAACGGAATCACTAAACGGCAACATAATCGTTAAAGAGGTATTTTGGAGGAACGTCTTCTATCATTTTGGGGAGTAACTGTAAAATAAGCGGGATGATGTATAGTTTGGAGGTCATTATCTAAAAATAAATCGATTGGATTTCAAAATAAGAGTATACCGCGGTTGAAACGGTATAGCCAAATCTCTCCCGGTAGACACATTTCTACCGTTGCACGGTATATACCGTCATACCGCCCAGCCCTACCCCACACTGCATGTTCTCTCCTTGGCAGCAGGAGCTGTACTAAGGTTAGCTGAGGTAACGCTGATTGCTTCAGGTGGTAGCTGTAGATTTTCTATGGATTGTGTATTTGTGTATTATTATTATTATTATTATTATTATTATTATTATTATTCTCTGTGTCTCACCCCACCTCTCTCCCCCCTCCCCCTATCCCTGTGGCGCAGATATGGCAAGCCATTTTGACATGATCAGATTGGAGAGGCACACAACCATTGTATTTTTTGAAGATGCACCCGTATTTTACACTCCAGAGTGACGCAGTAATCGCCTTCATTCACCCACCAACACAGAAATCTACATGATATTGGCACTAATTTTGCTCCCTGCTTATCACTCTCCATCTCTCTCTCTCTCTCTCATACACACACACTCACTCTCTCTCTCTTTCCAGCTCTCTCACACAAACACGCACTCTCTTTCTATCTCTCTCCATCCCCCATCTCTCTCTCTCCAGCTCTCTCTCACATACACACACACTGTCTTTCTATCTCTCTCCATCTCTCTCTCTCCATCTCTCTCTCTCTCACATACACACACACTCTCTCTTTCTATCTCTCTCCATCTCCCTCTCTCTTTTTCTATCTCTCTGTCTCTTTCCATCTCCCGCATGTTTCATCTCTTCCTCATGCCATTTTCTTGATCTGATTCGTCTGTTCATCTGTCTCTTAGTTTTCTTTCTGTTCCCTTTGACTCTTAAGACTGTAGGTATTTTACCCTCTCTTTCTCTCCTTTATGTTTCTGAACACATCTGTTCCTCATTTATTTGCCTCTTCACATATTACACACCTTCTGTCATTCTAACTCTATAGGTCTTCCATGCCCTCCGTCTTTATCTCACTCACACTCTATCTGTCTCAAACACATATCCTCTTCTCACTCACTCACTTAGACAGACACACATTCTCACCTCTAAGGCTGGGCCATATGGACCAAAAGTATTGAAATACTTAAGTTAAATAAGAATATCTAAGATTGCGCTAAAACTGACAATTGCAAGTTTATGTCGATTAAAAGATAAGAATTCGATCATTTTAATGATACGCCATTTATTGAGTATTGTAGTGGTGTTGTTTTGCAGAACATCATTGAATTGCATGAATAGTGCATACAGGTTTTGATTTCACAATTTTTCCTTTTTAAAATAATGGACCTATTTTAAGCGTTTACAATACATGCATAACATCATTAACAATCTGTTCTTGGGAAAAAATACATACATTTATTTGCTGAAGTGTCAGGAGCAAGCCCAGGCTGTAAATGTGTTCCCAAGAGAGCAAAGAAAATCTCCTGACAGTTTCAAGAAGTGATATTGTATACCATGAAAAAGCTATGTAATCACAACCCTGTGTGATTACTAGGCAAAGCACTGTTATCACCAGACTGCTTTCATTCTATCTGCAGATATTATGCTAGAACTGAACTATAGTAAAGTAATGAACACGCTTGCAAGTGCCTTTGATGAGACCAGAGATTTAATTCACAATTATAAAGTTATTTTAGGAGGTAAGGGTAATTGTCTTCTGTCTTTTTGAGAAGTACTTTAATTTAGAAAGGTTCAGCTCCTGACTGAAGTTGCTAAGCTGAACTAGCCAACAGTTAGCCAATTAGACCCGTTGCTAGTGCCAAGGTTGACATCTTTTTGAGCTGTATTTTACCATAAAGGTAATATTATAACTCACTTTAGTGTACGTGCCATCCAACAAAAAAAGTTTTGCGGTGAAAAATACACGGAGAGAAATTGTGTAAAAAAAAATGCAAACTATAGGCAAATGGCTCACATGCGTGACTGGGCTCATTATACTGTTGGTTGGCTGGGTGTCGTTTTAATACCAAATGGAACCACTTTCTCATATTGGTGACTAGCAGAGGTAACACCAGTACCATGTAAAAACCTTAAATATTGTCTACTCACTTTATTAACAAGGGTCTGAAGTAGTCTTTAGGTGTATAAATATCAATACCCTTAGTCAATACCGTTTACAACTCTTACATTCATGGAAACATTCTGGACGTTAGAATGAAATGTAGAACTGCAATGTTTTGCCATTATGGGGTCTAGAGGGACCTCCACAGACGCAGAGAGAAGCTTACACTAACACAGCTTACACTAACACAGCTTTATGGTGGAAACGGGTTATGTAACGCAACATCAAACTACATTGGGAGAAACGGTGTTGTCTCATCCTATATCTCGTTTGCAAATATACCAGTATACCTTATAACGTCGATATACCACCCATCCCTAACTCACTCACACACACACACACACACACACACACACACACTAGACCCTATAAAGTCGATACACTGCCCAGCCCTATTCACCCCCTACCCTTCTCTGTCTTTCCCTGTCTCTTTTACTCACCGTCATTCCCTCTCTTGTTCACCACTCAGCTGATCAGTGCCATGGAGAAGTACAGCTTGAGGATAGCAAAGATGAGGGAAGTGTGTGTGTGTGTGTGTGTGTGTGTGTGTTTGCTCGTGTGTGTTCCTGCACTTGTGTGTTCCTGCTCGTGTGTGTGTGCCTGCTTGTGTGTGGGTGTATGAGTGCCTGAGAGCAAAAGAGAAGTGATGACAAGTTAACCCAAAAATAAACCCAAAAAGACACTGTGTGTGTGTGTGTGTGTGTTTGGGAAGCCGTGTCCATTTGTCTTCTGTTTTGTTTAAGGATGTGTATCTTTGCACAGTCTTCTACATCCACACTGAGTTTGCATTCACGCCTGTACAGTGATATCTCTGTGTGTGTGTGCGTGTGTGTGTGTGTACCTCTGTCTCCTTTTTCATGTAATGTGGTCATTATCATTTCAGTGTAAAATGCCTTTGTTCACACTCCCCTCCCCTTGTGTGATGTATGTTTTATGAATGCGGTGAGGGTGGTTTACATGCTGTTTCCTCGTCAATTCCTTCATGTGTGTGAGAGAGTGTGGGTGGATTTATGCGTCCATGTACGTCTGTCCGTGTGTGTGTCTGTACACGGCTGTGTGTGGGCGGCTCGCGTTTGGACTCTTTGTGTCGACTGCGCAGTTCCTGAAAGATGGCAGAAAGCTGGCAGTAGCTGTGAATCCATGTACGTAAACACAAGCACGCACGCACGCACGCACACACTCACTCTCACACACACGCAAATACCACTCCAATCCATGCCCTCCTCATCAATTCTAAAACTATGCAAATCTGCTCAGCAAATCACCCCTGGCAGTTAAGCATTCAACCTCTGTCTGTCTGTCGGTCGGTCGGTCGGTCGGTCGGTCGGTCGGTCGGTCGGTCGGTCGGTCGGTCGGTCGGTCGGTCGGTCGGTCGGTCGGTCGGTCGGTCGGTCGGTGTGTGTGTGTGTGTGTGTGTGTGTGTGTGTGTGTGTGTGTGTGTGTGTGTGTGTGTGTGTGTGTGTGTGTGTGTGTGTGTGTGTGTGTGTGTGTGTGTGTGTGAGAGAGCGCGAGCAAGAGAGAAAGACAGAGTTTGTGTGCGTCTGTGTGTGTTAAACCTCTGGAAACATTCAGAGCAGTATGTTGTTATGTTATTGACGCTTTTTGTCCTGGCTGTGCCATGGCTGCCAATGCCCATTGTTGTCTGGCCAGACAAGGGCACCGATTGGCATCCCCAATAGACCCACCTCTCCCAGGAGAGACTGACGGGGGGGTTTGGCGAGAGGGTTTGGTTAGCCACAGTTTGGCCAATCAGAGAATGGAAAGGGAAATTCGGTGAATTAAGCACTCTGTAACCAGGGGGTTGATATGGCTGACTAGAGAGAGAGAGAGAGAGAGAGAGAGAGAGAGAGAGAGAGAGAGAGAGAGAGAGAGAGAGAGAGAGAGAGAGAGAGAGAGAGAGAGAGAGAGAGAGAGAGAGAGAGAGAGAGAGAGAGAGAGAGAGAGAGAGAGAGAGAGAGAGAGAGAGAGAGAGAGAGAGAGAGAGAGAGAGGGAAAGAGAGAGAGAGAGAGAGAGAGGGAAAGAGAGAGAGAGAGAGAGAGAGAGAGAGAGAGAGAGAGAGAGAGAGAGAGAGAGAGAGAGAGAGAGAGAGAGAGAGAGGGAAAGAGGGAAAGAGGGATATAGAGATAGGTTGTCCTTGTCAGGTCTGAGAGCGTTGGGTGCAGCGCAGGGCACTGGCTGGGTTTAATCTGGTAAGATGCTGACGCAAGGCTTCCCTTTGCAGCCCTCCATAAAGCGTCAGCAGCCTTAATTTTTCTACTTATCTCATTCAACTCTCTCTCTCTGGTTTTCTGTCTCTTGTTTTTCTGTCTGTTTCTCTCTGTCTGTGTCTCTCTCCCTCTCCCTCTATCTCTGTCTTAATGGTCACGTGTAAATCTCTTATTCTTGGAGAACTCCCAACATCTAAAGGGGTTTACACACCAGGACAGGACACCCCTTGCCCAAGGCTTATACAAGTGGTACCAATGGCTGTTCAGCCGTTTCAGATCACACACACACACACACACACACTAACATACACACTTGCATTTGTATACTGCTGGTCAGGGTTTGCATTTTTCATATAAATCTGACTAGCCCGAATAGACCATTCTACTAAGACCATTGTTTATGTAGAAAGGTATATTTTTGTAGTATTTGAGAAAGCAATTAAAAAAAAAAAAAAAAAAACATTTACCAAGCGCAAACTGTAACAGTCATCATACTTAAATCAATCAGCAATCGTCAAACATAAATCTTGATTTAGATCCAAAAATGCACTGAAACTTCAATACAACAAAAGCGATTGAGAGATTTAATAGTATGGATAGCATCAGTCTGTGTCATTCCTCCCGTGCCTTAGCCTTGCTGGGCTGATATGCTCCAGGAATCTTTCCCAGAAACTGATTGCTTTGTCAGGCCAAAAGGATTCAACCGATTTATTCCCCATTTTATAGAAAGCTGCATCAGATCATTCAGAGTTTCATATTGCAGAGAGGTACGGTGTGAGATTTTTTGTCTCGGTTCATGCGAGAAAATCCTCTCTTGCAGATAGCTTTAGATGGACTAAGTGTCCGCGTTCATTCTACCAGTAACAATATATGAGATGGGTGTCTTGGGTTCTCAGTGAGAAGATATCCGTAGAAGTAATATAGCTTCATATCTCGCTCCCATGAAAGCCACATTTTCTAATTCAATTTTTGTTATATAGTGCCAAAACAATAAAATTGTCTTAAGGTGCTTTACAGAGCCCAGGGCCTGAACCCACATAGAGCAAGCCCAATGGCAACAGGGTCAAGGACAAACTCCCTGTTCCTCCTTTTTTACATCTGTCCATTCTTGTGGAGTTTTCTCCTTCTCTTCCACATTTAGCAAACTGGCGAAATGTGTAACAAGATAATCCTCCTCTTCATCCCAACAATTTACCTACTTTTTTCTGGAGCGGGAAGTACGGACGGATGAAAACCTTTGAAACAAGAGAGGCTTTTTAGACTGATTTTTAAACCTGCTGTCAACAATCTTCTGAAATTCATGTGGCACAACAGGTGGCTTTAAGAAATGGACATGTTGGCCTGGACATGTTAAAGCCCCCCCCCCCCCCCCCCCCCCCCCCCCCTTCACGAACAAAATAAGTGCGCGCTCGCAAAACACGCACGCACACACAAACACCATTAGGCGTATATATTTACCAACAATGTGTTGGATTTAACGGTCGAATTACATACTTTGGCTATTGTATTGGGAAAGTCAATAACATAACTCCGTAACATCCACCTTCAGTGCACTGCCCTGCTATTGTTTCTGACATTACATCATGTGACAGGGCAACAGCCGAGTGATTATTTTCCAAATTGAAACTGATTAAGACCTACCTGAGCAGCATGGGGCAGGAGAGGCTGAATGGGCTGGCTATCCTGTCCATTGAAAGAGCAAATCATGCATTACCACTTTTATGTTTGAAAGGCGTCATTCGGCAAGTGTACTCTGTGCACAGTTCGCTTGTAGGTCTTGACGTTCAGATTCTGCGCCTAAACTAGCTATATCGTATCATCTCGTCACATGATCAAATAGAGACTTGACATTGGTGAACAAGATACATATTACCCAGCATATCTGTATATGACAAAAATAACAAATTAAATAAGAAATTATTCATTTATTGAATCTGCTTTTTAATAGTTTCTATAGTGTATGTACGATAAGCATATAATTGTGTTATAGATTGCTACTGACAATTTTCCCCTAAAAATTATGAAAACCATGACAGAGACAGGTTTGCCATTTTGAGGGAATATATAGCATAAGGGATCTTTCAGAGATCAAAAACAACTATCCTTGATCACTGTCGCATTAAACTACCGACACTTTGACACTCATATGTTCGGAATAATTTAGAAAGCAGGGCCTGCTGTGCCTACGAACCTTCCACGCTGGCTTTAGTTATAGTTACGCCCCTGGCGCACATCCACACTTTCTAACACAGCATAGGTACACTCAATTAAAGCCATTAGCAAATGAACAAAATACACCTTTTTCAACCACAAATAAGAGATACATAACAGCGACTTCACACAGAGGCTCTGGCTTAGGGGCCTCCTGAGCCCGGTAGGCCCGTTCATTAATCCATCCCTGTTCTCTGTGGGTTCACTTTTTCCAGCAGGTTGTTTGTTGTTTTCTAGCAGGTTGTTTGTTGTTTTCTAGAAGGTTGTTTGTTGTTTTCTAGAAGGTCGTTTGCTCTTTGTGAGCTGAGTTCCACTGCATCACATGCTGCCATCTGAAAAAATAAAAATTAGGTACTTTTCAGTACTCTAAGTAAGTAGTCAAAAGTTGTCGTTTTTTTTTGTCACAGTTCATTTTAAGTTGCGGAAGTTGAAATGCATTACTTTTTAGTATTTGTTTGTGTCCACTAAGTTTGATAAAGCTTTCAGAGATTAACTGAAATTTAAGTAATTTGGTGTGTCCTCCAGTCCAGGTAGTCACAGCTTTTCACACTCTCCAGTACCGCTAGCTCTAATGCGTGTGCCACACAGTGGATTGTTATAATGTGAGGAGTTTGCTGTTTCACTCTCCCTGCTACTCCTGTTCACTCGCCCACCTACAGCTCCATCACAATTTGCACACACTACACTACACTACACTACACTACTACATACCACTACACTACACTACACTACAACACAACACACCACTACACTACACTACACCACTACACACTACTACACTACACTACAACACAACACACCACACTCCTTCCATGTCCAGTCACCGATACCCACCGTGTCCAGTGCCTGGTCAATAGCACCTTAGACACCTGCAGCATTGGCGCTCTTAACTGGCTGACATTTGATCGTGTGAGTGGAGAGTCTTTGTCTGACACATACCTGGAATAGACTAACTCCGGTTCCATGATACCAGTATCTGTGTTTCTAGCATTTGCGATCTCTTGATGTTTGTGCTATTGCCCCAGAACATCCTTACCTTGCGTGATCATTGTGATGAGTAGAACCAAGGTCTAGACCATTCGTTATTTGAAGCTTGCAAATACTGTTACATTTTTTTAATGGTAGTTCACTTTAGGCAACATAGGATGCCGTTCTGAAAAGTTTCAGCACTTCATGTTACGCTGTGCACCAGAACTCTAGTGTGGCAAAGAGCAGTCATGAGTTCTGGTGGGGTCTTTCCCTAAGAGGACTGCTTTCAGTCACCAAAGGGCAGGTGGAGGAGATATTGTGTGGACACTTCCGACAGAACACATTGTCATTTACCTCATCGTGTTCTAGCCACGGTTCTAGCCATGTTCTATCCATCGTGTTCTTTCATCCGTCAAACCAAAAAAGACTTTTCTGATATTTCTTTAACACTTCCACTTTGTGCTGGTCGGCTGTTCTTCTTGGTTCTTTTCTGTTAACTTTTTTTGTTTTGTTTTTTTGGGTTTTTTGTGGGTTGAAAGATTAGCCTAAATCCATGCTTCTCCCTTTGACCGCTGTCACATTTGGATTTTCACACACATTAGGCTTTAGGTTTTCCCCCTCCCAACGAGCAAGTCAAAAGAGCAGAGAAAGCTAATAAAGGACGCAATTTTATTTGGCTTAGGGGATCATTTCTGGATGCCCGGCATGCAGGGTGTTGTGTTGTTCTGGAAGCCCGGCAGGCAGGGGTGTTGTTACGTTCTGGAAGCCCGGCGGGAAAACAAGACTGTTCCGGGATGTTGCTGCTGGTTGTAAATCCAGCAAGTTCTTTTCTACACTACTACAGAACAGTGGTTCAGTTGTTTAGGATTTTATTAGGATCCCCATTAGTTGATGCAGAACATCACTGCACTGTTTGTGATGGTTATGTGTGTGTGACGGAGAGAGTGTATGTTGATTTTGTATTTGAGGATGGTGCTATGGTGTTCATGGCTGTTTATGGTGTCACTGGTCGTAGGTGTGTTAGGCTGGTAAGTGCATGTGCAATATGCAATGGGGATTCTGTGAGAGGATTTTGTGTGTGTGTGTTGTGTGTGTGTGTGTGTGTGTGTGTGTGTGTGTGTCTGTCTGTAAGGGCCGTTAGTAAACCTCCTCCAGAAAGGACATTGTGTATGTATTGTTTTAATGATGGAGCTTTTGAAAGTATTTGAATATCTCATAAAAATACCATGTGCAGTCATGTAATAACCCGGTGCTATAACCGGAAATCAAATCAATAAAGCCGCTCACATGTTTACATAAGTTATCATGTCAGGCATACAATCTAACATTGCCTGCTAAGCAATTTAATAAGATTGAGAATAGCACCATGTGAGCAAGCTCAGTGAATCACCCAAATAATAGCTTCCTCTCCATAAACACAAGACCATTCACCTTATCACTGTGTCCACACACACACACACACATGTCTGTGTTTCTGGATGTCGACAGGGTCAGTTATGGACTGGACTGTCAGTTATGGACACACACACTCTTCATATTAAAGAAAACTACCACAAATAATCACAAGCTAAATTTAAAAAGAGGATAAGAGCTAATAAGAGTAATTATGAAACTCATAATCTGAATCATTGATAGATTATTTGACTATCAAAATAGTTGTTAGTTGCAGCCCATGTGTGGATAATGCTGAAGTGTGTGTCTTTGTCTGAAAGTCAATGAGTGTGAGAATATGTGTGTGTGTCTGACGTCATGCCAATATGTGACTTTATTCGTGTGTCTGAGTTCGTGTGTGTGTGTGTGTGTGTGTGTGTGTGTGTGTGTGTGTGTGTGTGTGTGTGTGTGTGTGTGTGTGTGTGTGTGTGTGTGTGTGTGTGTGTGTGTGTGTGTGTGTGTGTGTGTGTGTGGTCTGAAGAGAGCAGTATAGTGGGGCTGCTGGTTGTCAACAAGCCATTTAATCAATAAGAGCCCACAGCAGGCATCTCATCCAGGCTGTGCGTGTGTGTGTGTGTGTCAAAACATGTTGATAAGTCTGAAAGATGTTGATAAGTCTGAAAGATGGAGAGAAAGAGGAAAGAGAGAGAGAGGGAGGGAGGAAAGAGAGATGGATGGAGAGGCCAGTTTGTGTGATGAAAATGGCTTCAAGGAAGGAGAGACTGAGGTGATGACGAGGAAGAAGAGAAAGAGAGAGACAGTGGAAGAGGTGCGAAAAGAGGAGTGCAGAGAGCAAGAGTGAGGGACAGCCACATGATAAGGTGGGGTGAGATGATGAGATGGATGGAGGGAGGGAGGGAGGGAAAGATGCAGATGGAGAGAAGAAGAATAGTTAGAAGACTGAAAGAGAGAGATATACACATATATAGATGATGAGCGAGAGCTGGAGGGATGGGAAGACAGTTGAGGAAGAGATGATCAGTATTGTAATGATGTCTTTGTGCCCCCCGGGTGTGTAAACACAGACACGCCTCTCTCTCTTTCTCTCCCTCGCTCTCTCTCCCTCTCTCTCTCTATGCTGCCGCAGTCAGGAAGAGAGGCAGAGAAGGGAGACCAGCGGAGGAGCGATAAAGAGAGGGGAAAGGAGGGCAGGAAAGATAGGAGACGGGGAGAGGCGCAAGGGACATCATGGAATGTGTGTGTGTGTGTCTTTTTTTTGCGTTTGTTTTAGTTTTTTTGTTCTAACCCTCCTGCCACGAAGGGCCATATTCATGGTTGCCAGGTTACAGTTGGGTAGTGGCTTTGAAAGAACTGTACGCTGCTCTCTAAATCACACATTCACAAACACAAATAAACACTCACATGTACACACACAAAGTCTTGCATGTACACACACACACAAACACACACAGTTAGAGCCGTGCCCGTGGTGGCATCGCCCAGTGTTGGCACGTGAGTGGCACAGCAGGTCACCCACACCTCTTTAGCGGCCAGGAGAAGGAGCCTCTGATAAGAGCTGCAGCTGTTTGTGTCCTTCACATACCTGTGTCCCACCCACACACACACACACACACACACACACACACACACACACACACACACACACACACACACACACACACACACACACAGATATGCACAAGTGCACACACACAGATATGCACAAGCACGATATGCACAAGTACTCACACACAAAGATATGCAGAAGCACTCACAAACACAGGCACGCATGCACGCACAAGCACTTACACATACTCACATACCACACATATGGACTGTGTCACTAACACACACTTGTGCTGACGTGCCAAAACATACACACATACTCGCTTATGCAAAGAAACATAACAACCTATAAAAGCACCCATGAGCCTTTTTTAGGCAGGCATAGACACCCCCCCCCATCCCTTCTTGCCCTCTTGTCCTCTTGTTTTGAAAAACAGAAGTAATGAACCATTAATTCCCCACTTTTCTTTTTTTAAATCCAGATCGACTTAGCACCACATTAATTGTTTAATACTGGGGCACCTTGTCTCTTGCTCCCCTTTTGCAAAGCGTTTCCCATTTCCTCAATGGAAGATCAGTGAGATTTAAGTCCCAAATCCCCAAACCCACAGCAGCAGCCAGAGAGCACGAGAATGAGCTAGTCGGGATTGGCCAATCAGAAAGGGCGAGAGGGCAATTTACCGCTTCTTGGCGAGGAGCGAAATCAAAAGACAGACAGAGGAGGTCAACCGTCACTGCACCACAGGTGTGTGTGCGTGTGCGCCTGCCTGCGTGTGTGTGTGTGTGTGTGTGTGTGTGTGTGTGTGTGTGTGTGTGTGTGTGTGTGTGTGTGTGTGTGTGTGTGTGTGTGTGTGTGTTGTCGAGTCGAAGCTTCCCCCTCATCTCCACTTCCAGGGAGATTATTCTGTAGCGATCCAATTACTCCAATTAGCCGCCTATTTTAACAGCAGTAATCAGCTTGAATGCTGCAGGTATGACTGGGGGGTGGGGGTCGGGATGTACAGGACGGTGATTGTTTACCTGTTACACAACCCCCTCCCCCCCCAAACACACACACACATACAGAGTAAAAAACTAGAACATGAGTAACCTGGCAGACACACAGATTGAGTATTGCTGTTGAGTATTGTTGTGTGAAGCAAGACATCATTACAAATAACTGTGGATTCAGTGGAGAGAGCCCTTGAGAGTTGAGAGCCCTTGAGAGTTGAATTTAAAATTATTTTATTGGTCTACAAAACCCTAAATGGTTTGGGCCCAAAATACCTCCTAGATCTTCTTACTCCCTATCAACCATCAAGAACCCTTAGGTCGTCTGGAAAGGGACTGCTAACTGTTTATAGACCTAAGACAAAACATGGTAAAACATCATTCAAATATTTTGCTTCTTATTCCTGGAACAAACTCCCAGAAACACTTAGATGTGCCCCTAATGTTGCAACTTTTAAATTAAGGCTCAAAACTTTCTTGTTTTTTTGGGCCTATGAACACTGATTTGCTTCACTGATTTGCTTGCTACAGGAGTACCTGTCTAAACTGTGAGTTGTGGCACCTATATTCCATATGATTATGTTCTTCCAGTACACTTACTTTCTTATCTTTTATTTTTATGTTTATCATCTTCTTTTTACTTGTTTCCCTTTACTCTTATTTTTTATCATTTTAATTCTTTATTGTCTTTCCTGCTTTTGTATATGTAAAGCACATTGAGTTGCACATGTGCATGAAATGCGCTATATAAATAAAATTGCCTTGCCTTGTTTTGAAAACCAGTAGAAGTGGTTATGGGTCACAGTGGGTTAGCGTGTTAGCGTGGTAACTGAAGTTGTGCTTTCACAGCATCATAACCAGAGCGAGAGATGTCCTTTGAAGTGAGACACAGCTACCATCACTTATATCGACTTCAATGCACTGTAGTTCTTGTGCAAGAACACATCGGTAATCGCTAAAACTGAAATCTTAAACTCATGTTAACCTCTGCCTAATCTAAGGTACAACGTGTGCTTGTATGTATTTAGTTCAGTGTTGAGTAGAGAGCAGCTGTGATTGCTTAGGATAAATAGGTCTCGCGTCTGTGGTCTTAATTGACGAGGACAAGAAGTCAGTGTATTAACAGATGGCCCATGGCGCAAACCTGCCCAAAGATAGTAAAGCAAGTAGTTTGATGACATCTGCAGTTAACATTCAACATCCAGCATTGCTGATATCATTTGGCTGTTTGTTTGTTTGTTTTTTTTTGTCCTGTTATTTTTGTCCCCATTTCAACAACACCAGTGACATATTTTAGAACACATCGGCATAGCAAAGAATGAAATATTTGTTTGCAATTGACTGTAGATTGACTTATTTGATAACAGAATGAAGTGGACAGGCTCGAGGACAGGCGATAGCATCACAAACAGTGTGATGCACACGGACAGAGAGAGATGCAGTGAGTCAGCTTTTGGGGTAATTAGTACTCCTGGATGTTTATGTAATCTTGGTGTGGCCAGCTGCCTTTAGCACAAGCATCAACCGTGACAGGCCTCTGGGTGTGTGTGTGTGTCTGTCTGTCTGTCTGTGTCTGTATGTGTCTGCGCAGGCTGTCCTCCATCATGGACAGCCCAAGGGGGGGCCCTCTGCTGTTTCCATGGAGATATGGTTTGTCTGCGCTAGCCGATCAGATCAGGGCGGGTTATTTCTGTGTGTGTGTGTGTGTGTGTGTGTGTGTGTGTGTGTGTGTGGCTGCCTGCGAGGTAGTGCTGCTTCACTACACCGTTTGGTCACGGTATATATAACTTGTGCAAACCACAGCTACGGTCTGAGCGGCCCTGTCCATTCCTCTCTTTCTCTTTCTCTCTCACTCTCTCTCGCCATCTCTTTTTCTCACACCCTCTCTCCCTCTCCCTCTCTCTCTCTCTACATCTCTTCTCTTTGATGAAGACAGCACGTTCTGCTCCCAGCAGGGGAGAGGCTGAAGTGAAAGGTCAAAACAGGGCGGAAAAAAAGAGAATGAAAGCATCAGAGCAAGGGAGGATTTGGTGAATTAGACGAGTGTGGTTCCTCGTCTGATTAAGACTGATCCCCTCCACTGTCTCTAATCTCAGCCTGTTGTCCAGTGTCCTTTATGTGTTTTTCTACCACACACACACACACACACACACATACACACACACATACACACACACATACACACACACATACCCAAAGCGCACATTTACGCCCACTACAGTCATGACCTGGTGGTGAAATGCACTCACACATATACACACAACACTGAACTCACCACAAGAACTCACTGCATCTCCTCTCTGGTGGTCCATCAACTGCTTGTGCTTGAGGACGGGAAGGCCCTTGATCACTGGCTTGTATGTGTGTGTGGGGGTATGGATGTTTTTGTGTGCGTGAACGGCTGTGACACTCGTTTGTGTGTGTGCGTGCATGGGTGTATTTATGCCATAAAAACGTAACCGTTAAAAAGCTCTTGTGAACTGTAATTTGCTGATGTTGATATTTCTGGAAGTAAGGCCGGAGTGCATGCTTATATGCTGAAATGCCTGCTTGTCTGTTGAGGAAAGCTGACTTCCTCTTTTTGGGTGAAAAGAGTGTTGTAGGCCATCAAGCCATCATATGACCAAAATGGAGGCAGGCCTATTAGTGGGCTTCCGGCCTTCTCGGAGTGTGAAGTCCTTGGTGGTGGTAGTCAGAGACTGTTGATTTTGTCTTTGTCCATTTTGTCATCACTGAGTCCAGTGCTAGTCACTCTTGACTCTGCTGTCTCAATACTGAGTCTGTTTTTACTGCTGTTATTGAGCCTGGTGTTTCTGATCATCTAAGTCTGTTGTCTTCATCACAGACTCTGTGTTTGAGAAACATTTCTCATGGCTGCTGTTGTGTAGAGATTTACATTGTTGAATCTATATGGTTTTGCATTGCTCAGTTTGGCTTTTCCTATTCCTAATTTGCTTCATCTGTTGTGCTGTGCTTTCAATAAGTGTTAAAATGTATAAAACTGAACGGTATACAAGAAAGCTCTTGCATGACATCACGGCAACCATATGCAGTGAAGTAAAAATGTACAGTAGCTTTAATCACCATACATGCTTGTTACACTTTCACCTTTTCCTCTTGAATTTCTGATATATGACTGGGTTTAGCCCTAAATAATCAGAACCAGAAGCTTCCAATCATCCTTTCACAAGGGGTTGGAACGTGGAACTAGAACATTCTACCATGACAGCAGGGTAGATCCAGCTGAAGACTAGTTTTGTCCTCCGCTCTCCTGCATTTGTCATTATTACCTGGAAGGAAGTTTCCCCCTGTGGCTTTCGACTCTTAACCACTTAAAAGCCAATCTGAAGCACTTACCAGTCGAGAACACCCCATCTCAGCCCAGCCCAGCCCAGCCCAGCATAGCCAGGTTCCGCCTTTTTCCCAAGCGTCTCCTCCGTCATTTTATTATAAATAAACTGCAGAGGGGGGGAGGGGACAGCTGGCTGCCCGGGTCTGCGTAGTAAACTCTGTTGTGTAAACTCCCTCTGAATGCTTGCGGCCAGCCCCTGATTGAGATGTTTGCCTGCAGACGCAGAGTGAGAGATGGTCCGATAACAACAGGGGAAGGCTGCTCCCATTCACCTTTGCTAGGTGCAGCCCAAAGCCTTTAAATACACCGTGTTTGTTTGTTCTATACCCGTCGCCTCATTATGTAATGGCCACCAATCTGGAACAAGCTATTTAACAAACAGTCAACACCCAAAAACATAATGCTCAACATAAATGTCAGCTAGGCCTAAGTGTAATTTTAAACAACCGTTCCACTAATAGTCAGCTAATCATGACCAAAGTCTGTACCCTAAACCTAACACTGAATCTAAACTATTCTAAACTTGTATTCCTCCTTGTGAACAGGGTGAGGCATAGTCAGACAACAGGACTTTCCCCTAGACCAGGACTAAGACTAATTCTGTTTTCAGACTTAGCCTGATGGCCTTAATGGATCCTCTGTGGCTTATCTGAAGGGTTAAAGCAAAAAAAAAAAAAAAAAGGGTTAACTTCCTGACATTGCAAACAGACTGATAAAAGTTTGCTAGCATGTCTTTTGGCCTTTTTTTTTTTTTTACATTTTAGCAGGCTGCTTCTTTCCGGACCACAGACCTACATAGTGCTTAGCCTGGGCAGCTAGCAGGAATGACAGGTGTTTTTATTTGGCCTTCACATGACCACACACCATCAGAATTCATTTGAAAATGATACTGAAAGTAGTTGCCTATAAAAACATACATCAAAAGGTGGCGAAATGCTCCATTTCCCCAGAAGGGTTCAGACCCAGATTGCAGTGAACTCTGAAACGGGTCTGGAGTGGTTCTGACCCGGGGGGATACGGGCCGGGTCTTTACCAACCCAGTCGACAGTTGGCTTGGTTTCTGTTCAGTCCTCTGGTTAAAACACTGCTGTTTGTTTTCCCTCATCCAGCACAGCCACTTCCTAAGACTTTACAAATAACAACAAATCACTGAAGCAATGTAGCCTGTCTGAATGCGTTTTTTCTGTCACCCAAAAATGTTGCCTTTTATTTAGGATCTGTAGAGTATTGGTATTATTATTTTTTATTTTTTTTTAGATGAGACAAGGCTTTAATACAAATAATGAAGTAAACAGATATTGTCTTTGTGTTGTTATTCAGGTTTCTTACTCTTCAAGGATTTCTGCTTGAATGAGATAGACGAGGCTGTGCCCCAGTTGAAGTTCTACGAGGAGGTGAGCATGCGCACGCACACACACACACACCAGAATCTCTCATTCCTTTCACCCACAGAAATACTAACCCACACACACACAGTCACCAATGCTCACCAACAAATGCATACGCAAACTAGAAGGGCACTCCGAGAGCGTAGACCTCTGCCATGTGAACAGATCCACTCCAAAATGTAATGGGTCCTGCCTTGGCCCATGCTACACCCCTCCAAGTTTCATGAGAATTGCTCTGATAGCTTTTGCATAATCCTGCTGACAGAAAAACGGACCGAATCTTGCTGGTGTGGAAGTAGTTGCATTCAGTCACATGACATCCACGTACGTACACACACACAATGTCACCTTTCTGCATACACAGCAGCTCACATCTGATTTGTCCTGTTGTAGCAGATGTAGCAGGTCATATGATGGCTTCTGACTGGCTCAGCCCAGCCAGACACAAATACACACACACTCGCGTTCAGACACACAGACACACATGTGAGATTAGTGTAATCCTAATGTTGTTTGCCCCTCAGATTAAGGAGTATGAGAAGCTGGACTCTGAGGAGGAGAGGCAGACACGCAGCCGACAGATCTATGACGGCTACATCATGAAGGAACTACTGTCCTGCTCACATGTAAGACACACACACACACACACTCACTCACAGTGGCCAAATACTGCTCACACACACACACACACACACACACACACCATAGGCGCACAGTAGCTTATTAAGGGTATTGTTAAACACTTTCTTCATGTACTTACACATACAGATTCAAAATTAATACACCATGAAGTTTGCGGTCCTCTTGGCATGAAAGCTAGACAAACACACACAGATGCAGAATAGTCATCTCGTGAAGGGAGTTGCTGTCCTGCATAAATACATGCACACCCACTTCGCAAATACAAAGACTATACATACATCATGTTCATGAGGCACCCCCCCCCCCCCCCCCCCACACACACACACACACACACACACACATTTACAATCATGTCATGAACAAGTTGCTAGTCTGTCGTCCTCTCCCCCTTTGCAAATATACTGAACACACATGTTCATGTGTACCACACACAAGCTCTGTGCATCTCTAGACAGGATGGAAGTGTGCTCAGATCAGTGCTACACACACACACACACACACACACACACACACACGGATTGGTCTACACTGACAGCAACACATGCACACACACACATACCTACGTACCCGCACACTCTTGGGCCACAATCATGTCAGAGTAAAGTTCTAAATGCTGTTTACACACACACAGTTGTTTCTGTGTCAGGTTGATATGTGTCCGCTGTCCTTGACCTTTGATAGTGAAGTTTGTTTCATCTTGTTTGCATTTAACCACTTGCCTCTATTCACTATTATTTATCTGAATTATGCTATTATGCCGTTTGAAACACAACTTGTGTGTGTGTGTGTGTGTGTGTGTGTGTGTGTGTGTGTGTGTGTGTGTGTGTGTGTGTGTGTCTTACAGCCCTTCTCTAAGAAAGCTGTGGAGCATGTCCAAACCCACTTGGCCAAGAAGCAGGTGCCGCCCAATCTCTTCCAGGTGAGTAGCGCTGTGTCTAACACAAGGGTTTTTACAGCGCACAGTATGCAGTTCAGTGACATGAAGAAGAACAGGGTGTGTCTGTGTGATAAAGACATTTGTGTAGGGGTAGATTAGTGTAATTTAAGTTTATTTGGGTATCAGCAAAGCTGTGTGTGTATGTGTTTGTGGTTGTCAGGGAAGCTAGATATGTGTGTGTTTGAGAGTAGCCTAGTTCAGGTTATGTGGCAGAGAAACTGTGTGTGTGTGAGTGAGAGAGAGTAAGTTTAGTTTATGTGGGTGTGTGTGTGTGTGTGTGTGTGAGCTTAGTTGACGTGGGTGTCATGGAGGTGTGTGTGTGTGAGAAAGCTTAGTTTATGCTGGATATACGGGGGCCTGATGTGTGTTACTAGATAAGATTGTGAAAGAAGTGTGTGTGTGTGTGTGTGAGAGAGAGAGAAAGTGTGTGTGTGTGTGTGTGTGTGTGTGTGTGTGTGTGTGTGTGTGTGTGTGTGTGTGTGTGTGTGTGTGTGTGTGTGTGTGTGTGTGTGTGTGTGGGTGTGTGTGTGTGTGGGAGAGAAAGTGAGTGCGTACGTGTGTGAGGGAGAGAGAGAGCAAAAGAAGGGTAGGTGTGTGTGAAGGTACAGATAATGTGATGTAATGGGGTGCCTGGAGATGTGTTCTGATGTCATTTTTCATCCTCTGCAGCCCTACATAGTGGAGATATGCGACAGCCTTCGAGGCAACATCTTTCAGAAGTTCATAGAAAGGTGTGGAGCGTAGTCTGCCGCAGTGTACTCACACTCACACTCACTCACACTCACACTCACACACCTGTCTTAATCATATCAGACATACCTGCCAATCCTCTTTGTTTCAGTGTTTATGTCCTAAATTGTTGTATGGTAATTCTTATAATTTCACTGCATATTGGTTTTGAGACTGATTAACATTTTCCTTTTTTTTCCCATTTCTGTGAGTGAAAAAAAAATGCAACCTTTTCCAAGGACTCCATTGTCCACAGCCAAAATTCACAAGTGATCAATTTCAACTCCTGTAGAAATGTATCATTTTTATAATCCACTCTCCTTCTCTCTCCCCCACTCTCCCTCCCTCTCTTCTCTCTGTCTCTCTCTCTTGCTCGCTCTCCACTTTCTCTCCTCATAGTGACAAGTTCACTCGCTTCTGCCAGTGGAAGAATGTGGAGCTTAACATCCACGTGAGTTCTCTTCCGTCGCCTCGTGTGTGTCTGTGTCTGTGTCTGTGTCTGTGTGTGTCTGTGTGTGTGTGTGTGTGTGTGTGTGTGTGTGTGTGTGTGTGTGTGTGTGTGTGTGTGTGTGTGTGTGTGTGTGTGTGTGTGTGTGTGTGTGTGTGTGTGTGTGTGTGTGTGGTGGGAGTTTGATTTGTGGCCACTAAGGTGGAAACTGTGCAGAGTATGACTGCCCTGTATGTGTTGTGTGTGTCTGGAGAAAAAGTTGCGCTCCTTAAAGTTCCATAGTTCACTATGTTTCCTTTCATGCTACATTAATAGATACCTAATAGAGCTATCTCATGGGATATCGGATGCTTACATTGTAACAAGAGCTATATATTAGTAAGTGTAAATATTGTATAGGTTTTAATGTTTATTGATTGAACTTGACGGTTGAAGCTGATGGGCTTTTAGAAGACACTCACTCACTCTCTCTCTCTGTCTTCCTAAGTTGACGATGAATGACTTCAGTGTGCATCGCATCATTGGCCGAGGCGGCTTTGGAGAGGTGTACGGCTGCAGGAAGGCAGACACGGGCAAAATGTGAGTGAGAGCACCCCTAGCAAACACCTTAACCAACCACTTAACGAGGACCTTAACAAACACCTCAACATAACTTTAACTTTAACTTTAACATAGCTAACCCTTTTAGCGTGTGAAAGGCTGAGCCAGAGGGATGTGCTTTTACTGATCCTAATCTGTGGCAATATGTGTGTCTCTGTATATGGGATTTATTGTAATGTGTGGGTTTTTCTTTTTTTGTGTGTGTGTCAGGTATGCCATGAAGTGTTTGGACAAGAAGAGGATTAAGATGAAGCAGGGAGAGACCTTAGCCCTGAATGAGAGGATTATGCTGTCACTTGTCAGCACAGGGGTGAGACACACACACACACACACACACACACACACTGACCACATACTCAGGAACATAATCGATAGATTGCGGACACTGGAATGACACTTTGAGGAATGCATGCTATTATCTTTGCATGCTATTATCTTTCACTATAATTTGTGAACACTCAAACTCTCTTCCAGGAAAACCTAAAAGCTTTTTCTTCTGTTTGTCTCTCTCTGTCTGTCTTTTTCTCTGTCTGTCTCTCCCCCCTGTGTCCTCAGGACTGCCCTTTCATTGTTTGTATGACGTACGCCTTCCATACCCCAGATAAGCTTTGTTTCATCCTGGATTTGATGAATGGTAAGACACATTTTATTAGGCCTACCACCTCTCATACCCCCTTGCACAAACAAATTACACACACGCCCATTTATCTGTCTGCATTCAGCCTCAGAGACCACAGTCTAATACTGCTGTCTTTCGATTTAATTTTGTCTGTTTCTGTTTGGGTCTGCATATGCTCATGCGGCACGTGTGTGCGTCTGTGTCTGTGTCTGTGTCTGTGTCTGTGTCTGTGTGTGTGTGTGTGTGTGTGTGTGTGTGTGTGTGTGTGTGTGTGTGTGTGTGTGTGTGTGTGTGTATGCCAGGTGGGGACCTGCACTATCACCTCTCCCAGCACGGTGTCTTCAGTGAGAAGGAGATGCGCTTCTACGCGGCTGAGATCATCCTGGGTCTGGAACATATGCACAACCGCTTCGTGGTCTACAGAGACCTGAAGGTGAGCCTCACCGCCTTCCCCCCCACGCCCACTGTGTTCCCCCGCCTTCCCCTCCACACCCACTGTGTCCCTGGTCTGAGCTAGATCATCACATGAGGTTTTGAGACGGAGCAAGCGAGCGAGACACAAGAGGAGTTATCGGAGTAGTGTTAGTCCCCAGGGCCATAGTGTGGTTGGCGTGCTCAGCCCAGCCCAGCAATTAACACATTTCCTTTCAGCTTCTTTGGACCATCTGTACACAGAGTTCCCCCCTCAACCGGAGCAGCTCATGAGCCTTGATCGTGTCCCGACCCCCTAGACCTGCACCAGGTCCAATCAATAGTCAGGAGCCATCAGAATCTTTCCAGGACAATCAGAGAAGTGAAGTCTTGAGGTCACTGTCGTGCAGTCTCCATTGGCCTTTACTTTACTACACCCGTAGCTCATTAGTGATTAAAAAAAAAAAAAACCTCCAGACACGTTAAAGCCGTGACTCATTGGCCGGTTCTGAGGTCACGGCCGAAGGCCACTGAGGAGGCGACAGTGAGAAGTGGGACAGGGACCAAACATGAAGGGTTCACAAGTTTAATCCCTGTGGCTTTGCAGTCAGCCCTTTACATAAATGCTTTGCTTGTTTGTTGTGTGACACAACAATCTGACAAGTCCAGACGCATATTTGTCAGGGGATCATTTTTTTTAAAACACCACCACTGTGGTTTGTTTAATTTTTTGTTAATGGCCGCCTGTTGTTATCTTCCTCTCATCAGTGCTGTTCTCTGCTGTACTAGTTAAAAAGGATACGTCTGGTCTGCAGACCTCAACTGAACTGAGGCAAAACAAATTTTCTTTCTTTCTTTCTTTTCCCCCGAGGCCTTTCAAGTCTGTTCCCTCTCTTTCCGAAATATATAGTGTTGACAAAGATGCTACTGGTCTTCAGTTCTCAATTGAACTTTCAGGCAAAACATTTGTGTTTTGTGGCTTTTTTTCTCTCTTTCTCTCTGAACCAGAACCTTTCCTTCTCTCTGAACCAGTTTAGTGTACATTTCTATAATAACTCTGTGCTGTTGTGCCAGAGGCCACTGCCCAGGGGCAGTCACCCTGCTAAAGATACTCACAGGGCTGTGAGTCAGAGATGCATGCATTCAGACCACAGCCCTAAGTAGAGCTGTGTGAATTGCACAAAACATTCCCTAAAACAAAACAACAGCAAAAAAACAGCTCTCACCCCCCCCCCCCCCCCCCCCCCCTCTCTCTCTCTCTCTTTCTCTCCCTCTCTCTCTCTCTCTCTCTCTCTCTCTCTCTCTCTCTCTCTCTCTCTCTCTGTCTTTTTTGCGCATTCGGTCTTAAACAAGACAAGAGTTAGTCCAACAAACCCAATCGATGATTCGCTTCAGCACCACATTAAAGCACACACATATAACCCCATAGGATTCGAGAACTTTTGGGGGTTCTTGGGCTTGTATCCAGAGGATCATTAAGCGGTAGTATCCATCTGTTTGCAACTTTTTGTTTGCAGCTTGTTTTAGTAACATTTTCAAATTGTGTGTGATGGGAAATAGCAATGTGAATGACGCATACTGGTCATTTCTGCTAGCCGACCAGTCTATGCATTTGACCAAACGTATGAGAACGCCCACCCCCACCCCCCCAAACCAGAGCAAAATGAAGTGGTGGATTTGTGCTTTTGTGCTTTGAAGATGGTGCAGAAGCGCCAGTGTGGTTGCGTCAGGAAGCGCTGTGCTGGATCCAAATAGACTGCCTCTCCAGGAAAGCGGGTCTGTTTTCCAGGAACAAGTTTGCCGGTCCCACCCCACGCCAGCACTGCCTGTCTCACACTAGAGCCGACTCGCTCAATCTCTCTCCCCTGGATCAATCTCTCTCCAACTAATCCTCATGTTTCTCTCTCTATTTCTCTCTCTCTCTCACATTCACTCTTTTTTTTCTCCCTCCCTCCCTCTCTCCCTCAGCCTGCCAACATCCTCTTGGACGAGCATGGTCATGTGCGCATCTCTGATTTGGGCCTGGCCTGCGATTTCTCCAAGAAGAAGCCTCACGCCAGCGTGTGAGTGACCCTCTACTCCTCTTCTTGGATCAAATTAAATCTCTGTGTTTTCATGTCCTCAGGCTTGTGAAGTTTGTTGATTTTGTCTGGTGACTGGAGGGGATGCACCTAGTGTTTGTTTGTTTGTTTGATTTATTCGTACTGAAGAGATGCCATCAAACAAAGTGTGTGTTTCAGGGTTTGCATCTTGCTATAGTTACTCCAACTCCACATGTTGTCTGTTCAGATTTGTTTGTGCTTGTGTGTGTGTGTGTGTGTGTGCATGCGTATGCGTATGCATGTGGGTGTGTTGTAAGTGCGTGCATCAGAGGTATTTTTTTTCTAGCTTTGTGTTCGCGTTCCATGAGAAGATGCTTTTCTTATTGCATTCATGTTGTGGACGAGTACACAGCTCGTAGATGGAGGCTTAGCTACTTCAGCTATTTGTCGATAACTCCTTAATGACATGGTCACATTTCACAGTAGCCTGAGAAGCCAGCAGGTGCTAAGATGTGAGATGAGACATGAGCTGGTGCAGAGCTGTACCCTCCTAGGCCTAGTTCCCATTCTAACACTCGCACCCTTAAAAGTACGTAACCTCATTCTCACACTTGCACCCTTAAAAGTGCGTAACCTCGAGCTATGATGTAATAGAGGGGCGGACAGCAGGACTTCCAACTCTGCTCTCCTGCCTTCATGTTTCCAACCCTGGGAACAATCAGATCGCTGAAGGCACGACTTTTAGCACGTCACAGCATTATGCACTCAAGGATGCACTTCAGATTTGAGTGTATGAGGAAGTGGTGAAGACCTAAAGTCCACCAGTCAGCACCACTATGAGAAGTTTAAGGTCAACTCAAATTCTGTCAGTTGACACTGCACGGGGTAGGGATACCAGAGAGACAAGTGGATTCATGAAAAAACGAAATCCCTTGAATAGGAGGTGCACTTCAAAATGTACCACAATGACCATACAAAGGTGGAATCTGTGGAACTCATCTGTGAACCCAAACAGCCTTTTAAATTCAACCATCCTACTTTAGTATTCTGTAAGCTCAAAATAAATTTTGGTCAGCATTCAGGCTTCTTAGTCAGTTAGGGAAGTTGTTATTCCTGACTCTAACCTACTAGACTGGGGATGGTGGTTCTGCTATTTTAACCTGCAGACTTGTATCTCACCCAGCTTTTGTGTGTGTGGATTTGGTGGCTTATAATGATCATCATCATCATCATCATCATCATCAGGTTTGCATGTTTAGAATGCTGCGGTTGAGTATATGATTATATATGTAATTCTGTACGACTGGACAAACTTGCCTATAGTGTAGTATGATTTTCATTATTTAGGGAGCATGCCTAGTAGCCTGTAGGGCTTGGTAGGGAGGGTCTGTATGGTTTGAGTGTGTGTAGTAAATATGTGTATATGTATATGTAAAAACACGGGTGTGTTTGTGTGCGTGCGTCCAGGGTTTTTTTGGGGGGGGGGGGTTGACAGACCGTGGTGGGTGTCGGTCAGATGAGTGTGGGTGTCGATCTAGGCTATTGCTGGGTTCTGGCTGTGTGTGGTGTGTGTCTGTGTCTGTGTCGGTGTGTGTCTGTGTCTGTGTCGGTGTGGTTCTGGTGGCGTCTAATGGTATGATGTTTCTCTTGCAGAGGCACGCATGGATACATGGCTCCCGAGGTTCTGCAGAAGGGTACAGCGTACGACAGCAGCGCTGACTGGTTTTCTCTGGGCTGCATGCTCTTCAAACTGCTGCGAGGGTAAGCCCCTTCCCTCAACCCCCACTCCTCTCGTTTGAAGTGTGTTAAAGGGTAAATGTTGTAGTCTGGCCGGGCAGGTCAGCACACAGGTATGGAGGCGCGAAGAGAAGCTGACGTCTCTCGATTGATGTGTTGTGTGTGTGTGTGTGTGTGTGTGTGTGTGTGTCCGCATGCTTCTGACTGTGTTTGAACTCTTCAAAGCAGTCTGATCAGGACAGGGGGTCAGAACAGCCACTCTCCAACAGGACATGACCGCAACACACAGTATCATACATGACACACACACAGTATCATACATGCACGCAAACACACACACACAGTATCATACATGCACGCAACACACACACAGTATCATACATGCACGCAAACACACACAGTATCATACATGCACGCAACACACACACAGTATCATACATGCACGCAAACACACACACACAGTATCATACATGCACGCAACACACACACAGTATCATACATGCACGCAAACACACACAGTATCATACATGCACGCAAACACACACACAGTATCATACATGCATGCAAACACACCAAAGGTGGTGAATGATTACCTCACTAGTAATGAAAAGTTTTGAACGAATCGTGAAGAGGACTTTACCGGTCATGATGCAGAGTGTAATTGACACACTCCAAGTCGCATATCAAGCGAGGAATGTGGTAGAGGAAGCCAAAGCAACAGTGCAAAGTCTGTATACCACCCCATATTCTAACTCACAGCCTTTCTAAAAGGCTGGGCATTGACTTTGGCACTATATGGTGGTTGGTCGACTTCCTGACAATGAGGTCACAGAGAAGTCGTGTTGTTGGAGGTCCTGATGTGCTTTGCAGGGTCACTCCAAGGCTGCCTTTTGTTGCCTTCATTATTTGTTCTCTACACCAATGACTGCCAGGGTATGTTTGAGTCAAGGTTTATAATAAAGTTTGTGGATGATTCAGTTATTGTCAATCTCTGGACCAGGAGGTGGACTCTGGTCCAGTCTTGGACAATTTCATCAAGTAGTGTGATGATTCATATTTGCAACTCAACTCATATTGACTTCTACCGAAACCCTCCTGTCACAGTACTGACTCTTATCAGTGGTATGGCTGTGGAGACCGTAAGGTACTTGGGCACCCCCCTGCTAGATGACAGAATGACTTTTGATGACGACACTAACTCCATCTGAAAAAAGGACAGACAGGCAGACAGACAAGGGGTTTTAGCGCTGACATATCGCTCGCGAAAATGTTCTAATGATGTTTTTATTGAGTCCATTAACGTTTGCAATGACCTGTTGGTTTGGAAACCTCAGCGTGGTTACCAAAAATAGGCAAGGCACTAACTGGAATAATCGTGGCCATGTAAGTCAAGTAAGAGTCGTCAGGGAGGAGGTCCACTTCCCCTAGGAGGGTCAAATCAAACCGATACCAGAGATAATTTCTTCTGTTGGGTTTTTAACAAGCTGTAGGTCATTTGTGTTTTATATCTCATTGCAACCTCAATATGATGGTTATGGTTAAGGTATTTAGCAAATGTTTTTGTCAACAAAAGTATCAATTTATAATACAAATTTAAATTTAAAACAATCAATTATTAATAATAATAATAATAATGATGATGATGATAACAATGATAATTCCAAATGTCAAAACTATTATATTTATGAAGTATGCCTCAAAGAAGAGAATTATGGTTTTAAAAGTTTTTAAAATGCTTTTTAAATGTACCAAGGCTGTCACTGGAACTAGCAGCACTAGGTAGGTAGTCTTGACTGTAATCTTTTGCTGCTGAGGGAAGGCAAAGACGACAGATGCTCATCAGAGGAGAGAAGTGGTTGAGAGGGTGAAAAGCACTGAATTATGTTATTTAAATAGGCTGGTGCTGCTGCAGTGGCTGTCCTATAGGCGAGAGTGAGGGATTTAAATGTAATTCTAGCAAGTACAGGGAGCCAGTGAAGAGTGCTGTGTGTGACAAGTTCTGATCGCAGAGTGCACTGGAAACTGGTGTGTATACGACGGCGGGAGGAAGAAATGATTGGCAGGACTACCACAAAATATACATTTATGTATAAAATGAAATGAAAGTTACTGCAATGTAGTTTATGTTCTTAAAGTGCAGAAGGTTAGGTGGGTGTTTTTTTACCAGAGAACATGTTCATGAGAGCAGACTGGTGCGGCACTGGGAAATCCATCAACTGTAGACTTATACCTCTGGTGCAAGCGGACAAAATAGCCTGTTTTACAAACTATTTCTTGTGCGAGTGGGCCTGAAAAAAATCCATTCTGTGCAGATTTCTACTGCAGAGTCTTCTTTTAATGTAGCCAACAAAAGAAGCTATATTCTTTTTTCCCCGTTTTCCCATTGACGATGCGTCTGAAATCTGTAAACTGTGCTTATGACATAGATAAGCCCAAAGGGGCAGAAAAGCTGTCTAGCCTATTAACCGTCACCAAACACTAAGACTGATTAACTGTTAGTGAAATGTACTCCCTTAAACTAAACCATTGACCATACGGTATCAAAGGGAAATAAATGGCTACGATGGCATTGACCAGGCTAGCAAAGATAGCAAATTAAACTAACGTCTACTAGTTAACCAGCTAAATTAAACCAAGGACGCACCTTTATGTTCAAGCACACGCTTGTAAAGGGAAGGGTATTCAGCTGGTTCCAATTCAGCAACCTCAACAGTAGATGCCAGTAAAAACTACATACTGCACCTTTAAGAAACTGAACTGGTCAACCAGCCATCTGAATGAATGCAAATGAAGGCTGCATATGTTGTGGGTTACATTGCCAACCTGGAGCATCTGTAAACTAATGTTAATTCAAAACTACAAAATAGAAAAAGTAATTTAAAAGTGTATAAAAAGAGTAGTTGGGTTAAACACAAGGCTTTGCCAAAATACTGGTCGACCTCTACACCTGAGTAACCTTGCACCTTCTCCCCTCTCTCCTCAGGCACAGTCCATTCCGGCAGCACAAAACCAAAGACAAACACGAGATCGACCGCATGACGCTAACCATGGTGAGGTGTATTTTTATTTATGTATTTTTAATATGTATATATGTACACTTACACACACTATCTGAAACATGCACACACAACACAAGTTTCTTTACAGCCATACCAATGGGATGTCTTTAGGTGTGCTATCTATTTCCTTTTCTCTCTTGTCTTTCTGATGCTGTGTTTCTCACCCTCTCTGACCTTATAGGCCCTTAACATTAACTGTTTTATATGTGCGTTTGTGTGTGTGTAGGTGTGTTTGTGAGTGTGTGTGTGCGTGTGGTCTATTTTGAGTGTGTTGTCAGGACAGCGGAAGAGGTGGCTACTATCATTTGCATGTGCAGTTTGCATTTTACAACCTGGTCATAAACAGCAGCTACCTGCAGCTAAGCGCACACACACGCTCCAATACACTCTCTCTCTCACACACACACACACACACACACACACACACACACACACACACACACACACACACACACACACACATCGTTTGATGTGCATAAGCATACACACTCAAATATCTTGTCTCACACGCTTTCCCACGCTCTGAAACATTCATACATAGATAAACACACAGACACACACAGAGGCAGAACCCTTCTGCAGGCCACTCAAACACACTTCATAAGGAATGACAGCAAAGTGACTAACGGGCGTGTTTACGGGTGGACTGGGGTGGGCATTGCCTCATTAGCGTGTGTAGTTTTCTGTAATTTTGTCATCGCTCATCAAAAAATGGGGGTGTACTGATCATGCCAAACCACGACACTTCTTCTTGGTACAGACATGTTTAAGTGAACTGCAAAACCTGTTTGTAGCTCTCAGCTATCCAGTTTAAACTGTTAATACCTTTCAATACCTTATCTGGTTCTTATAAGTTATATTAGTTGTCTTGTATAGTTTTACTGTTGATTTGCACGTTTTGCAAGCTGCATGTTTCTTTGAAGTTACCAGGTCACCAAGGTTGGCCATTGGTTTAGTAATTGGTCAGCTAGCTAGCCAGCTCCAGGCTATGCTATGCTAGTCACTTGTGTTGGCTTGTATTAAATGATATAACAGAAGGCTTACTCGATTGGTTTTATTTAACTAGCTAGGTAAATCTTCCAGAAATAGATAGGTGGCTCATTAAAAAGCAGGCCGTGTTTCACTGTCAAGTCCAGTACATCTTACAAAATCAAGTAAGCGTTTCTATCTCAGTGTCGGGGAAAGCAAACTTCCATCCACAACAAAGTTCAGACACAGCCATCCTCCAGCTCTGCTGTGTCCACTCCAGACTTAAATATGGATAGCCCATCCAAGCCAATTTTAGGTTGTTATCCCAAGCACCGCCGTGGACAATCTGTGAGAAGCTTTGGCACAGCTGATCCAGTGGTTTACTTCTTACAGCTAAAGGCGTCCTTCAGCAAGTAGTCTGCGGGGTTAAAAGGTGAAGTCTTCCTCTCAAATTAAAAAAATTGCTCCTCACGCTCCTCTAGCGGTCAGTTCAGTTCTAGTGGTCAAAGAAAGTCTGGTGTTGGCACCTGCAGGTTACACAGTGATGGCTCTGTAACAACGGGAAACAAACGTAGTGGCTCGGACCGAGCCATCAACAAAACCAGCCCATCAACACAAGGGGAGGTTTGTAATTTGATTGCCTACTGAGTGCCATTAAAGATGCAGTCTGCAATTCAGTTTTGGTTTTAGCTACAGGCTGATATTTGAGCACAACAGCCAAAGAACATTTCTTTATACCGTCTCCATTCGAGCTTACTCACCTTTTGGCTTTTGTTTGAGCCCACCCAAATAATCCAAATGCCCACCCAAAGATTACTAGAAAGACATTCTAGTAACACCTCTGGTGACTAAAGGGTTGGGTGTACGTCGTCACATCCCTCAGTGTCCCTGGACAACCCTGTGTGTGTGTGTGTGTGTGTGTGTGTGTGTGTGTGTGTGGGTGGGTGGGTGCGCTCACAGTAGGAGTTAATCACTGGTTCATGCCTATTCACAGCCTCTCCACATTGCATCCATTTCAGCACGTCTGTCTCTCTCTCCTCTTCTCCAGCTGTGAATCACTTCTTTGTCTGTCCGGTGTTTAAAAAAAAATAATTAAAAAAGCCCTGCTACCACGGCAACAGACATCCCATAAGGCCTGGCCTAGCAGCGTTAAACACAGACCCACAGCGCACACACACACACACACACACACACACACACACACACACACACACACAAAGAGCCTGTTCCAGTCCCCCACCTGCATGTTCCTGATTGTATGTGTCTGTTGCCTTAATTGTGTGTTCGTGCGTGTGCTCCTGCACACATGCTGTGTCTGGACGATTACGTAGGGGGGTGCACGTGATGCGTGTGTGTGTGTGTGTCAGCTACTTTGCTCTGATGTGACCTACATGGTCCTGGGGTTTGATTGGGATGGTGAAGTTGCGTACCTGATGGAAGCTTTCCTAACGCTGGGCGAAATGAATGGGAAAATATTTCTAAAAAATATATATCTCGGTCCACATCAAAAAGTTATTTAAGCAGTTTGTAAAGGAGTTTGGCGATTGTCTGTTGAGTTTGATGGAACTGAAAATGACTGCTTGTTCATTTACACACACACACACACACACACACACACACACACACACACACACACACACACACACACACATATCTAGTAACTACTCCTCAATAATTTTCCAAATCCAGCAGACATCTTCTCCACTCCAACTCTCTAAACACATGGTCGTGTTGATGTACTCCACTGGAAATATTTCTTGACGATGTTCAACTCCATGTCATGTGTATTGAAGCTGAATTGAATGAGAGATGCATCCAGGAATGGATTTATTGTCAATCTTGTTAAGTGACTTATTAGTCATCAGTCATTAGTCATCTTCTCTCTTCCTCTCTGTTTCCCTCTCTCTCTCTCTTCATCTCCCTCCCTCTATTCCTCTCTAGAATGTGGAGCTACCAGACTCGTTCTCTGCGGAGTTGAAGTGTCTACTGGAGGGACTGTTACAGAGGGACGTGGTCAAGAGGCTGGGCTGCCTAGGCCGAGGGTGAGCTCACCTGTCTGTTTGTCTACCATCTCTCCCACCTGTCTCTCTTACACCTGTCTGTTTCTCTACTGTATCACACTCACTCTCTGTACTCTCTGCCCCCCCCCCCTCTCTCTCACACACACACACACACACACACACACACACACACACTCAACTAAACTAAAATTCCCTTCAGTTAGTCTCTTCACCTTTGCCCTTCTGTCTCTGTCTCCTTCTTTCTTTTCTCACACTTCTATCTTGTTCTGTCACACACGCACACACACTCTTACACTTCTTTCTCATTCTCTTTTTCACTTACCCTCTGCCCACAGTGCTGTCATCACATGCGGTTTGTTGGTCACCCTGGTTTACATGTCAGCCCTAATTACACAGCATCAGAGCAGGGAGAGCTGAATAGTGTTTATTTATGGGGTTGTGTGTGTGTGTGTGTGGGGGTGGGTGGAAGGGGGGGTGAGACCAGGTCAGGGTTTTTACATACCGGAAGGCAAGTAGGCCAATCTCGCTGTCACGACCACCTGGGAATCCCCTCTCAACCCTAACCCCAACCTCCACGCTCAACCGTAGCCCTCCTCACCGACCACAAGCCTCCCCTGCCCTGCCATCCAATTTGCTCTCTCTCTCTTTCTCTTTCACGCTCTCTCTCGCTTTCTTTCTTTCTTTCTTTGTTTCTTTCTCTCTCTCTCTCATCTGTCCGTCTCATCATTTCTCCCACCTGACCTTTTGTAATTATAATTTTAATAATTTTATAATTTTTTCCTCTTCTAGTACTCAGTACCTGGCCCTCTTCCCCATCCTTGTCCGGGCGGGGTGCTTTAGCCCTCTCTCCCTGTCGCTTTCTCGCTCTCTCTCAGTCTACACACCGCCCCCCCACACACACACACACACACACACACACACACACACACACACACACACACACACTTACACATATAACTACTGTCTGGCCAGACAGGGCTGAGAGGTTGGTGAGTGCAGAGCTTTAGAAGAGCTCTTATTTTATTGCAGCTCAGTGCTGCTTCAGCACACAGATCTCCTCCTCAGGGCAGTGAGGTGTGAGAGAGGGAGAGAAAAAGTGTGTGTGTGTTGCACTGAGAAGTAACCTGGACTGTGTTGAAAACAGACGTGATGAAGAGCTAGTTTACCTCTGTCGAGCCTTTGGCCTTCATATTATACATAATGGCAGGATTAAAGGGGATCTTTAAAGAGGTTCCCATATTGTTCTTGTTGTGTCTGTATATGTCCATGTGTGTATTTGTAAATGTATGTGTGTATGCATATTTGTGGGTGGGGCAGTGTGATGAGGTATGAGGTAACAGCAACAGACTGGCAGAGGGGAAAAGATAGGAGTGTGTCTGTGTGTGTTGCTGTTTGTAAGGCCGGCAGTAGAAACACTGTTCCCTGGTGGTGATATTGGGGAACTGCATGTGTTAAATTATTCTGTATTTCTTCCTTCACACACACAGGGCCTCAGAAGTGAAGGAGCATCTATTTTTCAAAGGTATCGACTGGCAGCAAGTGTACCTGCAGAAGGTAAGTTGTCAATCCTTAGGCATTTAAAACCACGCACACATGCATGCACATGCAAACTCTTGCTTTCTTACACAATCATACACACACACACAGAGAGAGATAGAGAGAGAGCGAAATAGAGAGAGAGAGCGAGCGAGCGAAAGCAAAAGAGAGAGCGAAAGATAGAGAGAGAGAACACGAATACTCAAAGGACACTAACTCTTTCTTATAGTGTGCCATATAATCATGTTGACTTAGGTATTTGCAAGCACACAAACACATAAGCGAAGGAACACTTTCCTCATGCACACACATGCATGAATGAGACATACAGACCTTGGTAAGCAACACTGGCTTGTTTTCTTCCATGAGGTATTTATCTGCACCAGTATGTCAGTGGAGCATTGTAACATTGTCGCTGCTAGATTTCTGCTCTCACATGGTTAAATGCTGCATTGTGTGAGCTTTTCTTTTTTTCCCCTTCCCTTTAAGTCCAGGCCTGATTGTTTTTGCATTTGTGTGCCATTACTGATAAGAGCCCAAGAACATGTGGTGGTGTCTGTTGCCTTGGCTTCATCAGAGCTGTATGGATGTTGTGATTGGGCTCTTATATCTTATATTGAAACCCTTCCTGTCTTTTGTTCCTGGCCGTCTTATCGGTCTTCCTCTGTTTTTCTCCCTTTCTCTCTAATTCCTTCTCTCTTGCTCTCTGTAACCTTCCTTCTCACTCTCCCTCTGTCACTCCCCCTCTCCCTCCCTCCTTCTGTCTCTTTCCCTACCCTCTTCTCCCCCCCTCGCTTCTTGTCTTTCTCTCTGCAGTATTCTCCACCACTGATTCCCCCTAGAGGTGAGGTCAATGCTGCTGATGCCTTTGACATTGGCTCCTTCGACGAGGAAGACACCAAGGGCATCAAGGTACACCTTTCAGACCACTGTGTGTCAATGAGGTGGCTCTATGTGTGTGCGTGCACGCGCATGTGTATCTGTGTGACCATAAAAGATTGGGTAGCTTCAGTGTATGTGTGTGTATGTGTACAGTTTTGTTCAGTCTGTGCGTGTGCTAACTGATGATTCAGGACAAACAAAGTGGTACTGAGTTGTGGCTATATAGGCATTCAGATATAAATCCACCACCCTCAACATGTCTGTCCACCCCCATCCCCGTCTCCCTCCCTCTTATCTCTCCCATCATTTTCTTTCTTTGGACATTCATCCCTCTCTTCATGCCCATGTCTCTCTCTGCTTTCTCTCCTTGCCTATCATTCTCTCCCTTCCTCTCTCTGTCTCTCATCATCTTCCTCTGCCTGCCTCCTTCCTCTCCCTCAGCTGTTGGACAGTGATCAGGAGCTGTATAAGAACTTCCCTCTGGTGATCTCGGAGCGTTGGCAGCAGGAAGTGGCTGAGACGGTCTACGAGGCCGTCAACAGCGACACCGACAAGAACGAGGCACGCAAGCGGGCCAAGAACAAGCAGCTGGGCCACGAGGAGGGTGAGACACACACACACACACACACACACACACACACAAACACACTTCTGTCTCTCACGCACATGCACACAGGCAAACACGTGCACGCACTCACACACATGCACGCAAGCAAACACGTGCAGACACACACACACACACACACACGCTCGCTACTCTCTGACATTTACACAAAGTGCATCTAGAGCTCACCAGCTTAGAGTAGGAATGGGCATTTCAAGCCGAAATGTTATTTGATAATCGCTGGGAACTATTCGACTGTTATTCGAGATAACTCATCACTCTGTTAACTTCACAGGTATAGATATAGCAGATTAGTCAAGATAACAACTCATTGTGATTCTCTGTGTGTGTGTGTGTGTGTGTGTGTGTGTGTGTGTGTGTGTGTGAGTCCAGACTACGCCCTGGGGAAGGACTGCATTATGCATGGTTACATGCTGAAGCTGGGCAACCCCTTTCTGACCCAGTGGCAGCGCAGATACTTCTACCTGTTCCCCAATCGCGTGGAGTGGAGAGGAGAGGGCGAGTCCAGGGTAAGAGTGTGTGTGTGTGTGTGTGTGTGTTGGTTTATTTGTTAAGTGTTTTCATGTTAAGTGTGTATACTGTGTGATTTTCATGTCATGAATGAATGGCGTCTGAGTTTGCAGACTGTTTGTCCTCTGTGTGTGTGGTTATGTGTCCAAGGTCTTGTATTGTTTCATGTTTTGTTTTGTTTTGAATGAATGCTCTCCTACGTGTCTGTGTGTGTGCACATCCATTCTGTCTGCACCGTCCTGCGTGTGTGTGTGTGTGTGTGTGTGTGTGTTTCTCTCTCTCTGTCTCTCTCTGGGTGTCCATTCTGTCTGCACATTGCAGGACCGCCTGCTCAGTGTGTTCACAAAGTATAAAATGTCGGTAAGTTCAGTCCCAGTGTAGCCCAGCTGTATCCCTGCTCTCCTGCCCTCTCTCTTGCTCCCTCGTTCCCTCTCTCCTCCTTAAAAGATGAAGGGAGAATTGGCACATGCACAGGAGGCATCCCCGCACCATAGCCGTATGAGTGACTCCGGTCATAGCGCATTTCCCCATGTAGTGTCCAGGATATAATCCGCTCTACTGCCCCCACCCCAGTGGAATCTGCGCGTTGCAGCGGCACGTGAATGTTCCTGCTGTGGTGTATTGTGGGAAATGGTGTCCAGGTTGCCCAGGACATCTAAGAGGTTCCAGGGGGTGTGATGGTGGGCAATAAATAGAAGTCTGCTAGCACACACACACACACACACAACCTGGAGACCATGCAGACTGACAGCGGCAAGCTTCATCTATGTTGGAACTGGTTAGAGTGCTTCTGTAGCATAATGTGGCAGTAGAGCAGTATGTGGCAGTAGTATGTTTTTGTACATATATACACATGCGCACACACACAAACACTTGTAGGGTTCTGTCCTCACACTTCACTGCGCTTTGTAAAGCGATTCAGGTGGTGTTCTACTACACCACACACACGTAGACTTCCCACTGAGAGCCCCATGTTCAGGGCATGTCCAGAGGGTTGTGTACCCCAGGCTAAGGGGTCTCTCCTGGGCCGTGTCTCACTCCTCTTTCCCCTCCTCCCCCACAGCAAAACCTGCTGACCATGGAGCAGATACTGACGGTGGAGGAGACGCAGATTAAGGACAAGAGGTGCATCCTGCTCCGGATCAAAGGGGGCAAGCAGTTTGTCCTGCAGTGTGAGGTAAGATGGCTCTCCGCTATCTCTCACTCTTTCTTTCTTTCTTTCTTTCTTTCTCTCTCTGTCTCTCTCTCTCTTTCTCTGTTTCTCCTTTTCCTCCATCAACAGCTTTGGTTGGTTCGGTGGCTGTTGTCTGGGTTAGTGTTGTTTGGGTTGTCCTGTATTGATTCCACAGGTGCAATCCCTAATCTTTCATGACTAGTGCTTCAGGTTCTATGTGTAGGTTCTCGGTTCTATGTGTACATGCACATTTATGTTTGTGTGCTTATGTGATTTAAAGAGTGTGGTCGTGTCTCTCTGTGCGTGTGTGTGTGTGTGTACAGAGTGACCCAGAGTTTGTCCAGTGGAAGAAGGAGCTGACCGATGCTTTCACCGAAGCCCAGAAGCTTCTGCGCCGCGCCCCCAAGGTCATCGGCAAAGGTCGCAGCGGAGGGGTGGTGGAGCTGTCCTCTAAGCCACCGCTCACGCACCGCAACAGCAACGGCCTGTGAGCCACACACACTCAGAGAAACGTATTCATACACACGGGCACACACCATCGGACTCACACACAGACACACATCCACTCTCATACAAATACAAACACACGCACTGCTCTGCTATACCCTGCTGTGATATCACCAACAGGCCCAAAAGACCTCACTCTCATACACACACACACGCACGCACACACATATACACACACACACACACACGCACACAGTCTAACTCCTGCTGGTGCAGAGAGGGAATAAAAATCCACCTGGATAGGGCCACTGGACTGAGTTATTTTCTCTCATTCATGCACACACACACACACACACACATTCTGAGATTTGTTATTGGATAAAAGGACCAGGCCTCTCCCTCATCGGAAAGAGACCAGTCTTGAAAGGCCATCCTCCTCGTCCTCCTCTTCACTCTTCTGCACAAAGCTCAACTCTGATTGCTAATTGGGCATCTCTACAACCACGCCCTCAACCCCACCCGATTGGGTGGCAGACTTCTGGGTGTGGCTTATGGACAATGTGGGTAGGGACAACTGCATGAATGTGCTGAATGTGCCCCCATCCCACCGTCTGAAGCCACAGTAGTGATTTTCACAGACTCTCCGTAGACACACACACACACACACACACTGTCTTCATATCCTCAGCTGCAGTGTGCAGATGTAGACTTAAGAGACTCTGCGACGTACGGAGAAAGACATCACCTTCTTCTGGAATATACTCCAACAATCCAGCATGAATCCCAGCTGGAGGGCCAGACCCATCCAGCAGACACACACACACACACACACAGACACACACACACACACACACACACACAAGCATGGAATCATTCCTGTCCTCTTTCTGTTCCCACTCCACTGCCTGTGCCATTGATGTAACCACAGTAACCACAGAATGCCCGGGGCGGAACCACTTCCTCCACTGCCGACGCCCAACAGAAGAAGACACGCCCCCTGACCTTTGACACCTACACCCTCCCTGACCTTTTAAGTGTGTACCAGGACTCTGATCCTCTCCCCCAACGCTTTCTAGGACCACACTGGTCCCCATGGTTGCCTCAGTTCCTCTACGGGGTGCACAGAGGGACAAAGCCTGGGGATGTGGGTGATTGGGTGTTGCACTTGTTTTGGAGCGACGGACACACGAGCGAGACAGGGAGAGATGAGTGAAAGGTGACTGGGTAGTAAGAAAATAATCAAGAGTGTTCTTACAGACACAGACAAAATTCCAATGGGGGACGTTTTTTTGTGAGCTTGTGTGTGTGTGTGGGCGCATGTTTGTCTGTATTTGTGTGTGTGTGTGTACTCACATAGTTTTCAGATGGGGCAAGAAAGTGATGTGAATATTAAGCAGATGGACTGTGCAACAGGATTTGTTCCTACTCTGCCTCGAATGTATTTTTGCTTTCATGTTTTTTTTTTTGTTCTTTTTTTCTAATGAGGATTTTGTGTCGTTGCCATTGTGTTTTGTTTGAAGGAGACACGTCAAGCTGCTTGATTCCTCAAAATGAGATGCTCCCCCCCCCCACACACACACACCCCTCCACTCACAGAAGTGCATAAAGTGCCAACAAACAAACATTTTACTTGAGAGCACCGACACACCCTCTCACTCGCGAGAAACACACACGCACACACACACACTCACTCCTCGCAGACTCTACCCACGATCAAGAGGACCAGGAGTGCTATTCTCTTTGGACACTTTTGTTTAAAAGGATCAGAGTGGCTTTCCCTTGTTCGTTTTTTTAATGTTCTCCCTCGTGGACGCTGTTTTAAGATTAGGGGACCACTAGCACCATACAGCTCCCCTGACCCCTGATATAACAACTAAAACCAATTCTTTCTCTGTGCATCTACAATGTACTCCTGAGATGTTTGCATATATGGGGATTTTATCTGTCTGCCTGTCTGTGTTTTTGTGCTGGGTCCCTGCTCAAAGCAGGGGTGGGGGAGGGGGTTGTTTTAAACACATTATTCAATCAGTTTTGTCCGGCGTACCTCAGGATCAGAGAGTGTGTGCATTTGATCCTTCCACGCAAGTGGGTGTGTGTCCGACTGAGTGTGTCACACAGGCCATACGGAAGCTGTTGTGTTGTTGTCAAGTGCAGTTTATGCTGTCTGTCGTCTGTTACCACGGCCAGAGAGGGGAGGAGCTACACGCGACCAGCTGAGGGCTGTCCCTGCTTGTCATGCGTGGGCAGACTGTTAAAAGACAGACAGACAGACAGACAGGTGTGTGTGTGTGTGTGTGTGTGTGTGTGTGTGTGTGTGTGTGTGTGTGAGAATCAGTGTCCGTCCCAGTAACATTTACATCATGAGAATTGTGTTGCAGGGGAAGGGTTGGGGACAACTTTAGACCATTTGTTGTAAGGCTTGTTTTGAGTATAGTTTTATATATATTGTTTTAATGAATGTGATGCAGAATGCAGATTTCTATAGATGACATATTTTTTGGAGTATCTTACATGCTTTCAGGTGTCTGCTTTTACTGAATGGAATAACAAGCACAGTCTGTGGAAGGCCATGAATTGTTTGCTTGAAAGGTTTTTGTTTTTTTGTTTGTTATTTTCATTTGTTTCAGGCTTTTCCATGCAGTAAGACAAAAATAGTTTGTATCTTTTTTGGGGGGGGGGGGGGGTTCCAAGTCCGTGCATTAATCAAAAAAGAAGAGCAAACCTGATTTGCATGTGATTCTGTCTTTTTCTTTGTGCAGCAACACAACTGTAGTGCAGGGAGCATTCGGATACTCAGTAGCCTTTAAGTGTGTGGGGACCTGCCATCTTTGAGGAAGACATTTCGTGACCCTAAAAGGGAAAGGGTCTTCCCAAAAATCGACATGGCTTGTTTGAACTTTTCGCTGCACTTTTTAAAAAAATACAAAAAAAAATATCAAACCCCACTCCAGACTTGTCTAGATGATGCTGATAGAAACAAACTCAATGTGCCAAACGACTGGAGTGAAGATGGATGATGATGGTGGTGACAATGGCGACGACGATGATGATCCCAAAACCTCTTTGAAATGTCTGTCAGTTTCCCTTGTGCGCGTCACTGCACGCTGGCAGCCCACCCCTTCGCCTGCCATGCGGCCGGCTGCCTCTCGGCTTCTCCATCGGTACGAGCAGACTAGGGGAAGCAGACGCGCTTTGGAAAAGGGTACATAACTGATCAAACCGAGAAAAAGATTCGACCAAATTTGGGATGACGTGGAGCAAGCTGAGGGGGGTGGTGGGGAACCGATCTAGGAACCTCCCCCGGCACCAAGGAGCAAGTGGTCTGGTACCACAAGTTTATTACACGACGGAGAAATCACAATTGCAGTACCCCCGTCCCCTGCATTTCTCAAAGATGGCTGCGCCTGTATTGATCCCAAATAATCCACAATGCTTCAGGGGTTTTCTCTCTTTGATTTCAGTGGTAGCTGCTCATTCTGTCCCACCGTGCTTTGCTTCATTCGCTTGTGTGTCTGTTTCTTTAGTGGCAGTGTTTTTTTGTGTGGTGAACACAGACTTCAGATGGGCGGCAAGGTGTGGTCAGACAATAGAGGAAAGGCAAATAGGAAAAAATGAATAACAAATTTAAATATATATATATATATATATGTATGTGTGTACATGAAATGACGAAACAAGCTAGATTATTTAAAAAACAAAAAAGACTTAAACGACGTAGAAAACAACAAAAAAAGTTTTGGGAAGGGATCGGGTTTGATGTCAGTTCAAATATTTGTGGTGAAGAATCTGCTCAGATGTTGCACATATGAAAAACAACAAAAAAAGTTTAGATATTGTACCTACGAAGTTCCAGATGATGACAACATTTTTTTTTGTTTGTTTGTTTGTTTGTTTTTAATACAGACAAATGATGCTTCTTGTTCATATTTATTGTCTGTTGGGGAGCAGGGGCCTCTTGGTGCAGAAGAGTTTGAGCACATGGGATTGTGAAAGCGTCAGGGCGTAGGGCCTAAGACTTTCCTGGTTTAGTCAGTCAAAGTTTTTTCTTTTCTTTTTTTTTTCCTTAAGGTGCCACAGAGGAAACGCAAATACTACTGTTTGGGGGGTTTATCACCATTGAGGTTATAATGATAATTATTGATATTATTATTCAATGAATGATTATTATTGTTAAAATTATTTTAATGTTTTTTTTTTTTTTCTGAACAGCTAGGAACATGTGGTGGACTGCTCATACAAACAGTTCAGAAATAAAAAAGCCCCTTTTTTGTGCGTGCTGTGTCTGTTGTGTAGTTTCTGATCAGTCTCCATCAAAGTTGATATTGGGCCCCTCTTGATTCTAGATTCAACGAGTCAAATGGGGAAGATTAACCTGGAAAACATGAAGACATTTGCTCCACACCGCAGAGATATTACACATCATAAAGTCTGTACTGTAGTTTTTGTAGTTTTTATCCATAGAACAGAAGTGTGAAATGTGTATGAAACAATTCACTCATGATACACCAATATGGTCATTACCCTGTCAACCTGCCTAACTGTTCTGTATCCACCGCGCCCCGAAACGTATTGAATTATGAAAATAAGGTACCATTTATACACAAACACATTGGGTTTACTAAATGAAAATACATTATTGTTTTTTGTGTAGCTCGCATTGCAAATATTTGATTTTGTACAGAACTTTTACACAAGAAAACTACTGAACTTTCTGAACTTCAACTGTATTAAATTTTTTTAGACATTGTAATTCATAATAACATAACAAGGGACATTTATTACATTATATTTAATCTATGACAAAAAGCTCTGAATGTGGAGTTACATTAACATATATAACTGATATACATTTAATCAGTATGTGCATTCCCTGGGCCTGGCTGGTTTTCAACTAGTTCTCCCAGTTGAGCTACAGGAATGCTAAACGTCAAATGCTACATAGAAGATGTTACTGAACCCTCCGCTAGGAAAACCCATGGACTTTACAATTGGCTTAAAAAGTAACAGTAGCGTAAGCAGGATCGCTTAGAGAAATAGCTCCAACTACTGTGATGCCATAATGCTTACAATGGTACAATGCTGTGGGACAGTTGTGGTACCATTCTATGTTGGTCAGAGTCTGATTAAAACGGTGCCTAATTAAGGACACTAACATTGAAATCACATTCAAAATGGCCTAAATAGGTCTTAAACGTGTAACAATGAATGTGAATGTGTAACTAATTGTTTGACAGATCACGCACCATTTTTGGGCCCGTTTAGTATGAAACCTTACATAGGGCCCCTTTATACTTTGATAAACACTGACTGCAATGGACCTGGCCAGATCGGAGAAAGGATCAGGTGCTGTGGGACTACAGTATCAGTAATCACCACTCCTGTCAAACATCACTCGGCATTCATGACTGGCTTACATCAGACCTTAAGAGATGTTATTTTTGACACAGCATTTATTAACTTTTTCCCTGTTTTTAAGGAATTATTTTATGCTGAGAACACTGGGGGCGGTGAGGTGGGGGGCATCCTGTACAGATGTTTTATACATCAAACAGCTGTTTTGTCAATCTTTACTTTTTGATGACAACCTTTCAAATGTGCTCTGTGTTTGTGTGTGTGTGTGTTTGTGTGTGTTTCCCTCAGAAGTATCTTTCGTCTTTCATGTCCGTCTATCTGTGCTCACTTTGCCTCTCGTTGATGCCCTGTAGTTTTTTTCTCTCTTTAGTCTCCCTCTCTCCTTCTCTCTCCCTCTCTCACTCTCCCTCCCTCCCTCCCTTCCTCCCTCCCTTCCTCCCTCTCATCTTTCAGGTCTCTATATCTGTCCCCTCCCTCTGGTGTGATGCGTATGTGTGTGTGGCTCCTCCCACATACAGTTGTGTCTGTCAATCAAAGCCCGGCGGCGGCCATGATGGGGCCACCACAAGCTGTTCTCCTGTTCTCTCTTCTGCCCGTGTTGCCTTGGGAGAGAGAGAACAGCACAGTGTGTGTGGGTGTGTTTGGGAGAGGAGTGTTGGATGAATGTGGTCTGTGTGTGTGTGTATGTGTATGTTTGTGTGTGTGGTGAGTGCTATTCAACATGATGTGGATTAGTGGATCAACTGAGGTCCTCAGTCCTCAGTGTTAGCAGATTAAAATCCTAAAAGGTGTAACTCATTGTCCCTGCTTGTTACACGCATATTCATTATGCTGAAGGCTAGCTCCACAGCTGTCTTTTTGGCTCCCTTCATTCAATTCCTCCCTTCCACTCACTCCCTTTTCTTTCTCTTAACAACTACCGCTATCCCCTGAGCGTCTCCTGAGTGTCTATGCTATCCTTCCATCTCCTCTCTTAGGTCCTGCAGGAACCTTTTCCAGTCGTTCCTGGCCTCTTGTTTTCCCCACCCTTTGCTCGTGTGTGTCCCATATCCCAAAGCAGTTCCCAAACAGGGTAGTATCCCCTCCACCTTCCCCTGACATGGGTATTTATAGCTGGGTCTTGTGTTAACTCAGCTGCCTTGCTTATCTGTGTGTGTGTGTGTGTGTGTGTGTGTGTGTGTGTGTGTGTGTGTGTGTGTGTGTGTGTGTGTGTGTGTGTGTGTGTGTGTGTGTGTGTGTGTGTGTGTGTGTGTGTGTGTGTGTGTGTGTGCGTGAGTGTGCGTGTGTGTGTGTGTGTGTGTGTGTGTGTGTGTGTGTGTGCGTGAGTGTGTGTGTATGTGTGTGTGTGTGTGTGAGAGAGCCTGCATGGCTGTCTGTGTCACTCTATTTCTGACTAGTGCTGTTGCCTTCTCAGTGTGTGTCTGAGACAGTGAAGCTGTGTGCCGTGTTGTTGGCCCCACTGGTTAACTGGAATTTAACAGAAAGTGCAAGCTGAAGGTGGAATTACTACACCACTTAGAAGTTAAGCCATTTCAAGGTAGGTTTTGCCACCATCGTTTTTTGGGAAGGCTATGTTAAGCCAGAGAGACCGAGTTAACGTGATCTTATCGTGAGAGAGAAAGGCAGCTCGTATAAATAGCCTCTTGACCACTGTGGGTCTCTGTGCCCTGCCTGATAGCCCTGCCGCTAAACAGACCTACATACAGACATATTTCTCCAAGCATGAGGAAGTTCTTGGTTTGACATTGACCGACATGTTCAGAGGGGGAAGCGGAGCTGAAGGTTTGCCTGTGCCTCGGCCCGTGCGGGCGCTGACACCACGCAAAATCTGAGCACCAACGCATCAGATGGTGTTCAGCTCCTGTTCATTTGCTTTGTTCACACGTACAGATCTGACAGACAAGACTTGTCACTGAGTTTTAGAAGGGCTCTGCAGACATACATCCACTAGCAGGAATCAACACTTGGAACATTTCTACCATTGACAGGATAAGGACATATTAATCACTGAACTCAGCACTGTGCTGTGTGTTAATCATTCTTCTGTCAGGAACCACTAAGACACCCTTAGCACATATGTGTACACACACACACACACACACCAGTTGCACCCCCAGTCAAGACGATTCAAGGAAACTGTTTCATGAGCGCACACGCACTCGTCGTGGCCTCTTTCGGAGAGCCCGTCGGGTGAGGTGACATGTACTTCTGAAAATATCACTCTGGCTCAGATCAGTCACCATCATCATTTCTGCCCAGACTCCTCAAGCTGTGGCCACCGCTTGGGACTCGTTTATCTATCACTATGAGTGTGTGTGAAAGTGTGTGTTTGTGTGTGTGTGTATTCCACTGAGACCTTCAGGCACACCTGTGATGGAGTTATATTTGCAGCATTGAAATCCTCCCAATCAGTGGTGTGGGTGATGCGTGTGCGTCGTGTATAGAGAGTGAGCTGTCTTGTTGCTGAAGTCAGAATGACCTCATCATACTAAAAGCCTTCTGCAGCTTTTGATTCACCAACATTAGGCGTTAGTCACTAAGGGTTCACACGATGAAAAAACACACATGAAGTGGCACACCGTCTGTGTGGATTTGTGTGGAGTGTGTGTTGGTGTGTTGTGTGGATTGATGTACATGTGTGTGTAAGGTGTGTTGTGTCTGTGTGGATGTGTGTACATGTGTGTGTAAGGTGTGTTGTGTCTGTGTGGATTTGTGTACATGTGTGTAAGGTGTGTTGTGTCTGTGTGGATTGGTGTACATGTGTGTAAGGTGTGTTGTGTCTGTGTGGATTTGTGTACATGTGTGTAAGGTGTGTTGTGTCTGTGTGGATTTGTGTACATGTGTGTAAGGTGTGTTGTGTCTGTGTGGATTTGTGTACATGTGTGTAAGGTGTGTTGTGTCTGTGTGGATTTGTGTACATGTGTGTAAGGTGTGTTGTGTCTGTGTGGATTTGTGTACATGTGTGTAAGGTGTGTTGTGTCTGTGTGGATTTGTGTACATGTGTGTAAGGTGTGTTGTGTCTGTGTGGATTTGTGTACATGTGTGTAAGGTGTGTTGTTGTCCATGTTTGTTGGTGTAAAGCTGTAATGGTGCTTTCTTAGGTTTATGGGTGTATAAGTCTGTGTGTGTGTGTGTGTGTGTGTGTGTGTGTGTGTGTGTGTGTGTGTGTGTGTGTGTGTGTGTGTGTGTGTGTGTGTGTGTGTGTGTGTGTGTGTGTGTGTGTGTGTGTGTGTGTGCGTGCGTGCGTGCGTGCTTTGTTTTGGGTGGGTTTCTTTGTGTAAACCTCTCTTCTTGTGTTTCTTTGAGGAGCCTGTGTGTGTGAGTGTATTGTCCATATATACTGCATGTGTTGTCAGTGCTTGTTTGTGTACACTTGGGATGGTATTTCCTTGGGTGTGTTTATACATGAGTGTGTGTTTGTGAGTATAAATATGTTTGTGTATTGTCCATGTAAATGATTGTAATCAATACGAGCGTGTGTTTATATGTAAGGCGTGCTGTTGTCCATGCTTGTGCAAACCATGTTTCCTTGAGGAGCAGCTGTGCCTCGAATCACATGACCCCCCTCCTCACACACACACCCCCACACCACCTGTACCTCCCATGATGCCTTGCACACGTGAGCCGCCCACTCGGCTGTCCGAGGCTGGACCCCTCTGAGCTTGTTCATCAGGTGCTCACCATCTGTCACCACGGCAGCACACACCAGCATGGGCTCAGTCAGTAGCTCATGGAGTCTGCAGATGGCAGTTGGGTGATCAGGTTTTTAAGGTCTGGAGTAGAAGTTCAATAACTGGATTATCCAAATGGAACTAGAGAACAATAAATGTCAAATCTGTGGGGGAAAATAGGACGAATAATAAAAAAAATATGACTGATATGGTAAAACCGTGTTCTACACCTTTAAAAACCTCGGCTCCCTATAGAAATAAGAGATAGCTGCTGTCTCTTTGGAGTGGATCTGTCCCTGCTCTGCTACAGAGAGGGGTCTGCACCTAATCAAGGCCACATTCATTAAATAGCCTCAACCATGAGTGTGACTTTAGGTACTTAAATAATCACTATAAATGTGCTTTTTGTCTGTGAATTCACTGTATTCATAATATTGAGTGCTTATCATGATGTTACCACCTCTTTCTTTCACTCTTTCACTCTCTTTCTCCCCTTCACTATGTCTCGCTCTTCTTCCCTCATTCTCTCTATCACCAGGTCCACTGTGTCACTGTTTCTGTTTGTTGTTCGGCGTCTTCTTCACCTCCACACATCTGGCTGACCTCTCTCTTCACCTGACCTTTCACCCCCCCTCCCTCCACAGTCGGTTGCCATGGCACTATCCTCACGCTTAAAACTATGGGAAGAAAAGGGAGGTCCTGAGCATTGTGATGCAGGGCTGGGTGTCTGAGCACAGCCCTGCTTATTGTTATGCACTGCCTGGGTGCTAGGCTAACTGTGCACCCTGCTCTGCCCTATACTAACTGTGGGCTTCGCTAACTGTGTACAATACTGTCTGTGTGCCAGCCTAACTGTGTACTGTGTGCTATGCTAATTATGTGCTGTGCCTGTGCTAACATTGTGTCATGCGCCCTGTGTGCTATGTTAACTTTCCGTTAACTCATTTTGTGCAATTATGAATGCCTTCTAAATGTCCATTATGCTAAGTGCCATCTGTGCCACCACTGCAAATATCTCTGCTCTCATTAGACTAACAGTGTCTGATAATGGAGTGGTTTCCATCAAAGCATTCACTGTTAACATGTATCGATTGAGCAAATGGTGTTCCGCTATTGTGAAGAGTCATATTTCACTCTGAGCAGTAGTTCACTGTAGTTTGTATTGCAAACATAAACTCTCTCATTGCCTGTTTAAACCTTCCATTAAGCTTTCAATTCTATCCCACACTGTGAATAACGTATTTATTACATCTATTCCATAAATAAGATGGGGTATGTTACTGGGCGATTAAATCAAAGTTTAGTAAAGAAACAAGCACTTAAAGCTAGTCGGCTCTCTAGAACCGTTAAAGGGTTTTCAGCACTGAAGAAAACGGTCACTGGCCACAGCATTTCGGAACTGAAACATGCATTACCTATCGGCACATAACAAAGGGAGCTGTATTCTGTTGCTTGCTACACATTGGTTTTCAAGCCACTTACAAGCTGATATCTTTCCACTTCGCAGCAATGATACTGCTGTCCTAACTTTACAGAGATCACAAATAAGTCCATGGCCATGGTATCTTTGATGCAGGTTTTCCCGCACTAAAATCACAATTTATGTGTTGACAGGAAAAGTGCACGGAGTGCTCTCTCCCGTCTTGCTCTCTGCAGGCTGTTAGCCATTAGCGGGTTTTTTATGATCAACTTCATGAAACTTTATACTGAGCACCAGCTAGGCCACAGGACATTTTAAGGCAACCCAACCACAAAATGCTGCCCGATAGCAGGCACAACGGAAAGCAGATCAAAGTAGTGTGGTAGCCATTCTGTTTGTTCTGTTTATTAAAGTCTGCTTCTGATGTCATCATCAGTTAGGATATACCCAGATCAACGTTGCAATCTTTCAAGGCTGACTTGCCGTGAGAATCGGTGAAATTGACCAAAACAAGTGTCAAAGATGCATTGATGATTTTTTTTCTAGATGCTAGCGTGGGACAGGACATACAAGCCTGTGTCTCATGCAAAAAGCACGGACAGTTGGTAATCCCACATAAGACAAGGGTGGGGTTGAAGTGCTGCTTGTGCTGCCCAGGCCCTCCTAGTGAGAGACAGTAGTCAGGCATTACAGCCTGAGCCTTTCTCTGCGGTACCACTGTAGCTATTCTGACCTGCAGGTGTAGAGTTTCCTCTTCTCCAGGCCAACAATAAACACCCAAATAACTGGGTCAGTTTATTTTAGACGATACCCGTTCAGTGTTGTCTCCACAAAATTGTGCCAAGCTTTCTGCAGTGCAATGCTGATCCTGTAGCTATATGTGAGTCTTTTGTTAGCACTAGAGGTATCAGTGTTGAGCATACCTGTGTGAGACGGTCATGTCTGACTTCTGTTGTTTGTTGTGTTTGAGCTGGTGGCGCGACTCAGGACTCACCTGAGGTGTGCTTTGAGTTCACTGCCCAACACACACAAACGGTCTGAGGAGGAAGTTCTTGGCGAGCAAACACGGATGCTTGACTCGAACAATAAACCGACCAATTTGAAATGTTTACACAAAAAAACGTTTGTTGTTTGCCGAATTTGAACAAACCTCTGATTTAGCTCATCGGTATTATCACTAAATAGCAGCCTAAATAGCAGCACAGTCTGCAGCGACTCCAGGCCAGATCTGAGTCAGACCCGCAGGTGTGTGAGGACCTTTTCCAGACAGGACCCTCTCCACTCCCACTCTGTCACGGAGTGTCAGATCTGTTTCGTTGTCACAGTGGGTGTTGCGGTTATGGCATCTCCTCTCGAATGCGCAAACAGAGTGGAGGTGGGTAGGAAGACGGTGTGGGGGCTAGTTTGGAAAAAAGACCCTGAGAGTCCATACAGGCATGTGTCAAAGAGGGGACTAAGGGTGTTTGGCCTTCTGTCCTTTTCCTGAAGCGCCCTCTTCATGAGCCAAAGTGCTCCTCCCCTTTTCCCAGAGTGTGTCTGTCCTTCAGAATGTTTCAGCATGGCCTGAAGTCCACCCTGTGTAACCATAGCCTTGGTGTGTGTGTGTGCCTGTATGTGCATGTGTGTACGTACAAACCGAATGTACATGTTTATATTCTGTTTCTGAATGTATATCTTAGTGTGTGTTGAAATGACCAGTGTTAGTTCTCTGTGTGTATGTCTGTACATTACGTTTCTGTGTGTGTGTGTGTGTGTGTGTGTGTGTGTGTGTGTGTGTGTGTGTGTGTGTATGTGTGTGTGTGTGTGTGTGTGTGCATGTCCATATTTGTTGTGCATGTGGGTCTATGTTGGTGTGTGTGAGTTGTGACATTGCTTCCCTGTGCCCGTTTAGATCAAGGAGAAGAACGAGCCTGTGCCGGCCCAGCTCCCCCCTCCACCCTCAGTGGTCCCGGGAGGCTTCCTGAAGCAGCTGGTGAGAGAGACTGAGAAGGAGCACAAGCAGAAAGAGCCAGAAAGCAAAGAGGAGAGGACGGTGAGACTGAGCTTCCTCTCTCCTAATCACCACGCTACATCAAGCAGATAGTGTGACTACATTCAGACAAGCTCAGAGTTCGGGGAAAGGAGCAGTACTTAGTTTTTTTTTGTTTTTTGTTACAAAGGTTCTTGACTTAGAGTGGTGTTATTTTAAAAGCCCAGTGAGAAGTGAGTATATAAACATTCCCATGCCTTCTCTCCCAAAGCATAAACAAATACAACCCAACTTGAACACAGCAAAGTTAAACATCCAAACAAGATGCATAGAATGCCTGGGAGTATCAAGATCTGCTCTCTTAAGCATTTCTATAGAATTACATGGTTGTTTAAGGTCTAGACCCTATTTTGTTGTTTTTTCACCAGCGGAAAACATACCATATCTTCCAAGCATAAATTACATGGTTCTCAATGACTGTTGAATACATGAGCACACTAGCTTTTCATTCTAGTAGTCCAGAAACATCCAGAAATGCATCAATCTGAGGGGGAAAATAGTTTAATTCTTTGGACAGTACATAATATGTCACAATTCATTAGTTTGTGTGTTCACCACACATTAAACTTGTCTGTTTTTATTAGTTTGTGTGTTCACCACACATTAAACTGGTCTGTTTCAGAGTCAGCAGATCCACACGAGGCCCTTTCTATCCATTACCCGATAGCATTATGTCTTCAGTTTGGCATCATTAGATCGGTTTCATACATTGTTGAGATAGAGTGCTGTTATAAAGATGTCCAGTCCTTCGAGAGATGACACAGGTTCAGTCCCTGATGCTGCATGTTTGGTTGTTCATTAGCTAAGATGTGACCAGACCTTCCACTTATAATATTGCCTTAATACTAGTCTTTCACTGACTGAAATAAAGTGCTTTAAGGATGAACAAACCACCCAGAGGTGACACAGGCCCAGTGTGTGGGGTATTAGGTCAGGCTTTTCATGATTTAGGATGAAACACCGTAGCAGTTACCATTCCTTAGGGATGAGAGAGAGGTCAGTGAGGGGGATGAGGTCTGGTCTTAGGGATGGGAGAGAGGTCTGTGAGGGGGATGAGGTCTGGTCTTACGGGATGAGAGAGAGGTCTGTGAGGGGGATGAGGTCTGGTCTTACGGGATGAGAGAGAGGTCTGTGAGGGGGATGAGGTCTGGTCTTACGGGATGAGAGAGAGGTCTGTGAGGGGGATGAGGTCGGGTCTTACGGGATGAGAGAGAGGTCTGTGAGGGGGATGAGGTCTGGTCTTTCACTAATTAATAGGAAGGGTTGACCAAAATAATGACCAAGCTATAGATATGGGAGGAGTGTTCTTTGCCAATTCAGTGCACCATTTACAATTGACATTGTCTCAAGGGACTCTACAGAACCAGAGGTCTGAAGCCTACAGTGCAAGCACACGGGCCACAGCAGATCTTGGTCTGTTATTGATTAAGATGAGGAGATCTGCTCTGTCATTTAGTCACATGATGGGATCTGGTGTTTCATTAAGATGAAGTTCTGTTGAGGTGACCCAGCCTTAGTGACACGTGATGAGTTTGAGCATCCGAGTTGGGATGTCTGGTTCTTCCACTGATGTCACCTGTTTCTCCCGTGTGCAGCAGCCCAGCAAGCTGAGCGACAAGCTGGTCCAGCAGTTCCTGACGCCGGACGAGACGTCACCCATCCTGGAGGCCGAGATGGCTCTACGCGCCGAGCAGTTCCTCAACGGGGAGAACAGCGGCCACACATCTCCGCTCATGTCCGAGAAGAACACCTTGTCGCCCCGGACGATGTTGTCGCCCGCCACGTCCAAACCCACGTCGCCCGAAACCACCTCGCCGAAGCCAGGGGCCACGCCGGGGTCAGGGAAGTGCTCGGACTCGGAGAAGAACCGAACGCCAGAGCCGGCCAAACAACAGCGGGAGGAGAAAAAGCAGAGGGCAGAGGAGAAGAAAGCGGAGGTGAAACAGAGAGAGGAACAACAACAGAAGAAACAAAGAGAGGAACAAAAGCAGAAGACAGAGGAGAAGAAAGCGGAGGTGAAACAAAGAGAGGAACAAAAGCAGAAGACAGAGGAGAAAGAGAAAGAGGAGAAGAAAGTGGGGATGAAGGATGAGAGGCAGGAGCCAGAGGGACGCCAAGCAGGGAGCATCGGCACAGAGGAGCCCAAGAAACCAGAACCACCGGTGGGTAGCCGACTTCAGACTCATGGACTTCATGTTATCATGTTATTGGAGATTAGAATATGTTATTATATATAGTGTGATGGAGATAGAGTTAGAGTTCACTATGTGGTAAATGGTTTTCATTTTAGTTTGGTTTCTAAGACTCTTAATCCTTGAAGTGTGTATGAACAAGTATCATTAAAAGATCAGTGATGATGAGAACTGTTATTAAATCAGGCAAGATTAGACACAAATGGAGAGTGCACAGCAAAGCAGCCATTCAAACGCATAGAATGAATGAGTGAATGAATGAAAGAATGAAGAGGGCGTGCAGAGACCATGTGCTGTTGTTTGTGTCTTTGTATGTTTTCTCTCTCTATTGTTACCTTCCCTTCTTTCATTTCTGCAGCAGAGGGATGTGTGGTATGAGGCTGGGACTGTGTGGCTAGCACAGAAAGACGGCTTTGCACTTGGTGAGACACACACACACACACACACACACACACACACACACACACACACACACACACACACACACACACACACAAACCCCTGCAATAAATGTAGTCTTTTGGGCTCATGTTTCTTTGCCTTAGTGGCTGATTTTGAAATTGTGTGGTTTTATTGAGTTTTTCTCCACACCTCTGCCTGTAAGCTTGAAGCAGAGCTCCCTGGCATTCTCCTTGGTATACTAACTGTGGTATGCTAACTGCAGTATGTTAACTGCTGCTGCTGTTGTGAAGAGTGTGTGTGAGGTGTGTGTCGTCTGAAAGCTAGGACAACTGTGCAAAGGTGTTGGGTTACGTGTTATTTATAGTCTCCTGCGAGGAGAGCGCTGGGCTCCTGGTCAGGGCTCACTTTATTTTAAGGGGATTTCCCTGAGGTCTGTGTTTTCATACACAACCCACTCTCTTCTCCCAATCTGCCACTGCCACACGCACACTTACACAGATATTCGTGCACACACACAGACACGGATACTTGTGCATTCACACACACACACACACACACACACACACACACACACACACACACACACACACACACACACACACACACACACACACACACACACACAAAGAGATAACATCTGGCCGTCAGAAGTAAAGCCCATTAGGAAGTAATATTGTGGAGTTATCCCTATGTGTGAGACTCGGTGCTCGGCGCTTACGTGTCAAAAGTTAATCCCTGGTTACTGGAAAATCCCACTAATCGTATTGTGTGCCCGTCCTGTGGGTGCACTGCAGTGTGTTATCAGATCTAGCAGGATTCCGAGGGGTCAGGGAACCGTTAGAGAGGATGCCCTGCCTGGGCCTGCTGGATCAACTCACTAGATGACAGCTGTCTCCGAAACAAATCTTCCTGTGGCCGACCCATAAGCCTGTTTATATTTATATGCATATGGAAGTATTTTCAGGAAGGAATGAGAATTTTATGTATGCATGTATAAGCAATTTCTGGATGAAATGGTAAGTGGTAAGTGGTCTAATGGATTCACTCTGGTCTGCTCACTCAGCGTGCTGTGAGATCTTTTGGTCTCCCCCTGAGCTTGTCATTTTTGGAACTTTTCTCCTGTAGGCTAGACTGTGCTGCCCCAGAACTTTAAGAGGTCATTCTGTCTGTGCTGGGTGAGAGACACATGGCGCTATCCTGGACTAGAGCTGAATGATGAGCTAAATGACTACTTCCTGTTCCTGTTTTACTCTCATTGTCAGTGGTGTAGAAGTGCTATTTGATAGAGTGTAAATAGAGTACACTTGGGCTTCCAGTGGGGAGAGAGACCTTAGGTGAACCTACCCCCGTCCTCCTCCCCATCGTGTACTTTTGACTGGTAGACCTTCACAAGGCTGCTGCCTGGCTCAAAACCTAGAATCAGGGTGTCCACTCCGACAGGTTAATTGACCCACACGGTGATATGATATCATTGACATGATGTACAAATGCCCATGTCGCCCATGCGAATTTGTGACCTTTGCATTGCTGAAATGATACTGGTGTTGTGTATGTGTTTGTCAGTTGACCATTTAACCTTTTGACCTTGTGACGTCTGGGTTGCCGTAGCAACACACCTGAAGCCCGATGAGGGAACACCAGAGCTTCCTGACGGGAAAGTGAGGGTGCGGCTGGTGACGGACGGCACAGTTCACGATGTCGCACAGTACGACATAGAGAAGGTTAGCTCTCTGGGAATCACACACACACACACACACACACACACATATACACATATATACACACACACACACAACACACACATACACATACACACTCACACATATACACACACATACACACTCACACACATATACACACACACACTCTCACACAAAACACACACTCACACACAGTCACACTCTCGCACACACACAGACACATTGACACATACACACACACTCTCACATACACACACACTCACACTTACACTCTCTCTCACTCACACACTCACACACTCACACTTACACACATGAGCTACATACATACACTCATATACTCTCACTCACTGACATACAAACACTCACAAACACATACCATCATCCCATCATCTGCAACTTTCACCCTTCCTTCCCAGTTGAACCCGGCAGAGCAGGACTTGTGTGAAGACTTGAGTGAGCTGCAGAGTGTAAACGAGTGTGGGGTTCTCCACACGCTGACCAGCCGAGCCAAGGCCCAACTTCCCCTCACCCGCGCCGGACCCAACCTGCTGACCCTCTGGCCTCCAGTACCACCACCAGGAAAGGTAAAGGCCACACACACACACACACACACACACACACACACACACACACACACACACACACACACACACCACCCATCAACACACACACACACACACACACACACACACACCACCCACCCATCAGCACACACACACGACTGCCCCCTGCTGCCAGGAACACAAAA
>NC_045163.1:10969231-10981731 GCF_900700415.2 Clupea harengus | reverse complement strand
GAGCTTGTGGGAGCCATCAGGTACAAGTGTCACTAAGAATGTCTCACTCAGAAAGACAAATAACCTTTAACCCCTGTGGTTCACTGGAGCTGGGCCCTTACTACCAAGGAAAGAACGCACACGCGTACACACGCACACAAACTTACACACACACTTTCATACAAACACATACAAATTGATACGCGCAGTCATACACAAACACACACAAACTTATGCACACACACAGTCATATACAAACACACAAAAATGTATATACATACATATTCATATACAAGCTGTTACGACCCCCTGTGCCCCTGCGCACCCTGCCTGCAGTCCCTAGACTGGCCATATGGAGGCAGCAGGCTGTGGACCTACAACCAGCATGATGAGTAGTGATTATCCACACCTGGTTGTAGATGTGGATATAAAAGCACTGCTACGTCTGATGGAAGGCCCCTTCTCAGCTTCCGCTACTCTCACACACACTTTTGACAAACGCTCCTACTCACGTACATACCCACTTCACGCATCCACGCATCTTTGGAAACCCCTAGATTTTCCCTTTTGCATCAACCTTTTGTAGTAAATAAATAGTCTTTTGTTACAATCCGCCACGTTGTCTGTCTCTACCAATTTATGTTACGACTGGCTCGTGGGGTCGCAACATAAAACGGTAGGGACAGACAACGTGGCGGATCATTCATATATACACACACACTCATATACACACACACTCATATATACACACACACTCATATATACAAACACTCATATATACACACACACTCATATACACACACAGCTGCGCAGTACATTAATGCTATAAGCTCCGAAGAAGCACAGTACCGGTATATTACACACACACACACACACACACATACACACACTCACGCTCTCTCTCTCCCTCTCTCTCTCAGGTTACCCAGAGCACATGTTTCTGAGTGATTTCCGCTGCCGTTTCCAGGCGCTGTCTCCCCCGGTGATGAAACGCTATGGCTCCGTCTTCATCACTCCTGACGAGAAAAAGGTCAATACACACACACACACATATACAGTGGGGAAAATAAGTATTTGAACCCCTGCCGATTTCGCAAGTTTGGCCACTTGCAAAGAAATGTGTGATCTATAATTGTAATAGAAGGTGTATTTTAACAGTGAGAAACAGAATATCAACAAAAAAATCCAGAAAACTGCATTTTATAACATATATGACTTAATTTGCATTTGATGCAGAAAATAAGTATTTGAACCCCTAGCAAAACATGACTTAGTACTTGGTGGAATAACCCTTGTTGGCAAGCACAGACGTCAGACTTTTCTTGTAGTTGGTCACCAGGTTTATACACATCTCAGGAGGGATTTTGGTCCACTCCTCTTTGCAGATCCTCTCCAAATCCTTAAGATTGCGTTTTCAATTTGAGGGAATGAGGGAATGAGGTTCAAGCCCAATATTCCACATTACATGGCCCCATCCATAGTCCCCTTGATGCAGTGGAGTCGTCCTGTACCCTTGGCAGAGAAACAGCCCCAAAGCATAATGTTTCCACCTCCATGCTTGACGGTGGGGATGGTGTCATATTCAGCATTCTTCCCCCTCCAAACGCGGCAAGTCGAGTTGATGCCAAAGAGCTTGATTTTGGTTTCATCTGACCACATCCTGTCTCCCAATCCTCCTTAGAATCATTCAAGTGTTCATTGGCAAACTTCAGACGTCCCTGTACATGTGCTTCCTTGAGCAGGGGGACCTTGCGAGTTCTGCAGTACTTCAAACCATTAACGGCGTAGTGTGTTGCCAAATGGTTTTCTTGGTGACTGTGTCCCAGCTGCCTTGAGATCATTCACAAGCTCCCCCTGTGTAGTTCTGGGGGTTATTCCTGCACCTTTCGGATGATCACTGATACCGCACGAGGGGATATCTGCATGGAGCCCCAGACCTAGAGCGATTGACAGTTGTTTGGTGTTGCTTCCATTTACAAATAATCACACCAATAGTTGTCTGCTTCTCACCAAGCTGCTTGCCGATGGTTTTGTAACCCATTCCAGCCTTGTGCAGGTCTACAATCTTATCTCTGACGTCCTTGGTCAACTCTTTGGTCTTGCCCATGGTGGTGAGGTTGAAGGTGTGAAGTATGATTCTTTGGACAGGTTTCTCTTATAAACGTGACCAGTTGAGATCAGGTGTACCTTGTTAGGCCTAATAAGGACTTATCTGTGTGCTACTTGGGCACATAACTGGTCATTGGGAGCCAGAATTCTTGCTGTTTGCTTGGGGGTTCAAATACTTATTTTCTGCATCAAATACAAATAAAGTTATAAATGTTATAAAATGCAGTTTTCTGGATTTGTTTGTTGATGTTCTATTTCTCACTGTTAAAATACACCTACCATTACAATTATAGATCACACATTTCTTTGCAAGTGGCCAAACTTGCGAAATCAGCAGGGGTTCAAATACTTATTTTCCCCACTGTACATACAAGACTTACACACCACACATACACATATGCAGACACACACAAACACGCATACACACATGCATACACACACACACACACACACACATACATACAAGACTTACACACCACACATACACATATGCAGACACACACAAACACGCATACACACATGCATACACACACCACACACACACACACACAAACACACACACACGCATAAATACATGCATACACACACACACACACACACACATGCATGCATACATGCACACACACACAGACACACGCACACACACACAGACACACGCACACAACACACACACACACCACACACACACACACACACACACACACACACACACACCACACACAGACACACACACACACACACATGGAAATACATCAATCTTAGTATCTCCATTCATTCTTTTGCCCTAACTTGCCCTGTGTTCAGCCTGTGTCTGTAGCCTCAGTGTCCAACGTGTGTTCTCCTGTGTGTGTGTGTGTGTGTGTGTGTGTGTGTGTGTGTGTGTGTGTGTGTATGTGTGTGTGTAGACTAATAGAGTCAATATCCAGCGTGTTTATAGCATCTATGTGTGTGTATGTGTGTTTGTGTGTGTGTGTGTGTAGACTCATAGACTCAGTGTCCAACGTGTTCATAACATCTGTGTGTTTGTGTGTGTTCCCTAGGCAGTGGAGGAGCTTCTGGTAGAGCTGGATCTGGAGAGAAAGAGCACCGTGCTGGCAGTGACCAGGGTAAACATGTGTGTGTGTGTGTGTGTGTGTGTGTGTGTGTGTGTGTGTGTGTGTGTGTGTGTGTGTGTGTGTGTGTGTGTGTGTGTGTGTGTGTGTGTCTGTGTGTGTGTGTGTGTCTGTGTTTGTAATATGTGTCATCACTGTCTATGGTGTTTATGTATCTGTGTTTTTATATATCTATGTGTCCGTGCTGTTTCTCCTGTGTGTGTGTGTGTGTGTGTGTGTGCGTGTGTGTGTGTTAAAGGTGTTTATGAAGAGGGGTATGCTGCAGTACCTGGAGCAGCAGAGGGATCAGCTCCTGAGTAATTGGCTGGTGCAGCTACAGGCCTCCTGTGCGGGCCACCAGGCCCGTCAGCGCTACCGACGCCTGAAGGTATGTGTGTGTGTGTGTGTGTGTGTGTGTGTGTGTGTGTGTGTGTGTGTGTGTGTGTGTGTGTGAAATATGGCCAGCCAGCACTACCAATACATTAAGTTGTGTGTGTTTTTGTGTCTGTGTGTGTTAGCTGGCCTACCAGCTCTGTCGACACATGTGGTGTGTGTGCGTGTGTGTGCGTGTGTGTAGAACAGATGAGCTGTGGGAGAGTATGTCTATTGTAGTTGTGGTGCTGATAATAATCTCTGTGTATCTGTCTCTGTGTGTGTGTGTGTGTGTGTGTGTGTGTGTGTGTGTGTGTGTGTGTGTGTGTGTGTGTGTGTGTGTGTGTGTGTGTGTGTGTGTGTGTGTGTGTTTATGTGAATGTGTATAGGTTCAGCAGATGGCTGTGAGATGTCTGCAGAGGAATATTCGTGCCCTGACAGCTGTGTCCAGCTGGAGCTGGTGGAAACTGCTCTGCAGAGCGCGCCCACTACTGGACGTCAACATAGATGACCAGAAGTTCCGTGCCAAAGAGGTGAGCATGCGTTGTGTGTGTGCGGGCGTGTGTGTGTATGTGTCTGTGGGGGGCACAGGGGTGGGGTGGTGGTGGTGGTGGTGGTGGTGGTGGTGGTGGTGGGGGCAAAGTCATAGACAAATCCAACTGCAATACTGAATGGAGTTTTAAATGAGCAGTCAGGTGAGCACTGGAGTTTTTAAATTAGCAGTCAGGTGAGCACTGGAGTTTTTAAATGAGCAGTCAGGTGAGCACTGGAGTTTTAAATGAGCAGTCAGGTGAGCACTGGAGTTTTAAATGAGCAGTCAGGTGAGCACTGGAGTTTTAAATGAGCAGTCAGGTGAGCACTGGAGTTTTAAATGAGCACAGGTGAGCACTGGAGTTTTAAATGAGCAGTCAGGTGAGCACTGGAGTTTTAAATGAGCAGTCAGGTGAGCATTGGAGTTTTAAATGAGCAGTCAGGTGAGCACTGGAGTTTTAAATGAGCAGTCAGGTGAGCACTGGGAGGCCATCTCCAATTCATAAGCATTGATAGACAATTTTAAGACAAGCATTGACAAGTTATCCATAACTTTATTTAGTTAACTCATAATAGTTTTGTGACACCCGCATTTATTTTCTCTATTTCTCCTAGTCACATCAAACTTTAGTTCATCTCTTCATAACAGACTATACAGACTTTTCAGTTTATCATGATTTACAGTAGAGAAAGAGTTTTACAACAGTGTAACGCAGACGGTGTCACTGGATGTCAAGGGCTTTTGGGGTGTGTGTGTGTGTGTTGAGTACTCAGTGCGTGTGTGTGTTTGCAGGATGAGATTTCTGCTCTGCGAAGACGTCTGGAGAAGTCAGAGAAGGAGAGGAATGAGCTGAGACAGACCGCAGGCAGCTTAGAGACAAAGGTACACACACATTCACTCACACACACACACACTCACACACACACACACACACACACACACACACACACACACACACACACACATGTACATTAAAGACAAACACATATCTGAGTTACGTAACCACAAGCACAAAGACACACATATGCACACACAGCCTATACATACACAATACATTATTATGGGTACAGACACTCTCTCTCTCTCTCTCTCACACACACACACACACACACACACACACACACACACACACACACACACACACACACACACACACACACACACACACACACACACACACACGCACGCAGCCTGGCACAAAGAGCACCAAGAGCCTGGAACATCTGACCCCTCTCCGGGGCTTTTCTCCTCGACCTGACAGACATGTAGAGTATTGCCAAGATAATGATGATGATGATGATGAAGATGTCTGGCCTTTAAAGTTTAACAAGAGTGTGTGATTCATATAGGCTCACAGTGTCTAACCTCATTAATCAGGGGCTTAGGAGATTAGCTCTTACATTCCTGTGAGTGTGTGTGTGTGTGTGTGTGTGTGTGTGTGTGTGTGTGTGTGTGTGTGTGTGTGTGTCTGAGATTAGCTCCTCCACTATGATAAATGGGCTGTACTTGTAGGGAGATTGATTGGCCTTGAGTGCATGTCTAATGAGTGTGTGTGCATGTTAAGGTCTTGGCCATCTTCTCTGATGTATGTGTTCTCTGATGTATTAATATTTATCTAGTGTGCTTGTGGTGTGTGTGTGTGTGCGTGTCTGTGTGTGTGTGTTAAGGTGTCGGCCATCTCGTCTGACCTGAGTGATGAGCGCTTTAGAGGAGAGGCGGTGAGCCAGGCTCTAGATGTGGAGAGGGCTGAGAGACTACGACTGAGCAAAGAGAACAAGGAGCTACAGGTACTCTCCTGAGTGTGTGTGTATGTATGTGTGTGTGTGTGTGTGTGTGTGTAAGCGTGTGTATATTTGTGTGTGTGTGCATGTATGCGTGTACGTGTGTGTGTGTGTGTGTATGTGTGTATGTGCGTGTGTGTGTGTGTGTGTGTATGTGTGTGTGTTTGCGTGTATGCGTGTATGTGTGTGTGTGTGTGTGTGTGTGTGTGTGTATTTGTGTATGCGTGTATACGTGTGTGTGTGTGTGTGTGTGTGTGTGTGTGTGTGTGTGTGTGTGTGTATGTGCGTGTGTGTGTGTGTGTGTATGTGTGTGTGTTTGCGTGTATGCGTGTATGTGTGTGTGTGTGTGTGTGTATTTGTGTATGCGTGTATACGTGTGTGTGTGTGTGTGTGTGTGTGTGTGTGTGTGTGTGTGTGTGTGTATGTGCGTGTGCGTGTGTGTGTGTGTGTGTGTCTGAGTGTCTGAGTGTCTGAGTGTGTCTGCATCTGGCTGCCTGACCACTTGTTTCCAAGAGTGGATGTGTGTGTCTGCATCCTGGAGTCTGTTTAGCACTCTTTGCAGCTCTCATTCACTCTCTGTGTCTGCTCCTCTACAATGGTCTGTGACAGGTACGAGTTTAGGATTGGACTCCATTGTTTTAAAACACTGAGTGTGTGTGTGTGTGTGTGTGTGTGTGTGTGTGTGTGGTGTGTGTACGTCAGGCACGTCTGGATCAGTGTAAAGTTTCCATTGAGGCTCTAGAAAAACAGCTGGAGGAGGAAACACAGAAAGCCCTGAGCCAGGAGAAAGCAAGTGTCCCTGGAACAGGTAGGACATACACCTACACACACTTCCTCTCTGTTCCTCTCCACACACATACACATTTTTCTGTTTTCTCATATTTTGTGTGTGTGTTTGTGTGTATGTGTGTGTGTAGAAAGTGAGATGCGGTTGCAGCTGGAGTGTGCCCAGACCGAGGTGGAGTTTCTGCGCAAACGACTCAAGCAGTCGGAAGAGAGAATGGACTCAGAGAGACAGAGCAAGGAATTACTGGACACTAAGGTGAGACCCCCCCACCCTCCCCACACACACACACACACACGCATATCGTACATCAAAATATACATCCACACACACACACACAGTATGTTCCCACTCCACACCTGCACTGCTCTAAGCGTAACAGAGATGGGGAGATGCACACAGATCAGCTCCTGTTGAACAATAGGGGTTTTTGTAAACAAATCAAAATAACGAGTTGGGGTAAACAAAGGAAGAGACCCACTATAGAACTGGGTGGACTGGTTTTCACAAAGACTCCCACGCCTGAAACACAGCTGGGCTTTCTCCTACGAGTCTCTGGGCTGTGTGTGCCCATCACAGGAGTGGACTCATAATCCTTTTGTAGGGCAGGTAGGCCTATGACAGGTGTGTCTCACAGAGGGACACACCCTTAGGCATGTATACACCTCAAACACACACACACACCTCAAACACACAGACAAATGACAGAAGCAACCAACTACACACTGAAGTGAGGAGTATATAGAGACACACACACACACACACAAACACACACACACACACACACACAAACACACACACACACACACACACAAACACACACACACACACACACACACCACACACACACACACACACACACACACACACACACACACAAACACACATCATGCTCACATGCACACACACCCGCAGGATGTGTGTAATTTCTCTGCTTTTACCCAGCACCACTGCTGACTAACAGCACCGTTCACACTCATTCCTGCCTCTGGGTGGCACTTCACACCTGCAGTGAAAACACACTCTCTCGCTTTCCTTTAACCTGTTGTCTCACTTTCTTTCACTTTCTTTCACCCTCTCTTCTCATTTCTAATGTTTGTTCCCCCTTTTTCTCCTCTCAACTACCCCCCCCCCTTCTCACTCCTTCCACTCTCTCCCCTTTGCCCCCCCCCCCCATCTATCTGTTTCTCCCCCTGTTCCTAATTACCATTTCCATATTCCCTCTCTCTCTGTCTCTGCCTCTGTGTCTCTCTACCTCTCTCTCCCTCTCTCACCTTGCTCTGTCTCCCCTGTGTGGTAGGTGCTGGAGCTGCAGGCTCAGCTGGAGCAGTCCAAGCGCTCACTCACAGAGCTGAAGCGACACTGTCGCCGCGTGACCTCCGACCTCCAGGATGCACGCGTGCTCACCGACAGCCTGCAGGGACGCACACACGAGCTGGAGAGGAAACAGAGGAGGTACACACATTCATAAACACACACACACACACACACACACTCATTTCAAATCAAGTTTCATCAGAATCCAATTTTCTAAATAGTCCAACAAATTTAAGCAGTTCAACAGTCCATTCTGGGTTTTACAGTTCAAGGGTAGAGGAAACATTGTCTCCTCCAAATAAATATGCTTCCTATAATTGCTGATATTGAGTATAAAGATTGACATCATTAGTGTGTGCAGTCATCCTCTTTGGATGGCATAAATTGTTCTTCATCACTTATTTTATACACAATTGTGTGTGTGTGTGTGTGTGTGTGTGTGTGTGTGTGTGTGTGTGTGTGTGTGTGTGTGTGTGTGTGTGTTCAGGTTTGACAGTGAGCTAACCCAGGTTCTGGAGGAGGCTGAGAGAGAGCGTGAGCAGAAGGAGAAGGCGGTGCAGGAGAGTATGGCCCTGGGGGCGGACATCTTCACGCTCCGACACTCCCTCAAGGTGCCCCACCACGCCACGCCCACTCACACATTATTATGGGATAGCTGCTCCCTCAGCATCCTCTCTCTCTTCCTCTCTCTCTTGCTCTCTTTCTCTCCCTCTCCTACTCTCTATCTACTGTATCTCTGTCTTCCTCTCTCTACTTCTTTTCTCTGTGTTCCTTTCTTTACCTACCATCTCCATCCCTCTCTCTCACTCTTCCTTTTTCTCTCTCTCTCTCTCTTTCTCTCTCACTCTTCCTCCCTTTCTTGCTTTTGCGTTCCCTCTGTACCAACCCTCTTCTCTGTCACTTTCCCTCTTTTCTTCTGTTTTTCTCTTTCTGTCTCTCTCTCATTCTCTCTCTCATTCTCTCTGTCTCTGTCTTTCATTCTGTGTCTCATTCTCATTCTCTCCTTCTGTAATTCAAAAGAAGCTTTATTGGCATGACCATGACATTCTACACTTTTGCCAAAGCATTTTGCCAAAGCACATTATACATCAGAAGGGAAAGGAAGAAGTGGAAACCATAAAATAGAAGAAAGAAGAAGAAATCATTCTGTCTATCTCATTCTCTCCTTCTGTGTCTCTCTCATTCTCTCTCTCTCTTATTCTCCCTTTTTGTCTCTCTTATTCTCCCTTTTTGTCTTTCTGCCATTCTCTCATTTTACCCCCCTCCCTCCTCTTCTCTTTCTCCCTGTCTTGCAGTCTCTTTTTCTGTTTCTGTTCTCTCTCTCTCTCCATCTCTCTCTGTTCCCAGAGGACCTCCCTAAACCCACTGCATGCATCATAAGAGACCTTAATGCTATTTACAGGCTGCCAAGTGGGGCTGTTTTATCATGTTTGGCACTCCAGGGCAATAGCTCTATTTATTCTCATACAGGAGCTGAGTTTGTCAGTGTGGGTGTCTATGTCTATGGAATTGCCATCTATTCAAATCCTTTGTCTTTCTGTGTGTGTGTGTGTGTGTGTCTTCGAAAGAGCCAGGTTGTATTGAGATGTAGGGTTTTGGGTCAGATCTAAGATGAAGCCCACTGTATTTGGGTACATTTGGGTGTTGAGCTCAAGTATCTATCTAGTGTCGAGATTGATGTGTGTGTGTGTGTGTGTGTGTGTGTGTGTGTGTGTGTGTGTGTACATATGGTGTGTGTGTGTATGTGTTTGTACGTATGGTGTGTGTGTGTGTGTATGTGTGTGTACGTATGGTGTGTGTGTGTATGTGTGTGTCTCAGGAGAGCCAGGCGGAGGTGAGCCGTCTCCAGCAGCAGAAAGAGGAGTTGTGTGCTCAGATCCGTGACCTGAGCGTGCCGGCGGACGTCACCAGCGACTCCATCCCTGAGCTCAAGAAGCAACTGAGGGAGCTCCAGGCCCACGAAACTGACAAAGCCCAGGAGATCAGCACCCTCACAGGGAAAATACAACATCATGAACAGGTCAGACACCCTACTCACTCTCACACTCACTCACTTATTCACTCACTCTCACACTCACTCACTTATTCACTCACTCATTTACTCACTCACTCACTCTCATACTCACTCACTCACTTACTTACTCATTTACTCACTCATACTCACTCACTCACTCATTTACTTACCCACTCACTCATTTACTCACTCACTCACTCTCATACTCACTCACTCACTTACTTACTCATTTACTCACTCATACTCACTCACTCACTCATTTACTTACCCACTCACTCATTTACTCACTCACTCACTCTCATACTCACTCACTCACTTACTCACTCATTTACTCACTCATACTCACTCACTCACTCACTCTGACACCCACTCACTCACTCTCATACTCACTCTCATACTCACCCGCTCACTCTCATACTCACTCACTCACACACCTACTCTCATACTCACTTACCCACTCACTCTCTTATTCACTTCATCATCACACACTCATTTCCTCACTGTCGCACTCACTTACTTACTTATTCATTCACTCACACACTCACTCATTCAATCATTCACTCACACACTCACCCACACACTCACTCATTAATTAATTCATTAATCAATTCATTCATTCATTCATTCACTCATTCACTCATTCACTCACTTACTCACCCACTCTCTCTCTCATTCACTCTCTCACTCACACACTCATTTACTCACTGTCTCACTCATTCACTTACTCACTCATGCATTCTACTAATCCCACCCTCACAGAGAAAATACAGCAGCATGAACAGGTCTGCTATTTCAGAGGGCTAGCCGGGTTCTCTCTCTCTCCCTCTCTCCCTCCTCTCTGTCTCCTCTTCCTCCTCTCTCTTAAATGACCCCCCCACCCCCACTCCCACCACCAAGAGATGGACTACAGGAGAGCACCTCAGAATGCTTTGTGCTTTGTGATAGATTAAGTGTATTAAGGCAAATGATGTTCTTAAACTAGATATGAAATGTGTAGTACATTATGGTCTTCAACTATAAATGAAGTACAGTAAGCCAGTACATTATGTTATTAAAATACTTATTATTACCGTTTATCTGAGAGTCCCCCAGACCTGCCCAAGGGCCAAGCATACTGATATCAGAGTGCAGTAGAGAGGTAGGCCGATGGCACTGATAACAGACTAAGTGCGGACGGGGGGGGGGGGGGGTTGCGGCCGATGGCACCCCTGATAACAGGGGGATTTATACGCCTGAGTTTGTGGGAAGGAGAGAGGGCGGCACCAAACTAATCACACCGCTATCTAACGAACCCTCTCAGTGAAGCTACCCCTCTGCCACCCCCCCTCTCCCCTAAACACACACCTCCCCTTCAGAGTTATCTTCCATTCTTCCCTCTGGCTGATAGATATCTTCCTCCCTCCTCCTCTCCTCTTCCTCCGCTACACTCCTCTTCCTCTCCTCCCGACCTCATGGTTGTGGTTATCTGGCCTTTGGCGCCCTCTTCCTCTTCCTCGTTTGTCTTGTTGGGCGCTAAGCAGCAGCAGCTTTGCATTTGCAGCATTCAGATTAATCAGTCATTACTGGCCACAGTCAGCCCAGGGCTGCCACCCAGTCATTTTAGCAGCGCTGCAGTCACATTCACATTTACGTACATTTAGTCATTTAACACTTTTATCCAAAGTGACGTACAAAGGAGGGAACAATCAAGCTACGAGCAATCGAGACCTAGTGTAACAATAAGTAAATACTACTTTACACATAAGAAATTTAAAAAGTGCAGGAATGTAACTACTGTAAGTGTGAGTTAAGTACTCAGTACAGTCAAATGGCTTCTCTCGGGAGACAGTAAATAGGAAGTTGGATTGTGTCCCTTTCCCTCTTCACTGTTGGGCCTCTTCACTGAACATTCATATAGGGAGGCACCAGCCTTGGGTACTCCTTTCTTTTACATAGCCTCTTCATCCAGGACTAATAGCATGTTCCAGCCCTACTCTCTAGCGCCATCTATCTTCTCACAGATGTATCTCCCTTGCATCTGTACATCTGCCACATGTGAGGCTTATTTCTCCCGTGCCTCTAGATCACGTACAACTCTCCATCAAACACATTTCTCCATTGTACCCATATCTCAGTACTGTTGTTTCTGACCTCAGTGGTGCCCCCTGTCTGTGTGCAGATGCATGTGCGCTTTGAGATGGAGGTGGAGAGAATGAAACAGATCCACCTGAAGGAGCTGGAGGACAAAGAGGAGGAGCTTGAAGACGTCCAGAAGTCCTCGCAAAGAAGGGTGAGGGGGACGTGTGTGTGTGTGTGTGTGTGTGTGAGGAGGTGTTTAGTACTGGTTTAGTGCTGATGAGAGCAAGAGTGAGACACTGTATCTGTGTGTATTTATGTGTGTGCCTATTTTTGTACATATGAGAGATTTCAGGTTGTTAATATGGGTGTACACAATTTATCATGTTTTTGATGCCAGAGGTAGCTACTAATTTCTTAACATCCCTCGTGTGTATATACTCTATGGGTGTGTTTGTTTGTGTGT
>NC_045163.1:10964231-10966731 GCF_900700415.2 Clupea harengus | reverse complement strand
CTCTCTCTACCTTCTATATCCCTCTCATTCTCTCTCTCCTCTCTATCTGTTGTTTCTTTCTCTACTCTCCATCTGCCTCCATCCATCCCTCTCACTCACTCTCGTTATCTCTCCCCACCTCTTCTCAATTCCTCTCTACATCTGTCAGTCTCTTTCCTTATCTCTTCTCTATCCTCTCTTTTATCTTTCTTTTTTGTACTCTCAGATGTTCTTCCACTTCTCCCTATTATCACACACACACACATATGCACACATACTCACGCACACATACACACACATATACACACACACACACACACGCATACGCACACATATACACACACAATAATGCACACACAGCACACACACACACTCACACACACTCACACATACACACACACTCACACACTCACACACTCACACACACTCACACAAACGCACGCACGCGCACACAACTTAATTCCTCTATGTCACTAGACACGATGTAGTTTTTCTAGCCAATGGTGCAGCTACACTGTTGAGTCCTGTGGCTGGCCTGAGGAAATGAATGGCAACCTGTGACTGTGTCACACTGGCTCTCATGACTGGGAATTTGATGAAGTCATTTCAGAGGTGGAACATCTCTCTGTTCATGTCTGTCATTGTTCTCCCCGGTTGTGTGTGTGTGTGTGTCTGTGTGTGTCAGATGGGCCACAGAGACTTTGATGTGGAGAAGCGTTTACGTCGGGATCTGAAGCGCACTCATGCCCTCCTGAGCGACGCTCAGCTGCTGATGTCCACCATCGACGCCCCGAGGACGGCCGTCACCCCTGGCAACAGGGAGGAGTTTGAGCGCTTGCATTTCCAGGTAAACACACTCTCTCTCTCACACACACACACACACACACACACACACACATGCTCCGCACACGCTCTGCACACACACACCCACACACACACACACACTAAAACACACACACACACTGCCATTACTTTCTAGTGCCTTCTGCCGGCATAAAACAATGCTGTTGTGTATAAGTGTTTTTTAGTTTGCCTTTGCAGTTGTTCTATCCTTTCTTCTCACTACAGCTGTTCCTAGAACTGGTGGCATGTAGCCAATAACAGCAGTACTTACAGAGGATGGTCAAAATAACAGCATGAATTTTTTCATACAGTGGGTGACTGTGGAACAGTGGAAGATCTGACATCCACTATGAAAAAATTTACCTGGAGTGATGTTAGCGTTCAGATTTAATTCCTTATCATGGTGTGCTTTCACATTCGGTTATGACCTTCCAAAACTTGTAAATATACTAACGTTTAATAGAAACAAGTCACAAAACAGTTAACCTTAAGTCTATTTAAGGAATTTAAAGTACACTTTAAAAGTATTTTCAAGTTTACTCCTTCAGTCCATTTAAGGAATTTAAAGTACACTTTAACTCCTTCAGTCCATTTAAGGAATTCAAAATACACTTTAACTCCTTCAATCCATTTAAGGAATTTAAAGTACACTCTAAAAGGTCTACAAGTTCACTCCTTCTCCATGAGCACTCCTCGCCCGAGGTGTGTGATCCGTCTCGGACTGTTTAAACAGCCTCCACACTGAGCTGCAGAGCACAGCCAGGCTGTTCAGATGGCGCTTGGGCACACGCCAAGGACTTTGATGTGAGCGGTAGCACCCAGACCCACCTGCACTGCCAAGCACCCCAGCTCCAGCAGACACCCCACTCTTAGCCTCTGAGTAGAAAACACAAGGCAAGCTTTTATGTGATGAGGAGCAAAGATCCCCCACTCCTCCGGCAGACCCACGCCAGATCTGGGATAGATCCGCTTCTGTTGTCATTCTGCTTGCTTTTCTGTTGTCATTCTGCTTGCTTTTCCGTTGTCATTCTGCCTGCTTTTCTGTTGTCATTCTGCTTGCTTTTCCGTTGTCATTCTGCCTGCTTTTCCGTTGTCATTCTGCCTGCTTTTCCGTTGTCATTCTGCTTTCTTTTCCGTTGTCATTCTGCTTGCTTTTCCGGTTTGACTGGATCTCTGCCAGATCAGGGCCAGACGTGGGCCAGACGTGGGCCAGACGTGGGCCATATGCGATTGCTTGCCTTTGTCTTTTCCAAACCCCCAATCACTCTCCTTTCTCCTTTTCTCTACCCAATACTTTCTCCATCTATCTCTCCTGCTATCTTTCCATTTACCATGATTCTACCCTCTCCATCTCTGTCCCTTTGTGTGTGTGTGTGTGTGTGTGTGTGTGTGTGTGTGTGTGTGTGTGTGTGTGTGTGTGTGTGTGTGTGTGTGTGTGTGTGTGTGTGTGTGTGTATGTATGTGTCAGCTGGAGGAGAGCGAGGCTCGGCGTCTGGAGGCTGAGAGTGTACAGAAGACGCTGGCCATGGAGCTGGATAACACCCAGCTGGAGCTGGACAACATCTACAAACACAAGAGTCTGGTGAGAGATGGAGAGAGAGAGGGGGGGGGTGAGATGGAGAGATGAAGCCGAGGGGGGGGAGGGAGGGAGGGAGAGAGAGGGAGAGGTAGAGAGAGG
>NC_045163.1:10934231-10959231 GCF_900700415.2 Clupea harengus | reverse complement strand
GTAACAATTCCACATTCTGAGAAGTGTTCTGTAAAGAATTCAGAAAGTGTTCAGAAAAATGTACATATGTATTTACAAATGACCACACATTTGTGTGTGTGTGTGAGTATGTGTGTGTGTGTGAAGGGGGGGGGGGGTAAGAGATTAAAAAGGTAAAGTTCATTATAAAAGAACATGTCCCATTTGGTGAAGCAGCAGTGCTTTGAAGTCAGTTCTGTCCATTCCTCTCAGTTCTGAAGTCAATTCTTACTAGAAAGCCAGTATAAGGATTTAAGTTTTTATAGTAATATGGTCAATTCTTTTGGTTTTCATAAGAACTGTTGCAGCTGCATTATTTCCAAGCTGAAGCTCTGCGATGTTTTTTTTCCCCAAATAATATTATTTCAGTTTTGTCCTTTTTACCAATTCATTGAAAAAGAGATTCTAGGGGACCATAGTCATTAAGTGGGAGGGCTAAATAAATGTGCGTGTCATCGGCATAGCTAAGATAAGAAATCTTGAAATAGTCTTTAATGATTTGTCCAAGTGGGAGCGTATAAAGGTTGAATAATAAAGGCCCTAAGATAGACCCCTGTGGGACACCACAGGTCAAGGATGTTGGTGTTGAGGTATAGTTTCCATTGGCAACAAAGAAGCTCCTGTCTCGTACGTATGATCTGAGCCACTTGATAACCAGACCTGAAAATCCAACCCAGTGTTCCAGTCTGTGTAGTATATTATGATCAACAGTGTCAAAGGCTGCCACTGAGGTTCAATAGCACAAGGACTGATGTTAGGTGAAAATTCACCCTAGTTACCTCAGGACTCCGGAGCTGCATATAAGTATATTTATTAGACAAACAACAATTGCAATCGGGCTCTCTCCCAGCACAAGGCTGAAAGTGAAGCAACATTAAACACATCGTACAAGGTTTATATAGACAGAAGTTGAGCATTCAGCAGAGATAACCACGTGGTGGATTTCTGATGTCCGAGGCAAGGATGGAAGTTTTGCAAGGTCGGAAGAAGCACAGTTCGAACCTTCTTATCACTTCTGGTCTAAACATGCTCTTGTACATATGCAGACTAAGTGGCACCTAATATTCTAAGTTACACACACGCAGAAACACAGAAAAGCCATGTTCCTGCTTACATAAGTACATGATTCATATAAGGTCATTAATAATACAAGGCACTTGATTATTATATTCTTAAGTCATTAACAGTGTTTGGAAATTATCTCCATCAACTGATGTTTTGCCTGTGTCAGTATTAAGGCGTATGCAATTTAAAACCTTAATGAGAGCTGTATTAGTGCTGTGATTAGCACAGAAACCTGACTGAAAGTTAACAAAATAGCTACTGGACGTTAAGAAGGCGTTTAGTTGATTAAAAACTACTTTTTCAGAGATTTTACCAACAAATGGTAGATTGGATATGGGCCGGTAATTGTTTAGTGTGGAAGCACCTATTTTTAAGTAGGGGCTTTTTACAGCTATTTTAGGGACTTAGGAAATGTGTCAGACAGCAGTGATATATTTACACTTTTAAGCATGTCTGCGGCTAAGAGGTGAAAGATTTGAAAATGTTGGTTGGCAAAGTATCTAAGCAGCGTGTTGAGATTCTGTACTGTTTTTTATTTTGAGTGAGTTTCATTGTCTATCAAACAAAATCAAGCCAAGTTCCCCTCTCTTTGTTTCTTGTAATTCCAAATGTTGAGCTGTCTGTAATTGAGAGGATATATTCTGCCTGATTTGATACATTTTACCCTTGAAAAAAGACACACAAACTTGTTTTATAAATGAAGAGACGTTCAGGTGCCAACTACCATATAGAGGGGGGTTAGTTAACGGCTCAACTGTCAGAGAAGAAAGACTGTCTTGCTTTGGCTATTTCAGCATTATATGTGCGGAGCATCTCTTTTTGGATTTGATAGTGGATGTGAAGTTTGTATTTGCACAATTTTTGGTGGAGCAATGTCATCTATAATATTTACCAACCAAAGTTATTCAGCAATTCATCTACAGAGTCTGACAGTTGACTCGAGGTCCTTGAAAGTGCCTGCTCAAAGAGAGCATTCGTGTGATCATTTATGACTGTGGGTGTAACATCCCCTTTCAAACGCGCATGTGTGTGTGTGTGTGTGTGTGTGTGTGTGTGTGTGTGTGTGTGTGTGTGATAGAGAGAGGTGTCTGTGAGCACCACATCCAGTTGTGGTGTGTGACCGTGTCTAACAACCCCAGCTGAAGGTTAACGTTCCTCTTGTATGCTTCATGTTCTGTCAAAACCAGTGGATGTCAGATGTGTTAGGTCTAGCTGCGGAACATCCTATTAGCTCTGGCTCCTCATCCCTCGAGTCCTTTTCTTGTTGTGTGTGGTCCCCCCGGTTCTGTTTCTATTGTAATGAGGACAAATGACATGAGAAGTGATTTTCAATAGGAGGAGGTCCAGAGGAAATAAATGGATTTTCTGAAATAGAGTCCTACTGCTAACTCCAGAGCACATATGCATTTAGGCTAGAATATTAAGCTCTATGTGAAAGTGTGTGTTTGTGTGAGTGTGTTGCCGTAAAAGTGTGTGTTTGTGTGAGTGTGTTGTAGTAAAAGTGTGTGGTATTGTAGCCTGCCTTGTTAAAGTGTGTGAGAGAGTGAACCCCCCCCCCAGTTAAAGTGTGTGTGTGTGTGTGTGTGTGTGTGTGTGTGTGTGTGTGTGTGTGTGTGTAAGTGTGAAGCAGTGTGATGCTGAACCTCCCCAGTTAAAGTGTGAGGAGGCAGTAAAAGTGGGTTGCAGGGCACACTGCCCTATCAAACTGTGCGTGCGTGCGTGCGTGCGTGCGTGCGTGCGTGCGTGCGTGCGTGCGTGCGTGCGTGCGTGCGTGCGTGCGTGCGTGCGTGCGTGTGTGTGTAAGCTCCTCAGTTAGCGTGTGTGAGGGTCACTGTCCCCAGTGAAAGGTGTGTGTTCGCATCTCACTCCTGTCTAACCAGTCTTCGTTCTCATCCTGTCTTGCCCACAGGAGATGCAGGTGGAAGAGCTGACTGCAGTCAGACAGACATTACAAGCCGATCTGGAGACATCCATCCGCCGCATTGTGGATCTGCAGGCTGCCCTGGAGGAGGTGGAGTCCAGCGATGAGAGTGACAGTGAAAGGTGAGGGTGCTTCCTGGTGTAAGTTGAGGAAAAAAAACCTCAAAACTCTGACATGGCTACTACTTAAACCAGCTCATGTCTGTAAGAAGTGCGAACACAGGTCTATTTTCCACCATCATTGAATGTTAAGTACTAGGTAGTTTTTAAAAATGGAGAGTATGAAGAGTAAGTCTGTGATCAGTGTGTGTGTGAATTAATTGATGCGATGTAGCAGACTTATCGAAAAATACTAACCATAAGAAACAACAGTTTTATTGTTTTATTATAGACACAACCAACCCCATCTAAATAATCCACCCCACACACACATACACACACACACATGCACACGCTCATGTACACACAAACACACACACACTTCACAGGTCATCTGCAGTTCTCTGCACTTCTACTTGTCTTCATTTGGTCAGCTTTAATAAACATGAGGTTAAGTACAACATACACTTAAAAGATGCCATAAACCACATCAACCAAGTACAACATATACTTAACAGATGCCTTAAACCACAGCACCCAAGTACAACATACACTTAACAGATGCCTTAAATCACATCACCTGATGGAGATAATTCCTATCATCACCCACATAGAAAACAGAACACAAACTGTGATGCCATGATCTGCTGCACACATCAGTGATGATACAGTGCAGTCAATAAAGTTATTAAATACTTAAAGGTTAAAGGCTGCCTTTTACTCGTGTGAATGATTTCATCAGTGGAGACCAAGAAGGTTTTAATTAGTGCTTATCAAACCACCCTTTTTACCCCTTCATATAAATGTTCAAATGTAATTTGCCCTTGAGGGTTTTGTTTTTGCTCCGTTTGAAAGCACAGTCTGGATTAATTTGCAATTACAGAAGCACAGAGTTGCTCTGAATAGTATTTATACTCTGAGATGAAATGGAAATTCCTATGGGGGGGAGAGACCGAAGGAAACATCAGTTCAGTTTTTTATATGAAGAGCTTGTTTCATGGTAGAGTCTTTTAGTCAGAAGAGCTGGTTCAATGTGTTCATGGTAAAGTCTTTTAGTCTGAAGAGCTGGTTCAGTGTGTGTTTGTGGTAGAGTTTTTTAGTCTGAAGAGCTGGTTCAATGTGTTCATGGTAGAGTTTTTTAGTCTGAAGAGCTGGTTCAATGTGTTCATGGTAGAGTTTTTTAGTCTGAAGAGCTGGTTCAATGTGTTCATGGTAAAGTCTTTTAGTCTGAAGAGCTGGTTCAATGTATTCATGGTAAAATCTTTTAGTCTGAAGAGCTGGTTCAGTGTGTGTTTGTGGTGAGTTCTCTTCATGTGAACTGCCTCTAAACCATACTAAGCCAACCACTTATAGACACACACACACACACACACACACACACACACACACACACACACACCAAACACACACACACACTCACACAAGCACACACATACAGACATCCTTAAACAAGTACTCAAATAAACACAAGCACCCACTCAGATAAACAAACTCACCCACACACACAGAGAGACAGATCCCTGTGTCTTTTGTCTGTTTGATTGTTTCTCCTCCTCTTGTCCAGTGTTCAGACGGCTGTGGAGTCCTTCACGCGAAAGCGAGACCTGTGAGCCCCCCGTCTCCCTCAGCCTGTGCCCAACCTATCTGGCTTAGCATGGCCTGTCTCTGGCTCTGCCTGTCTATCTCTCTGTGGCATTATGAACCTGTCTGTGGCTCCTTGTGCCTTAGCATGGCCTGTCTACCTCTGGTTCTGCCCGTCTAGCTCTCTGCGGCATTATCAACCTGTCTATGGCTTGTAGCTCAATGATATTTGCCTAGCCTGTCTCTGGCTCTGCCTGTTGACTTGCCTGTGGCTTCTGGTACAACAATATTAGCCTGCCTGTCTGCGGTAGGTTCAGGCCATCTATCTGTCTATATCTCATCAGCCTGGCCTGATCTGACCTGACCTGAGCTACCTGTAGCTGTGGGCAACCTGTTTTGTGCCTCTTTGTCTGCTTTCGGTTTTGCCCATTTGTGTCTTTGGCTCCTGTGGCGTGACCTGTGTGCAAGTGTGTGTTGATGAAAGGAGAGCATGACTATGCCTAAATCATGTGTGTGTTTGTGTGTCTGCAAATGGAGAGCATACCTTGTGCTGTGTGTGTGTGTCTGTGTGTCTGTGTGTCTGCGTGTGTGTGTGTGTGTGTGTGTGTGTGTGTGTGTGTGTGTGTGTGTGTGTGTGTGTGTGTGTGTGTGTGTGTGTGTGTGTGTGTGTGTGTGAATGGAATGTTATGCCTTCACCACGCCATCATTGGTAGTTCTAACACCCATCAGTTCCATTTTAAATGCCACCCATCACCTGGCAAGGAGAGATAAGCGTGTTTTGCCGTTAGCTGCCGTGGACAGCCTAGAACCTTCCGTCACTGGGTCCTGAGCTGAGACAGGACTCTATTCCTTAACGTGCCACACAGATGAATATTTCATCACCAATTTATTTTTATTTTGTGCTTTCCATCAAGATGATGGACATTTTTAGCGTGGGGTTGCGATGATGGTGCCCTGCTTTGAGCACACTTCTCCTAACATGAGCCCCACTTCACATACCATTAGACTTGACCTGGTTCAGTAAACATCAGGCCATTAAAGGCACTCTGGCATGCATTCCACACACACACACACACACACACACACACACACACACACACACACAGCTCCATTGAGTTTGTTTACCCCAAAATGTGCATGCACCACAAACAAATAAACAAATAAATAAAACAAAACAGACAAGAATCCAGTCCAGATGTACAGAGAGTCTGTCTCTCTCTGCAAATGGGTTTCACGTACTGTGTGTATAAATGAGTGTGAACAAGTCAGACTTGTTTTCTAATACACAGGTTCACACATGCATTCATACACACACACACACACAAGCTTTTTAAATGTAAGAAGCTTTTCTCTGTGTGGCAGTCCTTTGAAAGTTCACCAACTGTGATATGCTTTGTCTGTTGAATAATGCATGTGCATGTATCTCTATCTCTCTCTTTCTCATCCTCTCTCTCTTTCTCTCTCTCTATCTCTCTGTCTTGCACTTTCTCCATCCCTCTTTCTGTAAATATATCTTTCTCTCTCTCTCTATCTTTCTCTTCTGTTTTCTTTCTCTCTTTTTATCAGTCCCTCTCTCTGAAACGATATCACTTTCTCTCGCTCTCTCTCTCTTCACCTCATTCTCTCTCTCCATCTATCTCTCTCTCTCTCCATCCCTCTCTCTGTAAACATATGTCCTCTTACTTGTGGCGTATCCTCTAACAGTGAAGGTATGTTGTGTATTGCCCCTGCACCTTCGCTCATCTGAGCTGGATGGGTTTAAGCTGAATAAATTGCCCGGGCACTGGATGGGTTTTAGCTGAATAAATTGCCCCTGCACCTTTTGAGCAGGATGCGGATGTGTGTGTGTCTGTGTGTTTGGGGCAGTGTGGTGTGGTTGTTGGTGTGTGTGTGTGTGTGTGTGTGTGTGTGTGTGTGTGTGTGTGTGTGTGTGTGTGTGTGTGTGTGTGTGTGTGTGTGTGTGTGTGTGTGTGTGTGTGTGTGTGTGTGTGTGTTTGTGTGATTGCCCTGGCACAGGAGCAGGTAGAGGTGGTAGAGGTGGCATTGCATATGCTAATGTGGACAGTATTTCTTCCAGCACTGTGTGTGTTTGTGGCAGTGCTGTGTGGCTGTTGGTGTGTGTATGTGTGTGTGTGTGTGTGTGTGTGTGTGTGTGTGTGTGTGTGTGTGTGTGTGTGTGTGTGTGTGTGTGTGTGTGTGTGTGTGTGTGTGAGAGAGAGAGAGAGAGAGGATGGGTAGGTATGTCAGAGTGTCTAAGGATGTGTGAATATGTTAAGTGTTTTCCTGTGAGCCAGACAGCAGTGGGGGGTGGACCTGCTGTGTGTGTGTGTGTGTGTGTGTGTGTGTGTGTGTGTGTGTGTGTGTGTGTGTGTGTGTGTGTGTGTGTGTGTGTGTGTCTTTATGACCTTGTCGTCTGCATGAGTTTACCTGTGTGTAGTGTTGGCTGGGTCCCTCCCTCATACAAACAGACCTAGAGGTGGAGAAGCCTAGCTAATGAACTTACTCCACACACACACACACACACACACACACACACACACACACACACACACACACACACACACATACAATCACACACACACACACACACAAAACACACACTCATGCATGCACAAGAATGTATGTGCACACACAAAGACCTTACACACACACACACACACACACACACACACACACACACACACACACACACACACACACACACACACACACACACACACACTCACGCTGGGGCACATCAGTGAGGTTATTAGGCAGGCTGTGGGAGATATCAAAGGCAGCTGCAGTGCACACAGCTGGTGGCGTACATCCTTCATACTCCCCACGACCAGTAACCATGAAAATTAAAGAGGGAGAAAAATAAATAAAAGATGGTTTCAGGGCCAGAAAAGAGAATAGGATATAACATAAGATTAAAGGGTCTGGGAGAGGAGGAACCAGAGCGCTAAAGAGTAGAGGGGGGAGGTGATGGGAGTGTGTGTTGTAGTGGAAGGAGACACTTCTGTGTTCAAAGGAGAGAGATGTCCACAGACATCAAGGTCAACCATCAGGAACACAGCAGTTACCTCTACAGTGATCTAGCTCTGATCTAGAGGCTGTCCAATCAGATTACGCTGTCTGGATCTGGCCCTGGTCTAGTGGCTCTCCAGTCAGATTCCAGCTAACTGGATCTATGATGGATCCAGCCATGATCTGGTGTTTTTTTAACCAGAGAGCAACTGATTGGGTCAGGAAAGGATCCAGACAAGCGCCAGTCTGGGATATGGGATATTAATAATCTGCTGACCTTTGAACTTTGTCCTTCCATGCTTTATCTGTGCCCATCCTGTTTCAGTGACACCTTGTCCAGTGCGGGATCCCTGGGCGCGGAGGATGTGGGAGAGGGCATCCGTGGCTGGTTAGGCGTTCCGCGGGGTCGAAGGTCGAGCTCCCCCTACGGCAGTGGCAGCACCAGCACCAGCACCACAGGACGCCAGTCTGTTACAGACACCATGAGCACCTATAGCTTCCGGTGAGATGGACGCACTTTATATATCTATATATACATCTAAAGCACATTAAAAATATACATTTAATATGATAAACCATACATACAGCTTCCAGTGAGATGGACACACTTTAAAATTCACATTAACATGATAAAGCCTAGTTATAGATTCCAGTGAGTTGGACCCATTTTATACCCATCTATACACACTTAAGCGACATTACCAAGCCTGTGCTTCACACTATGGGCAAACACTGCAGGTTATGTTTATTTTATCATATCTGCTAAGTCTGGCTCATCTAATGTATTAAATGATGTAAATTCACCCAGAAATTGGCACACATGAGAGTTGTGCCTTCAACAGTGGCAAGCACACACAAGACCAGTGGAGATAGGTGTTAGAGGCTTTGTAGCTAAATCAACCACAGCACTTCAGTTGGATTTTGGTTTCCGAGGAAGGTCACTCAAAGGAGATTTAAAGGAGTTGTCTGAGGCTGCTAAAAAAGCGTGCCAGTGGTTGTTGGCTGAGGCGCTCACAGATGACTTTAACTAACGCTGGTTATGTAAAATCTTTTCAAGATGTATCTTGAGGTGTATCTGTTGATGTCTCTGGTATTGTGCAGATTATGTCCCAAACCAATAACACAAGGAATTTAACCTCTGTGTATGTCCTGTCAAAGGACTCTCATGGTATCGGTTTACCTGTCCGTGCAGCACAAAATGAGCTATCATGCAAATTATCAGCAACCATAAAGAATGGGCCAAGAATGACCCATACAGTAGAACATAGTAGTGCTAAAGAATTATATGTCCAATATAAGAGACACTCCAACCTAACGTGGTGTTTTGCTGGCAGGACTTTTATTATGAGGTGAACTCACTTAAAGCAGAACATCTTGAATATATTAAAATGTTTTTTTTTTTTTTTATTTCACTGATTGTGGTAAATGGAAGTGGTAAATACTTAAAAGAAAACAGTGAATAATGAAATCTGTACCAGGGGTGGCAAAATTGTGTGATATAGAGTGATGAAAAAAAAAACAGGGATTTTGCACTTACCGCTGCTTTTGTGTCAGGGCCAGCCAGGGAATGGTGGTGTAAAATAGGAGTGTTTACCGCTGGGTGTAGAGTGAAAATGGCTTTGCAAAGCTTCCGTTTCCAAGTGAATGCAATATTGTGGTGAGGATTCAAGAAAATGAGTAGAAAACAGAGCTCCATCATTTCTGTTTCACCACCATCTCACACATCCAGTTGAGCATTGCACCATCCACATACCTGCAATGCAGCACAGTACACTGCCATAGCTTAAACCCTAGTGAACTACACAGCACTGCTCCACGCACACACACAGAGAGAGAGAGAGTGATTATGTGGGGCTTTAAGGCAGAGGCAGGGGTATCTATGTGGTGCAGCCGGAGATGCAGGTTTGTCAGGCATCGGCGGGTAAACATGCTGCTTGCTCGGAACTCAGCAGGTTGCCTGACACGAGTCACACTGAGCTCAGGGTTTACCTGCGTGTCACTTCCCCCCCAACTCCTGCCTGTCACTTCCCCCTGACTCCTGCCTCTCCTCATGCCTGCTTCCCCTTCCTTTTACCCCCTGCCTCTCTCTCTCTCCTTCTCTCCTCGACTCTTATTCCTCCTGCCCTTCTCCTCCTCTCCCTCCTTCTTCTTCTTCTCTTTTTTCTTCTCCCTCTCCCTCTTTTTCTGCCTTTCCTTTCTTCTCTCCATACTTATTTTCTTTTGTCATGCATGTCTTCTTTTCTCTGCCCCTCCTTCCCTCTCTCTCTTCTATTTTTTGTCTTTCCCCTTTCCTCTTTCTCCTCTACTCACATTCTCTTTTCTCACACCTGTCTTCTTTTCTCCTCCTTCCCCTTTCTCTCCTTCATTTCTGTGCCCTTATGTTCTCTTTCCTCATCCATCTTGCCTTCTTTTAACCCTCATCAACCCCCCTCCATCTCTCTTGATCTGTCTTCTCTGCCCTCTCTCCATCCTTGCTCCTTCTTCCCTCATCCCTCTCTTCTCTTCCTGCCCCCTCCCTCTCTCCTCTCATGCTGCATTTCCTCTTCTCCTCCTGTTCATTCGTCTGCACTCGTTCTTCTTTTCACCATTTCACTCCTTTCCTCTCCTATATTTACATGCCCGTCCTCTGGCCTTTGTCCAGTGTCTTCGATTTTTTTTCTCCTCATCACATCTTCTCCTTTTCTTGGTAAATATATACAGCTGTTTGCCTTCTGGAAATGGCCGCTAGCCGGCGTGGGACAGTATTATACATTCAGATATTATATATGTTAACTGATGTGTACTGATGTGTGAAAGTGTCCACTACTGGTTTAATAAAGGACCCTTTATATTCTCTCCTCTCCTCTCCTCTCCTTTCCTCTCCTCTCCTCCTCTGTCTGCTCTCTCAGGTCTTGTACTCAGGACCTAGAGGATGAGTCTTCGGAGCGGGGCAGTGGCAGCTCTGCGGGGGGTCTGGGTCGGGCCTCCTCGTCCTCTGCGCTGTCCGAGCTCCTGGAGGGCATGCGTAAGAAGCGCGCCAGCTGGCATAATGGCTCTGAGGCCGGTGAGGGCAGCACCGTGTCCCTGCCCATCTACCAGACTACCGGAGCCTCCACACTCCGCCGCCGGCCCTCTGCACTCTCTCTTGGACCGGACGACATCACAGACGAATCCCTGGATGCCACTGCTGGAACCCTCGCGACCCCTCGGCTGGGTATCCTGAAACCCCCCAGCCCCCGCCTGTCCCGGGCCTCCAGCCTGCGCTCTCTGGGTGATCAGGGTCCTGCCACCTCTAGCGCAGGAGCGCCCACTAGTGGCAGTGATGGTGCAGGGAAGCTGAGCAGCTACAGCTCCTGTGACTCCCTGGCCTCAGTCACCGCCACGTCCTCAGCAGCGGGAGGTCGGAGGCCGCTAGCCGCCCTCGCCATCCCTGAGGAGAGTGAGGAGGAGGGACGGCTCAAGCCCATCCTGGCAGGCACCACTTTCCAGCCAATCAGACGGCGTCTGCTGGGCGGGCTGGTGTCAGAGGGCGGGGAAGAACAGCTGGGGGCGGAGTCACTAGTGTTCCAGAACCGTCGACTGGTGGGCGACCTTGAGCCGGAGAAAGGCAGAGGGTTCCTACGTACCACAGACACCGGCGACGCCGCATTAGACATCCTCCCTGCCATCCGGCGTGCCCAGTCCACCAGCAGCCTGGCAGGCAGCTCGCTGCGTGGGGGCAACCGCCGCTCCCTCAGCGTGCACTTCGGCGAACTGCCCCCTTCCTCCCGCGCGTCCCGCCGCAGCTCCTCAGACTCGGACTCGTCCAGCTCAGGGGGGTCACAGCAGCGCCGGGGCCCTCAGGGCGAGCGTCTGGAGGCGGAGGGCAGCGAGGGCGACGTGAGCTCCGTCATGAAGAAGTACCTGAAGAGGGCGGAGGTCGACTGAGATGTCCGGCGACTTCAAGCGCGCCCGACAACAAACAAAATTATACCAGCAAACCAGCACTCAAGACCAGGCCTAACTCCACAGCACAGCATCACCAGTTTGGGGTCTTGGTGAGGGAAAAGAAAAACAACAAGTTTGGGGTCGCCCTAGCAACAGAGCAGGGTGCAGCGTGCGTACGCAAGTGTGGAGGCCAACGTTTCTATGAAGCACTTTTGAGACAATACCCACTGTGATGCTGTCGCTAAGTGAATAAACTAGCCGAGTTGAATCATGTTGTCGCACTACATCATGTAGCACCTCTGCCTTAAACTGCCTCTAGGGCCTCACGAAGGCCGTAGCTGCTGTGCGTTAGGTAGCGAGTCTGAACCTGCTTGACCTGTGAGGGGAGGCACTGCGGAGGCAACAGCCAGGAGTAAAAAGCACAAAGAAAAACACACCTGAGATTGAAACACTTTGTACACAAGAAAAAAAATAAAAATGTGTTAAAAAAAAATAACCTTTGTTCCGTATGTAAGTGGTGTATGAGAAATTACTCCTCTGCTTTGAGTTTTAATGCAGAGAGCTGCAGAGAGAGGTTAAGGGATTGAATGCTGCAGCCCTGTCAAGGAGTATAGGTGAAACAGGATTCAGTTTGAAATGCCCTTCAGAGGGCTTGATCTTTTGCCTCTGGCATTTTATTAAATGCTACAGTTGGGGAGCTCAAAGGGAGTTTTTAACATCGCACAACATGAGCCTCTGACAGGCAAGCTTCAGGAGTCAAAGAAAAAGTGTGTTCCATTTAATGCTTTTAAATCTACCCACACTATCACCAATTCTAGTCAACAAGGATTTCCTTTTGAAAACACAATTTAAACAAGCACCTGCTTTGTCTGTCATTTTTGTTTATAGAAACAGTGTATTTATTTATTCTTAGTGAAGAACAAGGAAGAGACTCAGGAAAGATTTTGTTTATTTGTCAGTTAGTCATCCATTCAAGTCAACACCAGCATAGGCTTGTCCTCTGCCCTTTGTGAATAGGGTTGGGCCTCTGCAGTCGGTCGACATCCACAAGACAGACGTGCCTAATGGCCAACACACAAAGCAAAAGGCCAATAAATACTCACATCCGTCATAAGATGGTAGCTATACAAGTCTCATGACCAGCAGAACACAAACATTACTAATGGCGCGCACACACACAGCAAGTAGGCATTAAACAAGTCACTCCTGCCGTAACAAAATAGCAACACAAGGTCAATATGAAACATCATATCACCCATAGACAACTCAAATGGATCGAGCCTTGATCTGGAATTATGTGCATCAGATTAAGACCAAAACTGTTGGGTCAGATGTGTTCGGGGAGGTGACTGATCACCATAGTTACCAGAGGTTACACCTTCTGAGCCTGTGGCTTCCTCCCCCTTCCTTTTCCCTAATAAGAAGAAAAAAAGGTTAAGTCCTTAAAAAGTGACCACAAGCAGACATGTATTTGAGAACGATTCCAAGCCCACACAGACACGCACCTTTTTGGGTGGATTATTCTCATCGTCTGAGAGAGTGCTGTCAAGGTCAATGGAAAGGGAAGATGACTACTTGAATACTGGCAAACGACCAAATCTCTACTTAAGCCTTAAGTGCGCACAGTTAGCCATCTACACTATACAAAAATGAACTTCTACAAGTCGTGAGACACTGCAGTATAATGAAAATTCAGTTAAACTAGACTGTTTAAATCCATCATACCTGTCGACTGCCTTCTCTGGCTTCTTTCTCTGCAGAAGAAGAGATTACAATTAAATCATGAATGCACTGGAAGGGAAATTAGAGAACACGTATCATTTATCTGGTTCCTCACTTTAACAGGTCCTCCATTTTTGGCCGCCTGTTTTTTGACTGGCTTCTCTGGAGATACCTCGATCTCTTCCTCATCTTCTACCTCCTCTTCCTCCTCCTCTTCCTCCAACTCTTCATCGGATAAATCCTCCTCAACTACAGAAATACATACATATATGTGCTAGCCTCATGTAGACATTACTTTTGCCAATCGCGACAATCTCTAGTAGTCACTTACAAGCAACGTGCTCCGCGCAAATATGGACTGGTCCAGAGCCGAATTTAAGCCGAAAGGTAACCGGTGGATGCAATTCCACCCCTGTTAAATTAACCTGATGGAAATGAACGAAAACATAAGGTTCCGGTTCGTGTAGTTGCAATCATAAGATTACCACTGTTGACTTCTGTTCTCCGAACCTACAGTAGGCATTGACTTGGCATGAAGCGTTGCAACGGGGATTCCTTCTGTGGCCTCCTTTCCTGACCCAGTCACCAACTCAATGATATTGAACTCATCTTTCGCAGTGTGCCCGAGACACATCTGAAATGAGGCGAGAAGTAAAGTAAAGTAAATACAAGTAAGCAGACTCCATCAACAGGATGTTAACGACGAGAAATACTTACGGATCTAACAGCTAATTGATGTTGCAGATTGGACTCTTCTGTGCTAAAGGTCTTCTCTTTGTTAGCCTCACTCAACTCACAACCTGGACAATGGTAAAAAAAAAAAAAAAAGAAGTTGGAGATATTATCCAGCCGTTAAACCAGTTGGTTTTCAGATGCATCAGTTATACACATAGTTCTCCATTTGTGGTCATAACTTCATACCCCATAGAGTCGACAAAGGTTTGTCTGATTTGTTCATATTCAAAGGCTCGGTGTCCTAGTAGGATCTGAGAAACAAACAAACAAAAACACATTAATTTGTCAATGTTGGTAGCACTATACTAATGACAGTCGTTGGGAAAAACTAACCTCTTTCCTGAGGGATAAACAGGTAGAAAGAACACCGAGTTAACCTCCTGCATGTCTTTTATGAGTTGTGTAGGGTGGCTACGTACTACGCCGGTGACAGCAATTAATTACATCCGTGTAATTAAGCTAATCGTCCACCATGAGCTTTGAGGCATTCAGGTCTATGCAACCTATGGAAGATATTTCCGGTATTAAATCATGTGTAGTTTTTCAAATCCATTTCCCGTTTACATTTTTTTTTTCTGTTGCTATGACAAGTCACGAAGGGAGTAATACTATTTCTGTGTTAATAATTGTACCTTATGCTCAACCCACCAAATTGCCACCATAGGGCTTTCTTCATTTCTCCATGTTTTGAAAATATATTTGGACAGTTGCCGGCAATCAATAATTTGAGAGATTATAAAATGGATTGCCTGGGTTGGTGGACATCCCACTGGTTTTCTGGTGTTGACTTGTCTCTGTGTGTGTGTGTGTGTGTGCTTGTTGGGTTGTTGTTTGCTATCAGGGGTTGATCATCAGCCTGTGTGTTCATGCAGATGCCTGAACAAGGTGAGCGCAAGGAAACCATAAAATAATTTCCAGACGGACACACACTGTCTCCCTCTTTCACACACACACACACACACACACACACACACACACACACACACACACACACACACACACACACACACACACACACACACACACACACACACACACAGTAGACAGTGGTGTGATGTATTTTTAATGCGCCCCTCTGGGTCCGGATCGCTCAGCCGCCGGATTAGCGAATGGAGAGAACATGAGTTGAGAGTGTGACCGCCGATCCCTAGGGGTCCCAGTCACCACCACCCCCTACCCCCATCGAGCCCCCCATCAAAGGCCTCAAGCCGCAGGGATGGGGAGGAGAGAGAGAGGGAGGAAAGAAAGAAAGAAAGAGGAGTGTGTGAAAGGAAAAGGACAGGGAGATTTGCTCCATGTGTGTGCGCGGTGGTAATGTGGAGAGTGTTTGCTCCATGTGTGTGCACGGCGCTAATGTCGAGAGTGTTTGCTAAGAAGGTATAGGACTTTGCATACATATGATGCAAACAGGAGCTCATCATACCCACACCTCAGGCAGTGGCACGGTCTTGTAGGCACTCTCATGACCTGGCACCAACTCACAGGCCTGTCAACACACAGCAAGGCTCTCTCTCTCTCTCTGTGTGTGTGTGTGTGTGTGTGTGTGTGTGTGTGTGTAGGTGGAATGGAATATTTCCACAGCATGCCTCTCTCTCTCTCTCTCTCTCTCTCTCTCTCTCTCTCTCTCTGAGATGTGTGTCTATCTTCCTAATGCCATGCAAGCAAGCCTATACCACACATCTATAAATATAACCTCCCTCTTCCTCTGTGTGTGTGTGCACGTGTATAGGACCTCAGCAGGAGTCAGAGAGAAACGGAGGATTGCTCAAGTCAGCAGAGAATCATTACACAAGGTATAGAAATGGCCAAACAGCATCTCTTTGTGTGTGGGTAAGTGTGGTAAGTGAGCCTTAGCGTATTAGGCATGGATACCGCACCCCTGTCATAGAGTCTTTAGGGCTTGCAGGCTGCCAGGGCTGAGCCTAATTACACATGTGGCGAATGTGGGGCTTTAATTCCTCCTCTACCATATCAGCAATGGGGTTGAATTTAAGAGCCCTGTAGAGCAAGTGACACTGCAAAAGACGCAGAGAAAGAGTTGAGAGAACAGGGAGGAAGAGAGAGAGCGGGAGAGAGAAAGAGAGAGAGGGTTCGACTTCTCTGTATAATAGCGGCAGATCTTTGATCCCTGAGAGGAGTGTAATCATGTTGCCTTTTATCAGGCGCGACAGGAGCCTCTCCCTCATCACAACATCATTCAGAAAGCCCTGCCAAGCAGGAGAGGCAGCCCTCCGAAATTCACCATTATACACCACCCCTGACTGCAGATAATCTCAGCCTTTGCGAGCAGTGGTGACTCATTGACATTTACCACAAAAAAAGACACTGCCTTGAATAGATCATTTTCTATGGCAGGCAGCACAGTGTTTCAGGCTATTACCTAGCCTATAGTGAACGCATGGATCATCTCTCTCTTTGACCTGTTGTGTAGATAAGGAGCGAGTGATTTTACTAAGAGGAGCGTGTGTTCTCTAGACGCATCTGTTCACTCTGTTGCGTGAGGTTTGCCCTCTGGTTGCAAGGTTCCTGTAGCTCTCTGACAGCTCCGTAGTCATGGGCAGAGACAGAAAGCCACCCGACAGGAACTAAATAGATGATTTAATGGTGAGGTGTTTTTGAGGCGCATTACCACGCAGAAACTCGTGGGCCGTTTTAGAGAAGGCCGGGACCTCTCTGGCTTGATATTTTGTGTTGAATCGCTGTCATTGTAAAATCACAGGCAATGATGTAACTGAGGACAAAGTCATTATTAGGGGCAAATGTTGTGTGGGGGGGAAGAAAGTATTTTTAATTGTGACAGAATGCTTGACTGACTGCAAGGGAATCAGAGCAAGAGATATTTGAGGGCATGCTTGTTTTTTTCACAGGACAGCGGAGCCTTTTATGTAGCTCTTCTGTTTTCCACAGACTGGATACCGGCCAATTCAGCCTTAGACTTTACACGGTACATAAACCAGACTGTCGGGGCCAACGCGTTTCTTCTAAAGGGTATGAATATGAACTTGCGTCTATGATAATGTCCTTCATAATAAGGTCGTTAAAGCATAATTATGGGATTTTGATATAAAACTAGCGACGTAACTACCTAAAATGCATGCATAACCTTGCAAACACCAACCAACAGCCCAGCTGGTAGTGACAGAAGTTTGTCTATACGTCTTTTCTTTTGGCGATATTGTTGGCCATGTAGTATTTGTGAGGGTTTTTCTTCATTTTCGCGGGGTAATCCGACTCGGACCACGTAAATACATGGCACATGGCTTGGATGGCTGGTGGGAACGATATATGTGTTTATTTACCCTTCACATCACCATATTCCATCAAAATTTGAATTTGAAGATGATACCAAAAGTAGTAGCTCATAAAAATATAGGCCTACTTCAAAAAGTGGCAAATTGTTGCATAGTGTTGCATTAACTGGGTCTTAAAAGGGGCTCTGGATACATGATCTGCATTTCACCCCCCTGAAACAACGAAAGTTATAAGATCTGTACCAAAACCAGAGTAGACATGGTAGACTTAGCAGCTCATTTGCAGTACAGTCTGTAGCCTACTGTTGGTATTGCAATCGATAAGTGTTCGATGTAGGGTGACCTGAAATCTGGGTAGGCTGTGTAAGTGTAATGGAATATCATAAGTAGATATATGCAATGTAAGACACAAGAGCGCAAGAGAGGCGGAGAGTAGGGGGAGAGAGGAGGGGAAGAGAGAGAGGAGGGAGGGCAGAAACTCTCGTACACACACTCACACAGGCGCACACACCACACTGCGGAGTTCAGGCGAGGGGAGATGACAGGGTGAAAGAGAAGAACGAAATTACAGCGCACAGCAAACAACCCATTCAGCTGCTGCCAGTCCGGCCGATATCAGGACCGCAGGACTGCCGCTCGACCCGATCAGATAGTCTGGGACCCCGGGATTGTCCTCCTGGAACCCAGCGGACTGGCTCCCATCATGCCGGCCATTCGCTTGGGTGAAAGTCGTGCTCGCTGCGCCCTTCTTTGGATGGGGATACTGTGGACAGTATCACTGGCCCAAGGTAATGTGGACGATAACGGTGCAACGAGGCTTAATTGTTTGTCTTGGGTTAGGCTATGGGAATTACCACATCCGAACTCTCGTGGTTCGGGTTTGGGTGACTTTCTAAACTTTGCATGGACAATGACGCGGGTACTGTGGTAATTTCAGTGACTCTCGGCGACCGTGCCAGCGACTCGTGGCAGGGTCGATAGCAGACAGGTATTTGTTTATAGCTGGCTATCTTCGCCGCGGCGTGCGCTGGCGGGGAACAGCATAGCCTAGAGATAAAGCGCCGCTATTGTCACCCGTGTAGCGAGCTGTCTGCTGTGGGAATACATTACTAGTGTTTTGCCCGCAACGCGCATCGTTACTTGCATTAAGTAGGGCAGTGTGAATGTCATCGAGGCATGAGGGCTTGTGCTGATTGGTCTGCAGGATAGGTGCATAAACAAAGGCGAACACTGCGGGGTCCATATCCAAGACTGCGTGCTTCTGGACAAGTGACTGTGTGCTCGTAGGGATAGGGGGGCAAACTGAATTATAAATCAGGTATAGCAACAGAGGAATCGAGCGCAGATCAGATATCGGGAGGGGGCAGTTTTTCGGCCGTTGATAGCTCTCGTTCATCACTCGCAGGGTACAGCGCGTTCAAAGCATGTGGCGTTTCGCCTTCAGTTTGGCTGGAGGTCAAGAGTTCTTCAAACAGCTATCATTATCTTTCTTTTCAGTTATCTTTTCATGTTGTGAGTTCACGCGTGGTGCAAGAGCTGGCTGAGGGGATGTTCAGGGTTTCATTGCACCAACACGTAGCCTGAATCGCATGCTATAGATAGGGGTGATGTTGCTTTACAAATCGTTATCTTCGTTGGCAATATGAAAACATTCCAGCAGCATCACATCAGAGTCTTCAGAAACTGCGAGTTTCCACTTTGTATCATGATTGGGTAATATAACTGTGTTGGCATTGTGTTTAACTGCCCGTCTCTTGCCTAGTAGTCTCCTGTCATAAACTCAATCCGGCGAGACGAAATAGTCTCTCACACACACACACACACACACACACACACACACACACACACACACACACAGTCTCTCTTTCGCTGTCATACACACACACAAACACACACGTAGTTATTGATTCCTGGTGTGCTGTAGACTAGTAAAATTAGTTTCAAGCACACATGGCATTTGACGGGGCAAAACGAGCTTGGGGTGGGCTAACACCACACATTCAATGATGGCATTGATCTCCACTATTTCCCTTACTGTAGCCCCCAGACTCTAATAATGGCATTGATCTCCAGTGTTGCCCTTACAATAGCCCCCAAACTTTAATCATTGTTTGTGCAGGTTTTAGGTTCACTTCTGTTCATATACATTGTTAGTGAATGACAGTTTTAACAGCAATGGTAAGATTAGCTTTTGTCAGTCACTGTGACAGGAAAGACTAATGTGTTTGTCCGTTAGATTACAAAGAAGTATCCATTTTAAGATGCAAGGATTGGCGTTCCCAGGGCTGTTACATCTGCCTGTCTCCTAATTACACACTTCTCATTGTGCCTGAGCGCTCCGTGACCAATATGCGTGTGACTGGGATGACACATAGAGACAGGCACGGAGAAGCTCTCTGTTTTGCTCTTTCTCTCCTGCCCATTCAGAGGAGCCACGGCAGGCAGCCAGGTGGAAACACCTGCCAGGCTGTTGAGATACTACCACCCTGAGGCTAGATTAGGGGACCTCTGAGCTTATCTTGCCCACTGGTGTTAAGACGTAGATAGTTGTAGGTTTTTGCGGGTGTTCCCACGAACGTGAACACTAGCTGTTACTTGTTGTGTTGTGAAGAATTGGCTAGTGGGGGAACAGTGGTGGTGCGTCTGATTAAAATGCAGCAGATGTTATCCTCCAGAAGATGGAGTTTGTTGTAGAAATGCAAGTAGATGAGGCAGATGTACTGGTGTGTGTGAGGCAGATGTACTGGTGTGTGTGTCAGTTTGCCGTGACGTTTCAAAGAGGGGGAGCTGAAGTTGGTGAGTCCTGGTACATCCCTCACCTAAGGGTCAGCCATATTGAGAAGAACCGTAGGTTCAGCCATATTGGGAAGAAACGTAAGGTCAGCCATATTGGGAAGAAACGTAAGGTCAGCCATATTGGGAGGAAACGCACTGTGTGGTGGGACACGTAGCGTGACACAGCCCCATAAGTGTATTTGGCCAGTATGGTATCACAGTCCTCTCTTAGGATACGGAGCTTCCCTGAAGAGGCTGATTGTCTGTTCCTGCTCCCGGTGAAACTCACTGGGCTGGAACTCATCCTTCTCCTCTGATCACGTCACCCCCTCGGTGGGCTCTCCCTCGGCCCTAACCTCGGAGCGACTTGTTACCGGTCCACTGAAATTAATCCGATGAGAAAGGGAGGAGAGGAGCGAATCCCCTGTCGGAGCCCAGAACACTGTTTGGGAGGGGAAGAGAAGCTAGAGATGTAGGTAGCGCTGCTTAGGACAGCATGACAGGTTATCTCAGGCTGGAGGAGAAAATGCTCCCATCTGTGTGTGTGTGTAGAACATTAATGTGTATGTATGTGTGAATGTTGGTGTGTTTGAAAAATAGAGAGAGAAACATAACATGTACTGTATCTATGTATGTATGTGCATGTGTGTATTTGCGTGTGTGTGTGTGCTTGCAGGCATGTAAGCATGATCCTGAAGATTTTTCTCATCTGTACATGGCACCCTTAACAACCACACAAGACACAGTCTTACACGTGTGTCTGTCAGCTTGTGTGTGTGTATTTGTGGTTTGGTGTGTCAAGTTAGGCCTGGCTGCTCTCTAAAATCACCCCCAAGCATTACATTTTGAAATGAGTGTTGATTTTTAATTAACTTCTAATGTTCTAATCTGAAAATAAAACAATTACCTATTGACAATCACCCGCAGAGAACATAGAGGCCGGAGAAAACGTAGAATGTAATGGCTAATACCCTCGGGCAATTCATTAGAAGTCCCCTAATTTAATGTAGTTGTGCTTGTCTTTCTGGTGGGAGTAAGACAGAGAGAGAGAGAGATTGAGAGAAAGTGAGTGAGAGAGAGAGAGAGAGGGAGTAGTAGAATGTATTTGAAAGAGACAGCATCAATACTCTCTTTTAAACAAGATCAGCATCAGACTCCTGTTTTATGGCCCTCGACAGCATTGGGACTTCGAGGTAATATGTCTCTGCTCCCTCAAGCCCCTTTCTTCTCTCTCTCTCTCTCTCTCTCTCTCTCCCTTTCTCTCTCTCTCTCTCATTTCTCTCTCTCTCACTGTCTCTCTTTCTTAGACATAATGGCAAGGCAATGACCAGATAGATACATTGGCAGAAAGATATACATACAGAGAATGATATACAAAGATTGACGGATACAGATAGACAGAGATTGATAAATGGATAGATAGATAAATCAATACATAAATTGATTTAATAGTAGAAGTCTTGCCAAGTGGCTTGCATTAGATTGCCTGTAGGTCTGGGCGCAGTGATTTGCTGTCCGCTAGGGGGCGCCCTCAGGAGGGTGGGAGAGAAGAGGACCCATCATGCCTGCAGGCTTTGAGCTGCTAATCAGTGCTTCTTTAACCCCTCTCTCCAGCCTGCCCTGCCCTCTGAGACAAACACACTAATCTGCTTGTCTGCACCGAGCAAGACTTGAAAGCACACAGTTCTCACCCTCCTGGCACAGAGCTCAGTGGTTCATTTAAGAAAGATCTTTCCCAAAAACGGTGGCAAAAACATTTTGAAAATCCATTCTTTGAGATACAGGAGTGGTGTCACGGGATTTGCATACACTGCTGTCACCAGCTGTCTGTGAATTTGAAGACATAGTTTATGATGGTCAACTTATAGTTCTTTCAAAGGAACTAAAACACTTTGAAATACTTGAAAGGTTTTATATTAATAACCTTCAAGCAAAGGGTTACTTATAGAAGAAATCTTTGGGTTCTCTCTGGGGATTGTTCTCCGGTTGTGAGCAACCGTTTAGAGGTGCCGAGAGCCTCAACCATGGATTAAAAAGGTTCTTCAAGAGGAGAAGGTTGTTTTAAACTAAACTTTTAAGAGCTAGCTAGTTAGCAAGCTAACTAGGGAACAGTGATCAGACTTGATTTTTTTTTAAACACCTGCACAGATGGCTCTGGCTAGCTACCAACTTGATGGCTAGCTATCAATTTGAAAATGGATGAATTGCAATATTTACATTTACATTTAGTCATTTATCAGACACTTTTGTCCAAAGCGACGTACAAGGGAGAGAACATTCAAGCTACGAATATATTCAATAATATTCAATACTCCTTCTGCTATCTGTTCTTATATTTTAGGCACTGGTTACGGAAACCAGAACTATAGTTAGTGCACTATTGCTATGGTTATGGAACCAGAACTATAGTTAGTATTCCGTATCAATAGTTTGAATATTTAATTTTTTCTATTGTTGCCACAGACAAATTTCTTTCCATTCCATATCATTAGGGAACTTGGTGTTTGTCAGCAGAGAGGGTAAAAAGAGCGGTTGCCTCCACCGCTGTGGTGGATCCAAGTGCGGCGCTGAGTCGACGCGGGGAAAATAGGGTACTGCTCAGTGCAGGCACCACTGGTCACTAGCGATCCCTCCACGGTGCACCTCACAGGGCCCAATGGCCTCCGTGATGTTTAAATCACTAATCATAACCAATTAAATACATTTGGGCAGGAACTGGAATCAAACCCGGGCCTCCTGCCCAGAAGCCAGCAATGTGTCACCAGTGCTATGGTCATAATGAGATGCATTCTATTAATAAACTCTCGACATGGATCCGTAACCATCGTCACTTTAACGGGTTTTCCAACCCGGTGCACAGAATTACACAGCGAATCTGAGAGAACATAACAGAGTCAAACTTATCAAAGCAAACACTATCTCAGGAGCTTGTCTGAGTGAAACTCTTGTTTGAAATCTAGTCGAGATAACAGGCATTTGAGATATCAGACTCGGAGAACTGCTTTGGCACATAAGGTTTAGAATTTCAGTTTTAAAAAAAATACTGGCTGGCACACAACATTAACCGCTCCCCTTATGGATTGAGGCTATGCGCTAAATTTGGATTTGAAATCCAGACACCTGAAGTTTACAAAAGGTCATGGATTCAAATTGGAAGCGTGTGTGGACGGTACCCTGGACAATAATAGGAATTCTCTGTGTTTTCGGTGTGTGTTTGAGAAACAGTGAGTGCGTTTCACACATTTGTGTTAGCGAAAACATGCACCACCTGTGCTGGCAGCGTTTCTTTGGTCATTGGTTCCATCCGGTTCTGCAGCTCAAAACGATTAGATGTCATCCGTGTCAGGCACAGCATTTGTTTGTTTACCGCAGCCTTCATTTCCTGCCGCTCACTTGCTATCCTGTCAAACAATGCTTTTCTATTTCAGCACCACGGCCAGCACCATTCTTACACCACTAGAGCTGTCCATAGTGCTGAAAGAAAATATTAAAGGTTTCTTGCTGTTTCTCCGGATCTGCTTAAAGGTGCGATATGTAGTATTGTTGAAATGTGTAGTGTCATTTGAAATCCACAGCCATTATTTATCTTACAAAAAGAGAATGTACCTCAGTCCACAGAAGTGTGAGATCCATAAAGTACAAAAGAGTCTTTGTTCTGTTGCTCTTTTTTACATGAAATTGTTTACTTGTTTCCAGACCAGAAAATGCAAATATTGTCATTTCAGAATTGCATCCTTGTAGTTGTGGAAAAGCTACATATTGTTCCTTTAATGATAAATAGCTACTTGCTACAGTATATATCATAGCTCTACTGCCTTGATACTCACTGTTTCTTGCCATTAAGGTGGCATCTATTTGAGCAGGAAGGAATTACAGTCCTTATGCATCAGCTTGATGAAATTAACTGGCTGAGCTGTTTTTGTTATAAACAGATGGAAGAGGCTTCTTAGTTTGGGGAAAAGAAATTAAATAAAACTACTTTGCCCTGTTCCAACCCATAAAAATCAGCATGTGCTCAGAATAGAAAGGCTCTACAAGGGCACAAGCGTACCTTGAAGGATTCTTTTCTAATCTTAGTTACCTTTAAATGTCTTTAATTAAGCTTTTATCTCCACTGTTCCATGGTTTCCCAGATCATAGTGGACTCAGAACAGTCTCGGGACAGAGCCAGTCTAGAGTGCTGGCACATTTTTTGTCTAGACTCTTTGATGAACACAAGTTCCTAAGGTCTAGCATGAAAAGCTGTTGAGACAATATCTGTTTTTTTATGATGGTGCAAAAAAATCACGCTATTAGGCTGGAGAATACTCTCATGCTATGTCAAGAGAACCCCTTTTTGCCTTCACCAGAGAGTCTGTGGTACATGTCCAGTCTTGATTTGTGTGTCGTCATGTCGACAGCAAACCAAAACATCCCTCCTGTTCTCACCCCTCTGACACCCAGAGAGAGGAGCGGAGATGGGGAGGCTGGTTTCTCCGCCGCCTGGAAGTGCAGGCTGCAGCTTGGCAGTGTCACTCCAGGCAGATTGAATCGATAGTCTGAAGTGTTCAGCCATCTGGTGGGCGCGCGATACCTCCAATTTCCGCTGAGCATTTTAACACTATTAATATTTCAGTTTCTTTTTGCTTCAAACACTGCAGCTGACACCCGCCAGCCGCGTTTCCAAGCGCGTCGCCACATCGCCTTGATTTGGCAACCCCCACTGAAGAGCCTGCCTGCACCGGCCCCGTATGCCACTGTGTACATGGGGGAAGCTCAAAGCCCCTGGCTGTCTTTCCCTCCCTTATGTGGCAGTGTGGAATGGTTCAGCACCTGTCTGACATGTCAGGACTCAGGAGCTCTGGACCCGGCTCTGTGTGGCCCTTCGCTCTGTGGTTGCTGCCTATTGAGTCTTATCAGCTGCACACACTCCGCTCACT
>NC_045163.1:10919231-10931731 GCF_900700415.2 Clupea harengus | reverse complement strand
GATACAGATGAGAGAGAGGGATGGCAGGAAGGTGGTGTAGAGTGAGACGGAGAGAGAGAGAAATGAGGGATGAAGGAGAGAGAGATAGAGAAATGATGGCTTGGACAGGAGATGGAGATGAGGGAGAGAAACGCATCTAGAGAAACAGATATGTAGAGGTTGAGAGAGAGAGAGAGAGAGGGAATGAGCGGAGGAGAGGAGAGGACGGGTTGAGAGGAATGAGAATAGAGGTAGAGAGATGAGAAACAGCATGCAGAATGAGAGAGCGAGCTGTAGAGAGGCACAGCTGCAAGAGCAGACGGTCCACACCTGTGAGTATTGGCTGGCAGAGCTGGGAGACGGGCATTCGGCACGTACCATCTGCCACCATTGCCATGCCGCTGCTGCGCGGTAACAGCCCTGTGCCAGTCTCATGCCAGCCCCTGCCCCCTAACAACTCAGCTGGATACATCAGCGCCCTCAACCCTGAGCCACAGAGCAAGGACAAACACACATACACACACACACACACACACACACACACACACACACACACACACACACACACACACACACACACACACACAAACACACACATACAAATGCACACACCCAATAGACACAAACATATCCACTCCAACAAACATACATATAAACACACACACACACAAACACACAAAAACATACTCATACCCATACAAAACATAAATACACATGCATTTATAGACACATAAAAACACCTGTACACACATATACTCACACACACACTCATGAGCACACACAACACAAGGTCAATGTCGCCTTGGTGGAGGCAGCAGAACCTCGGGGCAAGGATCAAGGACAGACCCAAACGAGCACAGAGGCAAGGGTGGCGGGCAAACAGTGCGAGAAACACAAGAGGACCAGCATCAAGGACAGCGAGCCGATCAAAGAGCAATGCAGTGAGGATAGATGGCAAGGACAGCGGCAGAAAAGAGGATGAAGGACAGAGAGGAAAGAAGAGCAGGGGGGGGAGGAAGGGTAAACAGTGGAGGAGGGAGACAGCACAGGTGGAATGACAGGGGGAGAGAGGGAGTGTGAAAGAGAGAGGGAGAGAGAGAGAGATGGATGAGGGATGGGAAGGGAGAGAGAGAGAACGAGAGAAGGGGTGGGACTCGAGGAGTGAGAGATGGATAGAGAAATCCCATCTGTCAGAAGAGAGAGAGAAATGAATACATTTAATGAGAGAGGGATGGAGAAATAGATCATCCAAAGAAACAGAGGCAGAGTAAAGATAGCCTGCAATCCAAACAGAGTGGTCACACAGGAGTGCAGGGAAAAACAGATCCAGATATACTTAGAGGAACTCTACAAGCCTCAAAGTTCTGTTCCTTAAAGGTCCAATTTAGAGAAAAGAGAGAAAGTCTAGATGCACTTCTGGTTGATTCTTTTCAAACAGTTTGTGAAGAACCCCTCGTAGGCTTTAAAAAATAATTCTGCCAACTTGACAATTTGCATCTGAAATGTTTAGTTTAAAAGACGTTTGGACTGCCCCCCCCCCCCACCCCCCATTGCCCCGCTCCCCAAGAGGATAGCTCCAGTGTGGGTTTATTGGCAGCTGATTGACAGCAGGGGCGTGGGCCCAGGAGCTGATGCCAGAGCTGTGAAAGATCCTCTGCTGCAAGCTCCACAGTAAAACCTGATGATTAGACCAGAATCATGTCTCTCGTTAACCATCCTCACCATCTCCTCCTCCATCACACCACACATATACATACACACACACACACACACACACACACACACACACACACACACACACACACACACACACACAAACACACACAGACACACAGACACCAGACGTGGCTCAGGCTAGGCCCTGGTCTGGCACAGATCCTGCAGATACTGGCAAGAGCCACTCCAGCGTTGGCTGCTGTTGTCTTCAAGGATGTGGACAAGATGATTGACCCTACTATAAATCCTGCTGATGTGTTTGTGCGGCTCTCTGTGTGTGTGTGTGTGTGTGTGTGTGTGTGTGTGTGTGTGTGTGTGTGTGTGTGTGTGTGTGTGTGTGTGTGTGTGTGTGTGTGTGTCTGTGTATGTGTATGTGTATGTGTGTGTTTTGTTTTTGTGTTTGTGTGCCTCAGAGTGCTGTGTGGTCTTGTGTGCTTGGGTGTGTCAGATTGCTGTCTATGTGTGTGTGTGTGTGTGCGTGGTTTTCTGTGCATGTGTGTGTTAGAGTGCTGTGTGTGTAAGCCGGATCAATCGATAGCTGTTCCACTTTTGCTCAGATCAGGGGCCCTTCCTTGGCTGACCCAGTTGGGTGGTGGGCAGCAGAGCGCCCAGTGGCATCGACCCAGACACACACACACACACACACACACACACACACAAGCCACGTCACGCAGTCTAACCTCAGCTCATCAGCTCCCTGAGGAAATCATTACACCAGTGTGTTCATACACACAGACAATAACACACACACAAAGACAGACACACACAAAGACACATACTGGAACACACACACAAACAAACATAGACATATACTGGAAGACACACACAGGCAGACACACTCAAAGACACACACTAGAACACAAACACATGCACGCACACACACACCCACACACACAAAGACACACACTGGAACTCACTCCAATACATGTTTATGCATTTGCATACACAAACAGATACAAACACAGGAACATGCAAACACATGCAGATAATATGCAGGCACAGATACAAACACACATATAGATTTGCATTTACACCCACTACCACAATGCACAAGACTGACGGGTCTGACATGCAGTAAACTTGACAAACACACAGAAAAACGTTCTGTGAGAAATATCACAAAGATTTCCTCTGTACGGAGCCTTTTAAAGTGCAGTCACTTCATGCCTTTTATTATTATTATTATTATTATTATTATTATTAATATTATTTGTATTTGATTTTATTGTTATTATTGCTTTTATTTTCCCTGTCAGTAATATTACTTTGCCTCCGGAGTTATTGATGTCACAGTGGTTTTCATATCCATGACTATTATAGTTATATATTGCTCATCTAAACTGCATGCCCTCTCTTGGTCACTGTATATATACACCCAATGCTCAGTGTATGCACACACATAATTGCACTTGGAAATCATACACAACCACCCCTTACACCCACACATACGTACATATATGCAATTGCATACACATACACACATATGCATGCATATACTCTCATAAACACCATGCAGGCATCTCCCCATAAACACAATCTCTCTCTCTCTCTATTACACACACACACACACACAGACACACACACAAACACACTATTTCTCTCTCTCTCTCACACAAACACACACACATACAAACACAATCTTTCTCTTTCCCTCTCACACACGCACACACACAAACACAATCTTTCTCCCTCTCTCTCTCTCACACACACACACACGCATGATTTCCCCTATGTGACCTGCTGCTGTCAATGATGTGCATCATCACAAAGACTCCAGAACTCCCAGTTCCATCTAATGAGGAGGATCACTTCGCTCGTATAGCCAGCCCAAACACACACACACACACACACACACACATGTGCGCTTTACTCTCTTACAGTCATCCCCTTAGGACAAAAGCGCTTTGTCAGGAGATATCTGAGCAACTCAGGCAGCACTGGGATCTGCAGTGCTTTACTTTTTAAACCTTTAAAAAATACACATCAGAAAATAACACACAAGCACACATAAGATGGGCAGTGGACTTTAAACACACACACACAAGCACACACATGGCAGAGGGAAAAAAAACAGGGGAGTTCAATCCCCCTTCCAGTGGCATATCTACTCATACATTATCGTTAGCACATCTCCTCCTGCATTAGCATATCTACTTGTACATTAGCGTTAGCATTAGCATATCTGCTTCTACATTTGCGTTAGCATTTCTCCTCCTACATTGCTACTGACTGGTTTGGATTTAGCATGGATCTGTGCCATAACCTGCCTCTATATGTGTTGCGTGAGGTGCTTAATGGAGGTATTGAGAGGGAGTTCATCTGAGTCTCCGCAGTAAGGAAAGTCCTTGCAAAAGCAAGCTGAATGGACCAGGCACAGATCTGGCCCTGAGTTTGCCCTGATATGATCTATCCCAGAATCACCTTGTCTCTATATTGTCTGATGTGTTTAGCAGAGGTAGTGAAAGGGAGGCATTGTGACTCTCTGCAGTCTGACGTCCTTGGAGAGCTTTTCCACAGAGACAGCTCAACAGAACTGTGAGGTATACTTTGTGGCCTTTGAGGGTAGAGCGCAGATATTTTTCTTGGGCACGAAAAACCCCCGGCTACGGGCCCCCAAGATCCACGGGCTCAGGTGCAGCCGCACCTGCTGCACCCCCTATAGTCATGCCCCTGACTCAGCCTCTTCTATCTCCTCAGCTGTGGTTCAAGGTTCAGATGTTTTTGGACCTGTCCTCGACAGTGGTGCTTTATGGGGTGAATCTGGCCCTGATTCTGACTGGCGCAGACCTTCTCCAGTGCTACCATCAGCAGCTCCTGTGTTCTCAGCATGAGGTCACGGTCCAGGCCATATGATGTTTTGTGTGCATTTGTTCTTATAGTGATTAATTTAAACATTCCCAGCAGCTAAATCAGTGCTGGATCAGGGCTAAATCAGTGCTGGATCAGGGCTAAATCAGTGCTGGATCAGGGCTAAATCAGTGCTAAATCAGTGCTGGATCAGGGCTAAATCAGGGCTAAATCAGGGCTAAATCAGTGCTGCATCAGGGCTAAATCAGTGCTGGATCAGGGCTGAGTCCTGTCTAGAATCAGACTGTATGTTGCTTTAAAAGGATAAGTTACTCCTTAGTGAACACCACTCCTGGTCTATTTCATCCCCGTGCACGTACATCCCTAAGTGCCGTGCAGTCATCAATGCACAGAGCAAATTTACTTTTGAACACACGACTTGATGTTAAATTGACTATGAAGGAGATGGATTGGGGAAGATTATGTGATGCCAGCGTGATAGAGTACTGAGCGTGCTAGCAGCCTCACGCATTCAAATTTAGAAGAGGACTGAGAATGGGGGAACGGTCCCTTTGCTTGAGTCTATTGAAGCAGCATTCATCCCGAGGTTTCCATGGGACTGCCTGGAGGTATTTTTGGCAACTGTGTGCGTCAGAAGGGGCGTCTTATAATGGCTGATGTTGAGATGGGAAAATCAGGGTTGCTGTACCTCTTCTCTTAAAGAAGACTGATAATGAAAAGGGAAAGTCAAGGTTGCTGTAGATGTTGAAAAGGGAAAATCAGGGATGCTGCTGTGGCTTTTCCAGGCAGGAAGGGTCAACCTCTAACCAGCAGCCATGGAATTCTTTACTTGCATGCCAACTACCCACGGCAACTTCCTCTCTCTTGTCAAATCCACAGTTGTGAGTGTATACTGTATTTATGTGTCTCTACACATGTGGGAGTGTGTGCTTGTACGTGTGCGTCAGTGTGTACGTGTGTGTGTGTGTGTGTGTGTGTGTGTGTGTCTGTGTGTGTGTGTGTGTGTCTGTGCGTGCGTGTGTGTGAATGTGTTTGTGTTTGTGTGTGTGTGTGTACCCCCTCTGTGCCTGAGGTGTGCTCACACACACACACCTCCTGCTCCTCACCCCTCTCTCACAGTAGATCATTGACGCCATTAATGAGTCAGCTCCAAGTGTTGGTGTTAAACGGTGCTAATGGCATGCTCCAGGGGTGTGACAGTGTGTGTGTGAGTGTGTGACTGTGGGCGTGTGTTTAGCTGGACTGAGAGGAAGTGTGTGTGTGCGTGCTTTTTAACGACTGTGTGTGTATGTGTGCACGTGTGCTTGTGAACTCTGAATGCTGTCGTGTGTATACGTGTATTTGTGTGTGCAATGCGTGTGTGTTTGCTTGTGTGTGTGTGTGTGTGTGTGTGTGTGTGTGTCAGGTTGTGACTGAGTGTAAGGAACTGCTGGAGGGTGTGAGAGATCTGGTGAGTGTGTCCCGTCCTTATTTGATTTTTTATCAATGGAGCGCATGGCTTGGTTTTTTCATCTTCATCTTACTGTGATGAATGTGCTCTGTGGACCGCCTCAGGCCTGGCTTTGTAGTTGTAACCACGACAACATTACACACTGACACACACACACACACACACACCGACTCTCACACACACACACACACACATCATCTCTATTGCAGACATCAACATGTTAGCAGATTGAGTGTGGAGCTTTGGACAGGATGAGACAGCCTTTTTTTCTCTGGCTGCACAGAGAGAGATGGACCACTGCTGGCAACCAGCACCCTGCATCCTATTGCATATGAAAGCATCAATTCAGCCTTTCATATCTCATTGTTTCTTTTGAGGGGATAGCTTGGAATGCATCCACAATAAACAAATTCGGATGGACAACAGACAGTGTGTGTGCGTGTGTGTGTGTGTCTGTCAGTCTGTGGGTAAGTAAATGTGGACGTGTGTGTGTGTGTGTGTGTGTGTGTGTGTGTGTGTGTGTGTGTGTGTTTGTGTGTGTGCGTGTGCGTATGTCTTTGTGTGTGTGATGCTGTAACTGACATCTTGTGTTGACAGGGTCATGGGGTCCATTCTGATTCAAATCTGTCATGCCTCTCTTCCCCTGTCAGCCCAGTGTGACAGCGTGTCTGCTACTACACACACAGACACACACACACACACGGTCTGTCTGTCTTTCTCTCTCTCTCTCTCTCTCTGTCTCTCTCTCTCTCTGTCTTGCACAAACACATAGACATATACACACACACCGAAATTTCTTTCATACACACTCAAACACTCTACACAAAGGTCCCTGTCTTTTCCCCTCTCGCTCATTCTCAGACACACACAGGAAAACAGAATCTCTTTCTCTCGTATGCACACACACACAACACATACCCCCCCTTCTCCACACACACACACACACTCACTCATTCTTAGCATTTGAATAAAAAAAGGATTCCACTGAAAGGGATTTATTTTTCATAGTGGATCTTAGCGGATGTGCAAATGAAAATGTTTTGTTTCTCTCTCATTCCGGAGGCGTTCTGAAGGCTTGTTTGTGATGTTTGTTATTGTTTCTTTGTTGTTGTTGTTGTTGTCCGTCTTGGTCCACTGTCTCTTTGCTGCATCAGTACTACACCGATATCCATTATCATCCATTAGCCGCTCTTATCACTGATAACATCTGCACTCTGCACTCCACACTGGTCCCATCATTTGAATTCATGCCATAGTCGTGTTTGTTTATCTGTAGGGGGGGTTGCATCTACTATTCATATGGCAGCTGAGCCTCGTCGCTGCAAAGAGAACCTTGTTCTTTAACCCCCCTTTTGTCTTTTTGGAGCCTAGTAGTCAGTCAGTCGTTTCAACCTGGGCCCCTAAACTGATTGTTTTATTGTGTTTTATTTTCTCGTGTGGAGTGTGTTTGGGACTGGAGTTTTTCCCTGTGCTCCATGTGACTGGCTCCTGGGTGTCCGTTTGCATTTTTAGTCGCTTTCTTCTATTTCAGCTCTGCCTATTTAGCTGCAGCGGGTTTGTGCCACTTTCCGCCTTCGCTGAGGGGTAAATCGCCTGAGTCATAATCCGCCGGAGCGCGGAAGGGTGAGGAGGAGAGAAAGAAACAGAATCGCAGAAACAAGATAAAGTGCAGAGCGAGCAAGTGAGAGAGAGAGAGAGAGAGAGAAAGAGAGCGGGAGAGAAAGAGAAGGAGGGAGCTCGAGGGGTAGGGAGGGGGAGAGAGAAAGAGGTTTAAGTTGATGACAGACTGAGGATTAATTTCTCAATCAGCGTTTTCCCTTGCCGAGCAGAGGGGAAGAGGATATGTGGAGCTGTAGGACTTTGCCCCGCAGTAATTGCTGTGCAGTTTGGGGCCGCCCCCTCCCCCAGCCCCCCCTCAGCGAACACCATTGCTGCTGCCACCGCTCTCATCCGCTGATTTGGGCTTAAATCGCCTGCACTCCTCTTCTCTCTTCTCCCTTCTTCTTCTCTCTTCTCCCCTCCTCTTCTCTCCTCTCCCCTCTTCTTCTCTCTTCTCCCCTCTTCTCTCCTCTCCTCTCCTGTCTTTTCTTCTCCTCTTTTCTCCTCTCCTGTCCTCACCACTCCTCTCTTCTCCTCTTCTAGTCTTCTCTGCCCCCCGTCCAGCTCAACCCCTAACCCCCCCTCCCCCAGGGGCTTTCGGCCGCTTCTCCCTAAATAGCTTACTGTAAAAACACAAGAGCTAAATAGCTTACTGCAAAAACACACAAGGGCTAATGGGTCACAAACCAAAATAAATGTGGCCATTACCAGAATGAGGCAATACTAATGCATTTATAAATACACTGCGATTAGGAATCTATGAATACAATGTGAGTACAGCTGTAGGCTGGTCAGGCCTGTGTATTTGTCAACAGTATCCATGTAGAAAATATATTTTTTAATTGGAGTAGTCTGTATGTTTTATTTGGAGACCAAGCGCTGTCTAGAACATTTAAGATTCTTCAAATTGTTCTCAAAACTGCTGGTGTAAATATTGCCTCAGAGGGTTGTGAAGTCTCCCAACGATTGTCTGGTTTCAGGAGTGTGTGGTATCAGTGTTATACATCAGGGAGTTGGGCTTAGGGTAGCCACTGTGTGTTACAAAGTTAGACCCAGTGTGTCCTTGTCTGACCTACCCACCAAAACAAGATAGAGCTTGAGTGTCCCTGCTGTGAAGCATTTTATTTGGCATTCAAGCACACTACAAACCGGAGAAGCCACAGTGTGTCTGGTCAAGCAGAATTCAGTTATGCTATTCTGGATGGCAAATCAGTCTCCATGTCAGTCATCCTCAGACCAATTAAAACAAGCCACTACTTACTGAGTTTAAGGACACGAGAGAGAGAGAGAGAGAGAGAGAGAGCGAGAGAGAGAGAGAGAGAGAGGTATTTAAGGTATTTAAGGTTTAACACTCCTTTGTTAAACCAATATTCAAATCTTTACATTACTGCTAACCTATGGGATCCACATGCAGACGGATAGAGAGAGCATGGGGGGGAGATGGTGGTCGGGGGGGGTAGAGAACAATAGAGAGAGAGAGAAAGGGGGAAAGAGATGAGAGAGAGAGAAATAGGATGCTCTACAACGATCCCTTGCAGGTCAGATTTGCAGTAACCTTGAGCCCAGCATGTGACGAACACACACAAACACCCAAGCATCTGTATTGTAGGCAAATGTCTATGAAATTGACAAAAAGGGAGGGAGAGAGAGGAAGAGAGGACTAGAAAGGAGAGAAACAGGAAGCTCTCTAAAGAGATACCTTGCAGGTCTGACGTGCAGTAACCTTGAGCTATGCCTGTGACAAACACACAGAAAAACCTTCTGTGAGAAACATCACAAAGACTTCCTCGGGTAGGTCTGTATGCAGCCTTTAAAAGAAGCAATCAGCTCTACTCCTGGCTCACTTCACGCCTGAGGTCCACCAACTCCCCTAGGTGTTTATTCAGACCACCACTCAGTACCCACCCAGTCATGGATTTTGAAGGCAAATGTCTATGTTGCATTATAGTGTCAGCAAAAGAGGAAGGAGCAAGATACTTTGATGTTTCATACTCCCATTATTGGAACAATGATCACAGGATACATTAAAGTACATTTACAGTTCTCACTTCATAGAATAGCCAGTAAAAGAAAAAATAAAGAGAGAAAGCTCCACAGAGATCCTTTGCAGGTTTGACCTTGAGCCCTGTATGTGACAAACATTCTGTGAGAAATATCACAAAGAGGTCCTCAGGTCTGTTTGTAGCTTTTTACAGTGCAGTTAATACTGGTTGTAGCTCACTCTGTCCCCTAAGCCTAAATATGTAACTATAACCCTTCTCCCATCCAACAACACTGGTGTCCAAATGCCTGTGTTGCCTTATTATCTTGGTGAGACAGACGAACGGTAAAATATGCATCAAGCATTGGGGATCACAATCCGATCTAAATGTGGGTGGCAATCATTGGTGTAGTGTTGAATATGTTTAGTTCTTCTGAAAAACAAACCAGTCCAGTACCTTGTGTGTGTGGAGCTCAGAGTAGCAGTGCTGTGTGTGTGTGTACCTCAGAGTAGCAGTGCCGTGTGTGTGGAGCTCAGAGTAGCAGTGCCTTGGGTGTGTGGAGCTCAGTTTAGCAGTGCCGTGTGTGTGTGTGGAGCTCAGAGTAGCAGTGCTGTGTGTGTGTGTGGAGCTCAGAGTAGCAGTGTCGTGTGTGTGTGTGTGGAGCTCACTTTAGCAGTGCCGTGTGTGTGTGGAGCTCAGAGTAGCAGTGTCGTGTGTGTGTGTGTGGAGCTCACTTTAGCAGTGTCGTGTGTGAGGAGCTCAGTTTGGCAGTGCTGTGTGTGTGTGTGTGGAGCTCAGAGTAGCAGTGTTGTGTGTGTGTGTGTGGAGCTCACTTTAGCAGTAATCAGGATTTATATCATTGGATGTCTCATAACTAATATATTGACAAATATTGAGCTGTGATTCAAACCATCCATCTCATGGAAAAACAACACAAGCGCTTCCAGCACCTTGGAGTAATGCCTGAGTCATCAGCTCGCAATGGACTGCCAGGAAGTCTGTAGCGGTCTCTGTGGCATCATCAGTGGCAGAATGTGATGGTCCGACCTCTCTCACACACACACACACACACACACAGGAATGGGCAGTATTTCTGATACATGTATTGATGTCTCATTTGCCTTCTCTGATTCAGTGTAAAGGCCAATTTATAGTCCAGGCGACAAGAGCTGCTCAAGAAAAACTGACATGAAGTGACAACATTTGTGTCTGATAGAAAAGGATGCAGGCCTTGAAAGGTTTTGTCGCTCTGTGATTGGATGACAAGAATTTTGATACGTTTTTTGCCTTGGCTATGGTCATCTAGCTGGCTTGAATACTCCCAATCACGAACCAGCGCTTCTCCTAACAGATTTGTAACGTGCCTTGTTGTCAAATATTATCAAAAATCAAATATGATTATGTAGAATGGAGGTTTGTGTTGTGATGTTGCCTTGAAAATATATTCTTGTATTTTTAAAACATAAAGTACTGTAGTTTTTTTTGATGAGTGTCATGGTTGCTGTATTTTGATACTTTGATACTTTTGATAATTTGATACAATTTCAGTATTTCGTGTCTTATATCAAAATACAATTTGATGTATTTTTCCACATCCCTGCACACATACACACACGCACACACACACACATTTACACACACACATACACTCACACACACACACACTGCTCTGTATGGAGCTCCACCCCTGTCTGTTTGAGAGGTGTTTCATTGATGGGCAGAAATTAGCTTTCTTGTGTCACACTGAGGCACGCTTCTTGTTCTGTCTGTGTAAATCTGAGCTGGGTAGCCTGAGAGGCTGGTTTATGTATCGCTGAGCACTTTCTCTCTCAGACAAACCCTCTTTGTGTGGAGAACATTTACAGATGTAATGGATGGTGATGGTGATGCTCTCCTCAGCTGAAGCAACCTCAGCTCACAGCTCACACACTCTCCTGAGACTCAGATTCCACAGCAAGCTCTCCTCTCATCTCCTCTCCTCTCTCCTCCCCTCTGCTCCCCTCTGCTCTCCTCTCTCTCATCTCCTCTCTCCTCTCCCCTCTCCCCTCTCATGTCCTCTGTTCTCTCCTGTCTTCTCCTCTCCTCCCCTCTCCTCTCGTCTCTCATTTCCTCTCTCATCCCCTCCCCTCCCCTCTCCCCATCCTCTCCTCACGTCTCCTCTCTCCTCTGCTCTGCTCTTTTCTACACTCCTCCCATCTCCTCTACTCTCCTCTCCTCTCTTCTCCCGCCATCTTCTCCCCTCTCATCCTCTCATCTCCTCTCCTGTATTCCTCCCCCTCTGTGGATAGCAGGTTTCTCACTCATAGTGTAGCGGAGGAGGATACAGACGTGTGAGTGCTTCCCATGTTACATAAACCCAGTTCTCGTGCGCTCATTGTGTAACCAGATGAAGAGTCGGAGGCGAGAGAGGTGTGTGTGTGTGTGTGTGTGTGTGTGTGTGTGTGTGTGTGTTGGAAGGGTGGGGGTGGAGGGGGAAGGGGTGGAATGTAGCTGGAGAGTCTCAGGTATCGCTTCAAGTGACGGAGCAGAATTACTAACACGTAACACGTACTAACGGGGGGGGGGGGGGGGGGGGTGTGTGTGTGTGGTCTAAATGATGCCGCCTTTACATCTCTCCCTCCCTCTGTCAGTTGGCTGTGAAAGTGAATCAGGTACATTATTAAAGCAAGTGGCTCAGAGAATGGAGGGAGGACGTGCTGGAAGATGAATGAATAAAGAGGGGCCTTGTGTTTGGATCTTGCCCCTGGAGCGGCGGGGAGGGGAGGAGGAGGAGGAGGAGGAGGAGGAGGAGGAGAAGGGATTGGGTGAGAGGGGGAGAGGTAGCTGTTTGAGATACAGCAATGAGATGGACACTGGGAACCTCCAGCCGCACATTTATGAGCGCACAAGAGAGCGGGAGGGAGAGAGAGAGACAGAGGGAGAGAGAAGGAGGGAGGCTAAGATGGTGTTTTAGCATGCGTGGGAGT
>NC_045163.1:10751731-10916731 GCF_900700415.2 Clupea harengus | reverse complement strand
GTACCTTACCTATACTGTCACTGTGTACACCGACTACGGCGTTGAGCTGCAGCAGAGTGCCAGCAGAGGGACTGCCTGTCTGATACCCCTGAAACCACACACACACAAACACACACACACACACACACACACACACACTCACACACACACACACACATTAGGACTGCTTTCCCCATACGCCTTCAGATTAACTTTGTATGGGATTGTGTGGGATTTTATGGGTTTATCAGGAACCAATATTATTGTATCCTTTTGTCACTGATGCTGGTTTTGAATTGAAAAAAAAATAACAAAGACCTACAGTTGATGTAATTATCATGATAGGATGATTCTTCATCCCTCTCCTGTGGTACCTGTAATACAATCTTATCCAGTTGCACTGAGCCCCCTAGTGACTGAAGGTGGTACAGGCGCCTTTATTAGTTTACCCTGAAATCTCGTAACCAGCACAGACAAACTCCTGGGATACCCATGGCAGACTAACAGATGTTGATGTGGAGCATTGGCCCAGAGCACACACTCACACACACACACACACACACACACACACACACACACACACACACACACACACACACACACACACACCGACTTCCGTGAGAGAGAGCCTCCTAGGCCCACATACTGACTGCCAATCTGAGATTACCCATGTGTGTGTGCCACCTCCTTCCCCGCGCCCACTGTATAATCTCCAATTACCACTCTAATCCCTGCCAGGAACACTGGCACAGAGAGACAGGCAGAGAGATAGGGAGAGATAGGGAGAGAGAGGGAGCGAGAGAGAGAGAGAGAGAGAGAGAGAGAGATAGAGAGAGAGAGATAGAGAGAGATAGAGAGAGACAGACAGACAGAGAGAGGAAGGGAGAGAGGCAGATAGAGAGACAGACAGAGAGAGAGAGGCAGAGAGAGAGAGAGACAGGGAGAGAGAGAGAGCGAGAGAGAAACATGGAGAAATAGCGAGAGAGAGAGACTTTACATTACACACACAGGCTCTTGGGACTTGGCTGAACTGTGGAAGGGAATCTCCACACACTCCAGTCATCAGGGACCATCTCTATGCTTTGATGAGTGAAAAAGAGAACTATGCGTGCATGCATGGATATGGGTGCGTATGCACTCTTAATGATGTAGTAAACTCTAAGTGGAGGGGATTCTGTATGCTAATTCTGTGTTAGGGTTTGTTTTTACATTACAGTAACAGCATCAGGGAAAGGAGTCAAGACTGAGATTGCTGGGAAAGCGTGCTGAGGGTGGATTAGGAGTGAACTGGAGCAAGCCTGTGTGTGTGTGTGTGTGTGTGTGTGTGTGTGTGTGTGTGTGTGTGTGTGTGTGTGTGTTTTGTTTTTACGCTTATGTATGTGTGTGTGTGTGTGTGTGTGTGGGTTGCCCCCGACTTAAGGTGGCCCTATGGAGCAATTCTTGGACTCGTGACTCGATTTGGACTTAAGCACTGACTGCATTTGGACTTTTTTGTTCTGTCAAAATCTTTCAGATTTGTCCTTGACGTGAATTGATAAAGTAAACAAGCCTTGGCAGGGTGATGTTGACCACACATTAATGGCAAACAAAATAACAAATTTTTCTATATTCCTGATAAATCCATCTAATAGTTTATTGATGACTGTGCCTCATCTGGCGATCAGGTATAGCACAGCCTGGGCGCAGCTACAGAGAGAGGGAAGGAAATGCAAAATGCAAAGAAAACACAGGAAACACATGTGGCCGTAAAAAAGTGTGTGTGTGTGTGTGTGTGTCCATGTGTTTGTTTGTTTATATATGTCGGTGTGTTTTTAATTCATCGCAGATCAAGAGCGTCAATCTGTCAGAGGGCGAGCAGCTGTCAATCAGAGGGGTGAACGAGGCGGGTGCCCTGATAGTCCTGGCCAATCACACGCTCCTGGTGGAGGGTCAGGTGATCCGCAGCCCGACCAATACCATCTCTGTCTTCTTCCGCTCTTTCTCAGAAGGACCAATGGGCACCTTCCAGCTGCACTATCAGAGTAAGTCTACACACACACTCGCACTATTAAAGTAATTACACACACACTCACACACACTCATGCACTATTAAAGTAAGTCTACACACACTCATGCACTATCAAAGTAACTACACACACACTCACACACAGTCATGCACTATTAAAGTAACTACACACACACTCACACACACTCATGCACTATTAAAGTAACTACACACACACTCACACACACTCATGCACTATTAAAGTAACTACACACACAGGTTCACTCTCAAAATTACTCTGCACACACTGACACTCTTTCAGAGTAACTACACACAGAGACACTCTTTCAGAGTAACTCTACACACACTACTACATGGCTAAAGTGATTCTGCACACAGGTGAAGTTAAGCATGAGTTGTATTACTGAGGGAAGTCTATAGGTACACTATCAGACCATATAGGTTGCTCTACAGAGCGCAGCATTGTCCAATCAGCATCTGAAGTTGGACTACCAGAGTCAGTCTACCACTGTTCTTCCAGAGAGCGTTTACATAATGGTGCATAATTCCTTGTCAGACAGGTTTTTGACCACAGGAAGGTGGTTGCCTGGATCATTTAAAAACACAGCTGTATAATCCATCATTAGACAGGTTTTTAACTTCGGGGTGCCTAACCGGGTTCATTTAAAAGTCTGTAGCTCTGCATAATCCCCAATCAGACAGGTCTAACCTGGTTAATTTAAAATCACTAGCTGAGTCTACATACAACTCCATAATCCGCACTCTGACAGTTTTTTTTACTTCAGGGATTTTATCTGGTTATATTAAAAAAGCTAAGGCTAAAGTCTACGTGCGTCTCCATAATCCTCCCGCAGACAGGGTTTGGACCTCAGGGGTCCAACATAGTTCATTTTAAAAAGCTCCGAGTCAGTGGACAGCTGCAAAGTTGCTCAAAGTCCAAAGATCACTGAAGAATAAATCTTAGTGCTGCTGTTCTGCCCGTCTACCTTCTGTGCATTTAGATCCTGGAAAAGCATGTTGTTGTATAACAACATTGCAAATACACTTTATAGAAATGATATTATTCAGCCTACTAATAAAGTATGGGGAATATGCAGTTCCAGGTATGCTAAACACACAGAGTATAGTTGCTGCCCAAGGACTGACGAATAGGAAGCTCCTGGAAAAGCATTTTGTTGTCTTTGCTGCAAATACATTTGATTGCTTTATTATTTAACTTAGTGCATAAAGTATTTGCTGTATGGAGTGAGTATACATGCTGCACAGCATACAGAGCATTCATCACTGCTCAGGAATCCAGACATGTCCCTCTCTCATCTAAAATATTTTATTTTCTCCGGGAGCTGTCCTTGATCATAGAAAGTAATGTGCTGCTGTATTTTGTTGTGCTAATAGCAGGATTGCCATGGAGACTGAGTAACCTTGACAACCTTTTCATTCTTGCCGGTTTCCCGTCACCATCTTGTCCTGAGCAGTTTGGAGGGGCTAAACTGCCTTTATACATCAGGGTGGAATCTAATTAATTATACATTTGATTAAATCTATTACATCTTATTTGCCCATCAATTTGTTCATTAGGGGTTTGTGTTTCATGAGTAAAGGCCGTATCCAATGTCATTAGTGTATATTTGGAGCAGGTGTTGAGTGATTAAGTTGATCACATGTTATTCTTTTCGGCTAATGTTGACCCCACCCTTTTATAACCTTTTATATATATTTTTAACTCTGACGATTCACAGCTTTAATATATTGATTTGTCACATTATAAGATCTGTTAAAGTATTCAATATTCAGGTTCTGTCCACCTTGCGTGTGCTTGGAGTAGGAGATGGATGAGGTACATGTTATAAACGGTGCAGCCAAATCAAAGCCAGATTCACCATAGTAGAATCACAGACTGCACCTTTAAGAAATAGATATACAGTTCTATGAAAACATGAAAATGTATTGCCATGCAGTAACGCGTATCCTCGTGTTCCCTGGCAGTCTTTGGTCTGAGCTGCACCCTGCCGCGTCGCCCTCACTTTGGGGAGGTGTCGGTGCTGAATCTGCACCCTGGCGGCACGGCGCACTTTCACTGCCACATGGGCTATCACCTGCAGGGGGCAGCGCAGCTCACCTGCCTCAATGCCTCAATGCCCATCTGGAGCGCCAAGGAACCCAGCTGCAGAGGTGTGTGTGTGGGTGTGTGTGTGTTTGTGTGTGTTTGTATGTGTGTGTGTGTATCAGTGTGTGAGTGTGTGTCTAGTTTCTGGTTGGCTAGTTTCTGTTGTCTAGTTTCTGGTTATCTATTAATAGCTGCATGTTTATTCATTTCACATGTGTGTGTGTGTGTGTGCCTGGCGGTGGGCACTGAGTAGATTTTAATACCTTTGTGTTTCCCGTGTCCAGCTCTCTGTGGAGGTTCGGTGAAAAACGCCACTGTGGGTCGCGTTCTCTCCCCCTCCCCCCACCCAGGACCCAACAACACACTGGACCGGAGCTGCTCCTGGTCGCTGGAGGCCCCCGCAGGACAGAGACTACACCTGCACCTGGAGAGGATGAACCTCGGGCCCACAGACAGGTGTGTGTGTGTGTGTGTGTGTGTGTGTGTGTGTGTGTGTGTGTGAGTGTGTGTGTGTGAGTGTGAGTGAGAGAGTGTGTGTGTGTTTGTATGTGTGTGAGTGAGTGCGTGAGTGAGTGTGTGTGTGTCTGAGTGTGTGTGTGATTGAGAAAGAGTGAGAGAGTGAGAGAGTGAGAGAGAGAGAGAGAGAGTGTGAGTGAGTGAGTGAGTGAGTGTGTGTGTGTGTTCATGTTTATGTGTGTAAATGTGAGTGTGTGCGTGTTAATGTTTCTCTGTGCTATCCCCAACTCACAAGCATGTTATGAAATGGGTATTTTTACTACACAGTAAGCTTTTGCATTTTTGCGTGTGTGTGTGTGTGAGAGAGAGAGAGAAAGAGAGAGAAACAGAAAGAGAGAGAGAGAGACATGTGTGGATCTGTGTCGTCTCTCTGTTCTGTTCTTCCTGCCACACTGCAAAACAGCTCATTTTGCCGAGAGCTTCTGTGTTACATCCTGCCACAGATTCTTATTCATCTTGACTTGATCAATATTAATCTACTGCAGAAAGCCACACTAAGGAGGAAGAAATGAACACTAACTTTTAGAGGATATCAACCTAATGTTAGGATGCTCTTCTCTGAGAACTGAGGAGATGCATACAATTCATTATTAGGTGTAATTACCGGATTAGTAAGTGTGTGTGTGTATACATATCTAAGTAAGTGTGTGTGTGTATACATATCTGTGTGTGTGTGTGTGTGAACCTGCTCCTCTCCAGGTTGGTGTTATGGAGTGGTCTGGACGCAGGTTCTGTGGTGCTTTTTGACTCTGCGAGGGGGGGGCCCATCCCGTTTGAGGGCGTGATCAGCGAGGGACCGGCTGTCCGGGTCCAGTTCATCACTGACCAGCCCAACCACAACACCGGCTTCAACATCCGATTCGAGGGTGAGGAGCTCTCCATTCTCCCCAGCATCTCCAATCAGTCATGAGTCTGACGCTGAGTGGGAGAGGAAGAGACAGAGGAGGAGATAAACACAGAGTGTGGAGAAGAAAGAGAAGCAGATGTAGAGACCTAAAATGAGCGGGGTGTGGGGGTGGGGCCAGATAGATGGAGAGAGAAAGAATAGAGTGAGAGGGGAAGAAAACAAATCTTTCTTGTGCTGCTGTCAGTTTCAGGAGAGATAATACACACACTTCAGACAGCGTGATCGATAGCTGAAAAACTCAGTGCTAGGGAAATAAAACACTTTTGATAGAATAAGTGTTGGCGTGTCGGTAGAGAAAAAAAAATTGACCGGGACGAAATAATGAACATTTCACACAGGGTTTTTGTTTTATCACTTTTGTTCTATCTAGTTTGATTGAAAGTAAACACGTAACAGGTCAACTAGGTAGCACAAGGTGCCAACAAGACCAAGATCATGGGTTCGATACCCAGGATGCACACATAATGATAACAATGTATATCTGTAGGCTACTGTGCTATAAGTCACTTTGAATGAAAGTCTCTGATAAATAAATCTGGAATGTAAAGTTGTCAATAAAAGTAAAAACGGCATTGACGCATTTCTTTCTCAGCGTTTGAGAAGGGCCACTGCTATGAGCCGTACATCCAAAATGGCAACTTCACCACCTCGGACCCTGCGTACGGGGTGGGAGCCGTGGTGCAGTTCACCTGTGACCCCGGTCACTCGCTGGAGCAGGGCCCTCCCGTCATCGAGTGCATCAACACCAGAGACCCCTACTGGAATGACACGGAACCTCTATGTAAAGGTACTGCTGTCTTTAATAATCTTCAATGTCTATAATAATGGACATTATGGACCCTTAAAGAGTTCTTTGTCTCCATAGAACAAAACCCACAAAGGTTATTTTTGGAACTTTATTAAGGGTTCCTCATTAACTCTTTTTTTTTATCAATATTGAAAGCTAAACACCTTAAACATTCAGTTTGTCCTTGTGAATTGGCCAATCATCATTGTGTGCTGTTCCACTTGCCTGTGGAAGCGTTCCTCTGCTGCTGTAACCTCCTTAACCTGCATGTGTTTGGCCTCACGTGTCTCAGCTCTGTGTGGGGGAGACCTGGCGGGCCCCAGCGGGGTGATTCTGTCCCCAAACTGGCCCGACTCGTACGGGGAGGGGGAGGACTGCAACTGGAGGCTGCACGTGGGCGAGGACAAACGGATCCTCCTGGATGTGCAACTGTGAGTGTGGATGTAGTAATGTCAGTTTCCTGTGTGTATAGTAGGGCCCTGTTATATATATATATATATATATATCCCCAAAATACAATAAATCAAGTTTTTCAGTTATGAGCTCATCAGTGTCGTTGCTACTAAAACCTTGTTAGCCTGTTTTGAAATGACAGCGGTTAAACACTCATCGGAAGTTAGCTCTATGGTATGACCCCTTTGTTCGTCTGTTACTTTCTCTGAACGACTATCTTAAGTCACAGACACACACCTGAGCACACCTGAGCCTAATTCCCCTCTGGGCCGCATGCACTGAGTGTGTTAGTGTGGATTCCCAGACAGTTCTGTCTCCTGTCGTATCGTGTTTGGAGCAACATTGGTCCATGCTGGGATGGTTTACTGACCTTTTCAGCTGTCATCTGTATCATTGTTCTCTCTCTCTGTCTCTGTCTGTCTTTCTCTCCTCTCTCTCTTTATTTATTTTTCAATCATCTTCTTTTTTTCCTCTCCCTCCAACTCATCTTTAACTCTCTCTCCATCTTTCCCCCCTTATTTTCCACTCCTGTGTTTTTTTCTCCCCCCCATTTCTCTTTCCCTCTCTCTGTCTCTCTATCTCGCTCTGTCTCTTCCTGTCTCTCTCTCTCTCTCTCTCTCTCTCTCTCTCTCTGTCTCTCTATCTGTCTCACCCCCGATAGGCTGAACCTGAGTGACAGTGATATGGTGACTATACTGGACGGTGACGAGGTGACCACACGTATTCTGGGCCAGTATGTAGGGGGCACCAGCCCCTTCAAGCTGTCCTCCACCACACCGGACCTCACCATCACATTCCACTCCGACCCCGCCGGCCTGGTCTTCGGCAAGGGCGAAGGCTTCATCATCAACTACATGGGTGAGTGAGAGAGAGTCAGGGATGGCTCCAGGAATGGTCTCAGGAGGTAGAGGGGGTTGGAGGACTTGTGGAGGCAGGGTGGGGCATTAGTAGTATACACCAAATATTTTTTCAGTCAGAAGCCAGATCTTGCTATCACCCGCCATTCCAACTCTGGGGGCTTTGGCTCAGCAAGGGCGAGGGCTTCATCATCAACTACATGGGAGACAGAAGCCTGGTGGAAGAGGGATGAAGAGGGGACAAAGAAGAAGGACGACGAGAGGGTGGAAAGGACATCGAGGGCTGGCAGAAAATGTCAAAATAATATATTTCACTTAGTCAGTCAGGCGCTTGAGAAATACTGGGAAATCTTAATAGGCACTAATGCTTAGATTGTAGTGTGGCATTGCTCTGAACTGCAATATGTCCTGAAATACAGTGCGGAGGATAGACTTAACGACTGCAGACATGAAACAAGCAAAGAAAACACGTGTTGGAAAATAAAGAATAGGGAATAGGCTTAAGCACAGCACATTTACATTTAGTAATTTAGTCAAATGCAAAATGTGCCAAAGACTAAACTACAGACATTAATCAAAGATGCAAAACATGGCCCACAATGTAGGACAGCTTGAACAAACTAGCAAAGTATGCCAGAGAAAGTAGAGTAGGCTAACTAACTACTTAAAACAAATAGACATTACAACTACAGACATAAAACTAATGTGCAAAACAGAACAGTGAAGAGGATAGATTAAACAACGCAAGATATGTTACAGAGAGTGAGAAGTTTGCTAAAAAAAACACTGTCGCACTGTTGAGAAAAGATTGTGTGTAAATAGCAAAACAAAATCACTGAGAGGTTTCTGCTGGTCAACACGTCCATAACTTAGATGAGCAGTCATTGGATTTTGAGGGGTTGTATATGTCATTGACCTGCTGTTGTTATATATTGTTGTTTGAGTTCTTGAAATGGCGCTGAAATAACAGGAGAATCTATCACATGGACCAAAAGTGTTTGTGTCCTTGAGGAATGTGCTGAGGAAAAGGATGCATCGCCTGAGACAAATTATTTGTTTAAGTGTTTGTTTCGTTTATTTTTCTCCTCTCTATTGTCCCTGGTATTCCTACGTTCTGTTTCTCTTTCATCCCATTCTCTCTGGCCTCATTCACTCATTTTATATTTATCTCTTTCTCCCGTGAGATTTTTTCTTTCTCTGTTTTGTGAACATACTTATTTAGTCTCACTCTCCACTCGCTTTCTCTCTCTCTCTCTCTCTCTCTCTCTCTCTCTCTCTCTCACTCACACACACACTCTCTCTCTTACAACACAGACACACACACACATATCTTTAGTCTCACTCTCTCAGTGTATACCTCTCCCTACACACACTTTTACAAACAAACAACACACATTTTAAGTTTTCTCTGCACCAAGAGTTCCATCTGAAAATGTGACAAGAACACAGACACATCCAATCACCTGGTAACCTATTCATACACACATTAACCTCACATGCACACATACCTGCACAAGCACACACACACACACACACACACACACACACACACACACACACACACACACTTACACCGGCACGCACATTCACACACACACTCACACACATACACACACACTCACACTCTCATTCTGTATGCATAAACATGCCCTCACAAACCGAGAGATCATCCCTCCATCCTGATAGAGGGCACAAACCTCTCGTGGAGGCACTCACTGCAGCCAAAAATGATTTTAATGCATGTGGATTGCCTGGCAAATTGCATTACAAAAGCGTTCAGTGGAGTGAATGCCCAATGAAAACACTGTGAGCGGGCCATGAATTATTGATCTCTTACCAAGCCTGCTGGGATAGTGATCACTTTGCACATTAGCATGAAATTACTGCGTATGTTTAATGTATAGTCGAGTAATTGCCTCATACCATTTCAAACACATAGGGAGAATGTGTGCTGTCAACCTGTCTCAATGTGACTGATGGTGTGGTATTGTAATCTTGTCATTCTGACAGGACAGAGATGAGGGCTCTGCTCTAATTATCATGATCAAAATCTCATTCCTGTCTAGCCGATGCATTAAGCATAAAGTACTAAGTTCATGCACGCCAGTGATATATAATAGAATGTGAAATGTAGAATAAGAATGGAAAATTAAATTGCCGATGGAGTGTTATCTCTCCCTGCTTTATCTGAATGGATTTTTGTGCGTAGACCCTGTTCTCTCTTATTTGTACTTGGTAGAAGTAATTGTTTTTAAAGTACCCTGCACTGTATGAAATAATCCATCCAATTAAATCTAATGGCGTTGTCTTTTGTGTGTTGTGATGCTCTCTGCCAGAGGTGTCGAGGAACGACTCGTGTCCAGACTTGCCTGAGATCCAGAACGGCTGGAAGACCACGTCACACACAGCTCTGGTGCGAGGGGCACGCATCACCTACCAGTGTGACCCTGGATACGACCTGGTCGGCCGGGAGACGCTTACCTGTCAGCTAGACCTCACCTGGAGCATGCAGCCCCCCTTCTGTGAAAAGAGTGAGTCTGAGGACTTTGGCAGAGACTGGTGTGTGTGTGTTATCATGTATGAGGGGTAGTGTGTGTGCACGCATATGTGTGTGGGGCTTGATGTGTGTATGTGAAATGATGTGAGTGCATCGGTGTGTGTGTGTGTGAGTGTGTGTATGCGTGCATGCTCGCCTGCATGTGTGTGTATCTGTCCAACAGTCTGTGTCACACAGCCTGTTATTAAAATGTCCAAGTCATAGGGTGGTGAATCATACCTCTGAGGTAAACACTGTAGAACAGTATAAGCTCAGTGTACTGACATAGCCTTGTGCTAAGTATGGCCCAGGGAATCTCAGACAGGCTTATTCTACATCATATTATGCTAAATTACATTTCAAGCTACTGGCTTCACATTACAAGCTACCTTTAACCAGTCCACTTTAACCATACCAATGCTCTTGACTGATTGCATACCACACTCCAATCTACTCCAATCAGCTGAGGGCTCCTAGACTATACGGCCATGAAAACTCAGCACTGGGCAAGATGATCAGTGCTGTCCTCTTATTTGTTCTTCTTCTGCCTCCTCTCTCTCTCTCTCTCTCTCTCTCTCTCTCTCTCTCTCTCTATCTCTCTCTATCTCCCTGTCAGTTATGTATTGTTCAGATCCAGGCCACGTGGAGCATTCAACTCGAAGTCTCTCTGATCCCAAGCTTCTGGTGGGGACCGCCATTCAGTACACCTGCAATCCGGGCTTTGTCCTGCAGGGTGGCGCTACTCTCACCTGTTACGGACGGGAGCCTGGAACTCCTGTCTGGACAGCCCGTCTGCCTCACTGTGTTTGTAAGTCTCACACACACAAGTATAGATACACACACAAACACACACACACACACATGCACAGACATAGCATTATTAGTGTGTGTCTTTGGGATGCAAGTGTTACCATGCGCTGTTTGACATGATCATAGGACTGCATTGTTCACACACTCTCACACTCACAAATACATACACACACACACACACACACACACACACAAACAACACCGTGCATGGAACCATCTAAACTTAATTTCCAAAATCTCAATCTTTTTACCCTGGTGGTTATGGGTAACTGTAGCTTCATACGAACATTGTTTACACCATTAACTTCATCCGTGATGGCTCCATTTTGATTAAGGCGTTTCAGTTCATTGACACATCCGTCCTCTGGCCGGGAATGGAGTTCATTAGAGGCATAGCCCCCCGCTGTAAACAGCTCTCCGTCTGTTCGGCGTACTGGTGCTGCTTCCCACATGCTGAGCGGAGGCGACATTAGCACAAGCGCTACTGACATGCCTTCAGTATGCACCATGGAAACACAACAAGGGCCCCCGTCTCCATGGACACTGTCCAGTCGGGTGGAACACTAGCGTAATTATCAGAATCGAATGAAACCAGCCAAGGAGTTTGAAATGTGTTAATCAGGGTTTGAATCAAGTGGAGCACAGAACCAAAGAAGCAAAACTGTTCCCTTGTGAAGGATGTGTGTGAATGTTAGAATTTTGTTGTGGTGTTTGACACTTTTGGCAACACTGAAGTCTCCCTGATTTATATTTCCATTTGCTGGGGTTTGACCCCTCTGTGCAGTAGTATTTAACTCAAACATGCAGTTTCTATCAAGAACACATGTAAGATCTGTGAATGGACAACATGATCTGTGTAAGGAGATATGACAGTGTTTGCTGGAGTCCATATAATGTAACAAGAGCATCATCTTTTGCACAGTCATCCAGCATAATAACAAAGACATTATTTCTCTGGGAGTCTTTTCTTCACTCCTCCATCATCCTAGTCTTTTGAACTGGAGAGTAATAGAACACTCACACTCGCCGAACAGCACTCTTCTTTCATGTGAGCACAGCCAAAATTGACAGATTTGGCTGCGAGATCCAACCAGATTGAAACATTAAAGAGGCTATTATTATTATTATTATTATTATTATTATTATTATATTAATATTATTATTCTAGAGCATTTTGCTCTGTGTGGGGCTCTGTTTTTGTTCACTACATTTTCCAGCTCAGCAGCGCTCTTGCAGAAGGTTTGTGCATTTTCACGTGTTCCTCAGCCATACATCATCAGGTTAGGTTTAGAAATAGTATTACTTACACATTAACTGCAGCTATTAGTAAGCACTGAAGCATAGTGTGTCTGTGCTATAGTTACACATGGCTATGTGACCCAATCTCTTCTTTATGTTCCTCTCTTCTCCTCGATACCAAGCGGAGGACTCTGTGTCTTGCGAGAACCCAGGGCTCCCGGAGAATGGCTACCAGATCCTGTCCAAGAGGCTGTACCTGCCAGCCGAGACCCTCACTTTCATGTGCTACCAGGGCTACGAGCTGGATGGCGAGTTCGCCATCAAGTGCATTCTGGGAAATCCCTCATTCTGGAGCGGCCCACTTCCTCTCTGTCGAGGTAAGAGGAGGAGGAGGAGGAGGAGGAACGGAGCCGTTAACGGCAGACTCTTGCATGGGTCTGGCTCAATTCTGCCACAGATGCCGTTAGATTCCTCCCAGGTGACCTCTGTGACAAGACTACACACTTTGAGATAACTTCTTAAAGGCCCTGACAGTGCAATATGCTCACGTAGCAGCTTCTAATCTTGGGTTGTATTCAGTTTGGTTGTTCACTTTAAAATGTTGGACTGAAGAGAAACCTTTTGTGACTTTTTGCCAATCTGTGTCTCTTGCAGCCAGGCCAGACTGCTTTGGCAACCATGCTCTGGAGGGTAAGTCTGTTCGGTTGAAAATGCTACCTGCACTGCAGCCACTGATTCGTTTATCCCTTCCTGTTCATTTCCTTGAAGATATACTGAATCTATCTGTCCTCTATTGTTTCTTGTTGCTCTCCTCTTTCCCGCTCCTGCCTCTCTCGCCTCCTTGCGTTCTTCCTCGCCTCCTTGCGTCCGTCTCCGCTGTGGCGTGGGCTAGTGGCAGAGGCGGCTGCTAGCTCGTCTCTGGACGGGGGCAACATGGCGCTGGCCATCTTTATCCTGGTGCTTCTGCTCTCCGTGCTGCTGGGCGGCGTCTATGTCTATGTGACGAGGTCAGCCTTCCTTCTGAAAGCTGGGAATGTGTGTGTGCGTGTGTAGCGTGTGTAGCGTGCGTGTGTGTGTGTGTGCGTGTGTAGCGTGTGTGTGCATAAGAATGAAAGACAAGAGAGTGACAGACAGTGGGCTTTACCTTTAATGGATCACAACCTTAGCCTCCAAACATTTCCAGATAAAAGTATAACTTGTTGTTGTTTATGTCTATCTATCTATTTGTCTATTTATCTGCCTGCCTGGGTTTGTCAGCCAGTCTATCTATCTATCTATCTATCTATCTATCTATCTATCTGCCTACCCACATCTGTTTGTCAGCCAGTCTATATATCTATCTATCTATCTATCTATCTATCTGCCTGCCTGTGTTTGTCAGACAGTCTATCTATCTATCTAACTGTCTGTCTGTCTGTCTGCCTGACACTCTATTCATCTCCTACATGCTCTCATGGTTTCTTTATCTGTCCTGCAGGTGTCGCTATCACTCAAACCTGCGCCTGCCTTTGATGTACCCCCACCCATACAGTCAGATCACCGTGGAGACAGAGTTTGACAACCCACTCTATGAAACAGGAGGGGTGAGAGGCATTTTTCTCAATCCTGCCCCCACAGAAATCTCCTAAATCAGCTAATCATTTTTATTTCATTAGTGTAACTGAAATAAGAACTGTATATCGGAGTGATACACTGAGTTGTTCAATGAAGGCTTTGGTCTGTGTTCGTCTCTTTCAGGACACAAGAGAGTATGAGGTGTCAATATGATGAGCCCACCAGAGGATTGGCCCCAGCCCATCGTGATTCCACCCCATCAGATGATTTGTAAATAGCCCCGCCCCTACCCTGTCCTCAGCCTCATAAAACATGTCTGCAGTATGCACAGCTGCCGCTAGGGGGCAGACAAACACAACGTGAGAGGGATGCAATGACAGAAAACAGGAAGAGAAGTAGTCCCAGTGAAGAAAGAAGAACTAGGTGAGAAGTGACAAGTACAAATACAGAGAGATAAGAGTTTTTGTGTGTGTGTGTGTGTGTGTGTGTGTGTGTGTGAGAGAGAGATAGTGTGTGTGTGTGTGTGTGTGTGTGTGTGTGTGTGTGTGTGTGTGTGTGTGTGTGTGTGTGTGTGTGTGAGCGAGAAAGAGAGAGAGTGAGATGAAGAGAGAGAAAAAAGAAGGAATTGGTGTGGTGATGGAATCAGTTAAAGTCTTTGCGGTATTTGTGAAACTTGAGGGTGGCTTACTTGGAGCATAACTGTGGTTATGATTCTGAAGTGATAAAAAAATTAACATATGCACTTGATGTAGGAAGGCATCCATTTCTTATTCAATCATTCAGTGAAAGAGAGAGAGAAAAAGAGAAAGAGAGATGTGTCACAAGATATAGTTTATTCTGTAGAGTCCTTGACATGCATAAGTGGCACCTTACGATCTGTAAGACGCCCAGAAATTCAACTTATCAGTCTGTTTACACCCCTTCCTGCCTGCAGTCATTTTTACAGCTTTGTACTTCAAACAGTTTTTAGAACAGGTTTTGGTAGTCAAACCCCCATGCAAGTAACATAAAAACAGGAAATCCACATGAAAAAAAGATGTATTTATTTTGATGTAAATGTGATGTTTTCTGCTGATCAATGTACATTTTTGGTTTTGAAAATAATAAAAGGAACATGAAACTGATTTCCCTAAATAAATGGTAAAATAAATACAACAATAGATTATTTCTTACGAAACAAGAAGTGTCCTTATTTTTTTCACTGTGTTGATTGAGATTGGGAGTGTTTCTTTTTTTATTTTACATTATATTTCTTGTATGGTTTTTCTTCTGAATCTATACTCATACAGCAGTGTATGTGGGTAAATCAGTTGTGACTTTGGATATCAAAGAGTGTACAGTTGTACAGGAGGGGTATGTTTGTGTATTATCATCACACATCTGTGGTTCCTCTATCGCAATTTTGTAATAGAGCGATTGTAAACAAGAAGGCCTTTGTGGTGGTTGTCTGTACTTCGACTCCCCAGGGAACTCCATAATGAACATACCTCTATTCAGATCTGCAGATACACACAGGCTTTTTAAATTGTTAAGGGGTGCCAGACTCCTCCGAGGCCAGGATCATAGAGTTGCGGCACCGAGGTCGGCTCCAGGCACTGTGAGAGTGACACGTTGTTTTGTTGGGGAGTAGGAGCACTGCTTGTGGCCTGTTAGATTCAACTTCAAATAGGCTAGTGACAGGAAGGAAGAAAAAGCTGAAAATACCAACTAAAATTTGGCTTTATTAATAGTTCCCTGCAATCTTCACTTACTCAAATGCAACCTTGCTCTTACACAAATTGATGTTACAGTAATCAATGTAAGGCAAGGATTATGTATTAGTTCACTACTTATTCATTGACACTTGATAACCTGATTTACTTTGCACAGAGCACATGTAATCATTGTATGGTCCATCAACAAATTTTAACAATAACAAATGGTTATACTTGTTTTATACACAAGCTTATGTGTAGATCTGGCCGTGCTTTTGTACTATTGCACCTTTTGGAGACCGCCTTTGTTCAGTCAAAATATCCATCCTTTGTGTAGTCTATATACTCTCCCTAGTGTACTATATACAATGTATGCATCACCAATGTTCTCTTCAACTAGATGGCTCTCTTCTCCGAGACAATCTCACAGACAATTTTAGTGTAGGTACGCTTGAAAGGTCAGGGTAGACATAGGAGTCCCTTTTCTGACCTGTTTCTCATAGTGTTTATTAATGGAAGAGATTTAGGCACAGCAATCCACCAACAAAATCCTCCACTGAACAGTTCTCACTCCTTAACTATGACTGCGACCAAAATACTTTAAAGGTACAGTGTGTATGGAATATAGTTATCATTATTATGTTTTCATTAGTGTATCATTTTTTACCTGTAACTATGAATCGTTCGAGCCCTTCGTGTCTACATGGGGCAGGTTTTCTTCCGCAGAGTCCATCATTTTGCACCGCCATGTTTCTAAGGTAGCCCAGAACAGACAAACCAAAACACTGGCTCGAGATTGCTTGATGGATTCTTAAAAAGGCTAACTGCCTGCTTTTGATTTCACATTCAAAGTAGGCTATAGGTTTTCGTTAGTTTAGAATGAGCCCTTCGTATAAGGAGCGGGTCCTCTTCCACACAGTCTGCCATATTTCTACAGAAGCCCAGAATGGACAAACCAAAACACTGGCTCAACACCAACTTTTGCGTTGTTATGGCATCTGACAACCACCGTAGGTACTTACATACGCTTGTAAAGGGAAAGGTATTTAGCTGGTTGCAATTCAGAAACCTCACCACTAGATGCTACTAAAAACTACTCACTTTACCTTTAAATAAACAAATCCAAATAGCACTCAGGTTTCCTAAGAATCTATGCATTTTAAATCTCAAAACTCTGTCTACAACATAGAAGTCGACAATTGTAAAATTCATGAAGTATTAGACAAGTGAACCTCACCACATAAATATGATTTAAAACAGTTAACTGATTAATATTTTAAGTGGCTTATAGAGTATATATCTCATGGTACTGTTTGACACATGTCCCATTACTGTTTCCTATTCGGATCAAAGTTTAAGAAGATAATCCCTTATTACAACAGCAGACCAAGAGTGTGGTTTGAGCCTGGTTTCCTCTTCACTCTCCATTTCTTCATTTCTGTGAACAGGAAGTATTGTGTGTTTAGATAAAAGGGGGGTTCGAAAAACTGACCTTTGTAGATAAGCATCCACGTAGTGGGAGCCAAGTTTTTTTCCCTATTTTGACCTGCTCCCGTACAGAGCTTGGTTTGTTGCTGATGTCAGTGAATTGTAGAGGACTAAACGTGATCGTCAACTGGCTGAACTACTTCCTTGCTTTTCTAATCTCCTCTGGCAAGGAACGTCAAGCTACTGGTTGCACTCTGCCTTCTGGTTGAGGCTCGCAGCGCTGCAAAGGTAGTATCATTAAACTATGTAGTTTCTTTGCTTTCACTTTGTGTCTGTTTTGTCTGTTCACTGTTCTGTCGTACCCTCTACCCTAATACTACCAGTTTCAACAACTAATGCTCACAGTAATTTGACAATTAAGTGGTGTGTTTGTGTTTGACAACCTGAACTCTGTTTCACATAGCCAGAAATGCTTGAATCTGGACTTTGAATGCTGAATCTTTTGAACTTGGTGAACTTGAATTGTTTCAGTGTTAGATTGTAGTAAATGTAGTTCCTGTTAGATCAGCTGTGCTGGTTTCATACTTTCAGTTTCTGTCAGAGTAACTGATAATAGCAGGTATTGTCCTGTAGTGATCTTTGCAGACACACACATATCCTGGGGTAATTATGGGCCCTCTGAAAATGTCAATCTATATTGTTTAAATGTCAACAATCTATACTACCTGCCATGTTTCAGAGCCACTGTGCAGTGCCGGGCCCCTTAATCTTTCAGGCTTTCCCCCCTAGCTTCAACCCTATAGGTAGACCTCAGTCTGCATTTACCTATGACCCTGTAAACGTTCACAGCAGTGTCTTCTCCCCTTCTTCATCTTAGCATGTGTTTGGAACCTTAGCCCCTCAGCCCCTTGCTTTGGATCGGTCAAAGCTGATTGGTGTGATGTGGAAGGCAGCCATGTTGCTGTAGCGTGATGCGGCTGTCCCTGAGGCGTGGCGCCACCTCTCTGCTCTGGCTGCTGTTCCTGGGGCTCCTGCTGAAGGTGCTCCAGTGGCTTCAGGACTGCTCCAGTGGGGCGCACGGAAGCAGCAATGCCTACGTGCTGGTGCGGGACAGGCAAAATAAGGTGCACGGTTACAACCACAGCTCGCCGCTGGTGTTTGTGGGTGGAGTGCCGCGCTCTGGCACCACCCTGATGAGAGTCATGCTGGACGCCCATCCGGATATCCGTTGTGGGGAGGAGACGCGCGTCATCCCCAGGCTCCTGGGCCTGAGGCAGGGTTGGGCAGTGGACCGAGGGGAGAGGCAGCGTCTAGAAGAGGCGGGAATTACCCAAGAAATACTTGACACCGCGGTAGCGGCCTTCCTACTGGAGGTCATCGCCCGCCATGGAGAGCCGGCCCCGTTGCTATGCAACAAGGACCCTTTCACCCTGAAGAGCGCCGTCTATCTTTCTCAGCTCTTTCCAAAGTAAAATGCAAATACTGACACAACAGAAAGGCATTTGGTCACTACATCCCACCTGTCTCATGCCATTACTTTCAAATACCAGTTTCATGATCATTACTTTTTTGTATGAATCAGTGTTATCAGTTGCTACACCTGAGTCTTTCCCTACTAAATTAGCTGTATTTGTATACTATGGCACAGTATCTATGCAAACAGTGTAGTTCCATAAACTATATATTTTAACACTTTATCCTTCACAATAATTACCCACTCACCATCTATTCTCTGCCCAATATTGTTTTGTTGTTATTTCCACGCCGCCATTCTCCCCTGCCTTTACTATCCTCTCTCTCTGCTGTCCATCAGCTCCAAGTTCATACTGATGTTGCGGGACGGCCGGGCTACCGTGCACTCCATGATCTCTCGCCGGGTCACCATCTCCGGCTTCAACCTGTCCAGCTACAGGGACTGCCTGACCAAGTGGAACCGGGCGGTGCAGAGCATGTTCTCCCAGTGCTCGCAGGTCGGTTCCCACCGCTGCCTGGAGGTGCACTACGAGGACCTGGTGCTCCACCCGCGTGCTACCCTCCAGCGAGTGCTCAACTTCCTGGAGATCGAGTGGCATGAAGGGGTCCTTCATCACGAGGAGGCCATAGGCCAGCCAGGCGGTGTGTCCTTATCACGGTAAAATGAATACATGAATATGATGGACAAATACATACAATACATGTACATGCACAATACATTAATGAATCAATAATGGACTCTTAAGTTAGTAATTATTTACTTCTAACTGTGTGTGTGTACATGCCTATTTATGTGAATAAAATACATATCTACATGACAATCCAGAGAGTAATGCCTTTTGGTGCAGGAAGCAAAGTAAAGAGGAAGTACCTTGTGGAAGTAGTTTGAAACCAGGATGTTTCAGACACATATCCTTTTTCAGCTCAGGGTTTCAGTTGCAACTGTGTTTACCTTTGCATTTGAAATTCAGTTATGGAGAGCCTTTTTCTCTTACTGTGTCATAACAGCAACTGAAACAGCTCTCAGCAATGTGAGGTAAATAATTGATGGTTATCAACGACAGGACTTCAGAAAAGTAAAAATGAAATCATTGATACTGTGTTGGCCACTGTTCAAATGCAGGGCAATAATTAAAACAACATTGACAGCACTGCACATGACTCTAAATGCATCTGTTGCTGGAAGAGGATTGGGTTCAGCTCATGCATTCATTAAAGTCACCAGAGAGTGAATATAGCGTTTTTTGTAGAGATGACCTTTAACATTTCAACATATAGAGATAGAGATATAGCCACACATTGTGCAGGGATGCGAAACAAGTCAGTAAAGAATTTTCCACTGTCTACCTCACACAAGAAAATAACATTTAGGTTGGTCAGTTACATGTCCACTTTATGTCAACTTGTGGCCTAAAGTAACTTTTGAATCAGTGAAGGTAAGAGTAACTAGCCACAAATATGTAAGGGTTTTCTCACATGAGCTCATTTTGTTTTGTACATCACTGAATTAATGCCTGTGTGTGTCCAATTACTACTGCAGCAGGAAGTCTAACTGAAAGATGAATGTGATGTGCCTTACTTGTATAGATGAGGTTCATATTTGTGGTTCCTACTCTTTGTGGTTTGTGTTTTCAAGCATTGAGCGCTCCACGGATCAGGTGATAAAACCGGTTAACCTGGAAGCTCTGACTCGCTGGGTTGGACACATTCCAGAAGATGTCTTGGCCGACATGAAAAGCATCGCACCCATGCTCAGGAGGCTGGGCTACGATCCAAGCGCCAATCCCCCCAAATATGGCAAGCCAGATGCCGTAGTGATCAACAACACAGATCGGGTACACACACCTCACTGCCAGAATTTCAAAGAAACTGCGTTATTGTCATGCTGCAGATCAGTGCACTACATTTTAAGACACAAGACTGTACACTGAGAACCAGCAACACACCACAGTATGGGCTTGGCATGGGTATGACTGAAAACAAACCACTTTGTTGCCATGTTAAACTGCAGACTTACAAACTGTAGGCCTACAGTAGGCTACACTGGGACACATAAAATCGTTAACATATAGGCTACTATATTCATCTTGATTTTCTATGGAAACATGAACTCAGCTTCATGTGTGTCAAGAGCCCTTAATCTGAGACAGAACTGATCTCTCCTTAACCTGTTGGTGTAAAGAAGACAACCCCAGTACAGTACAACTATACTAACTTACTATTTCCTCAAAATCCAGGAAAGTTTCTGTACCTTATTGGGATTTATATAATATAGTTTCTTAACAAGATTACATATATCACTGTTTACACAATGAGAAGCTATTTTCAAGTTATTCTCCTCCTTAGGTGCTAAAGGGAGACTTCAAAATCCCATCAAGTCTGAAAGGCCAACCACAAGTAAGTATAAAATACTTTTTGATCATGTTCATTAACTGATAACCTTGAGTCACAACGTTATCTAGTTGTTAGCAAAATATTTGCTTATGAAAAAAATCAACCATTCACTGTGGTCAAGAGACATAATGTAAAACATAAATGTTGATATAACTGCAGAGTTTGAGTGTTGGTGACATTCCAGCAGGTACACTTTAATGGGACTGTCCCAGGGAGGTGAAAGAGAATGTGGGCCAGGTCATAGCTGTGCACGGAGTAACAGACTGACAAAATAGTCTACAGCGGGGAGGAAAACATCACGCCACGCAAGACCATCCGTTCAGAGTCCAACGGAGACCAACTGTTATGCCAATTAGAGATCGGCCTACTTAAAGGCAGCTTACCTGCTGTTCATGTGCATGTGATTGCAAGAAATCTTTTAAATAAATCTGTTCACCTGAAATGTGACTGTTTGACTCAACTGCAATATTTGTGTGTAAAAAACTGGACTATGCTGGAACATTTGTATGTCACAGATAACAATGTAGTTTCTGGAAAGGAAAAAAAAGCTATTCAGAGACAAAACTATGAGAGAATGGCTGAAGAGTGAGTGAGTGATTGGAGAGAGAAATGTAGCGGTGAATTTTCAACCTTAATAAACCAGTGAGGTGAGGCACAGAAAGGGTTGCAATTGCACAAGAATAATCTCTGCGTTCAACGTGACTAACTTTGAGTACGTTTTGTTTGCCTGAAACAACTGACAATAGCAGGCTGCTTGACAGGAGAATGTTTCTCATTGTTATGCACAGTGTAGAGCATTCATAGTTAACACCTGTCGGAGAATACAGGCGTATGCAGAGCAGAGTGCTGTTGATCAGTGATCAAAACTGATTTAAATAGCCAACAGATGGCAGACAACCACAGGACAAAGGTACAACTTCATGTGAATACATCGAAAAGACGGCTACAATGTAATAATCTACAATACACAATGAAATTATCGCTCTGTCCGGTACAGTCCTGTTTGACTGGATTTCGGCTACTGAAACCCTTATGAAACCGGGTAGCTGCAGTAGGTGCAAAGTACAGGACATATCTATGCTGTTAAGAGGGTAAATCAGCTGTGGTTGGAGGACTAGGTTTTTCAACTCTCGATACATGAAGCTAACATAGTAGCAATAATACACGCCTACAATGACCCTCGAAATATTCTTCTAGCTCCCCTTAAAACCCTCATCCACCTGTTTTGTCGTCCAGACAGTAAGATCACAAATGAGAAAGATTTGGGTATCGCCGATTTAAATAAACGAACTGAAACCAAACGCCGATAATCATGTTATGGGTAGATGGTGCTGATATTTTCGCGATGACGTTATGGTTGCAGCAAGTTATGCAGGGGTAGGTGTTGCGGCAGTCACGCGAGCCAAACTTCTCCAATCCTGTTGTGGTTAACATGATTTGGAATCAGTGGCCCATATTTACTTGATAACAAAGTTTACAGTACAGAAACTTTGTCGTAACTATTTTAGTTATCAAATACACAATTTCACATCACCTGAAAATTACATAAATAATAACGACCGTCATATGAAGACTAAATCATGATCAGACCTGAAGCTTACTGTACATTTGCGTCGTATTCTCGAAAAAAAATAGTAGGCTAGTGACTGAACTGTCACATCATGTTGTTTACATTAGGTTATTTACATTATGTTACATTATCTGATCTGTCATTACATTTAAAAAAAATAGTTTTAGTATTTGTTTTTCCCTGCACACTTCGTGGATTTTATAACTAGCTTGAGGACAAAGACATGCTGCAAACTGAAAAGCTGCCCAATTTCTAGAATCCTGAGTCATTTGCAGAATGACTATGTTTCCTCAAAACGACGACTCACTTACCTATGGGATTTCTACATCCGCATTTTTCGACCCACATTCATAATGGAAATCCCTTCTTTCAATCTAAACTGAACAAGAATATGTTTTCATTTAACTAAAGGTTTTTGTAATGCGTATGTACACAGGATGGGATAAAATTAATTTAATTCAAAACAATACAGTCGAAAACCGCAGTTTCTAGTGCGATGGGTGTAGCGGCGGAGGGATACAATAACAGCTTGGTATAAATACAACCGCCTTTTGTTTTCGACTTCAGACTCGTTCCCTGAAGACAGAAGAAGTACTGCGTTTGTCGCCACCTTAAACAAAGAACATTTGTTTGTGAGTATTTGTCAACACAAGAGCATCCCAAATTTGAACATGGCCATCTACTGTATAGTCTTTTATTATTTTCCGAATTGTTATGTTGAATGTACTCGCTCGCCACCGGCTTTAAAGGCGTCGAAGCAACTAAACAAAGCTAATGCTATCCAGGCTTATGTTCTTTTTGGGTTTTGCATGCCAGCTTGTTTTGTCAGGTTACGGGAATGGGGTAATATGTTGTCTTCGGAGGTAGTACACTGCAATTGGAGTTATGTATTGTCTCTACAATAGAGAAACACACGTCCGATGATTTTTCGTTAGCTGACGTTCACTGGCTAACAGGCAAAGCTAAGTTAGCTGTCGTTAATTAGTTGGCGTCAAATTCTCTAGTATTGGCTGCCCTACCATATAACCGACGAGTTAGCTGGTGGGTTGTTTGCTAGGTAGCATAACTAAGCTAACGTTAGCAGAGTTCGGTAATGCTGGCTCGGTAATTGAGTAGCATTCGACCCTTTTAGTTAAGCGAACATGACACTACTTCAGTGAGAATAATTCTTGTTTGTATTAAACGATTTTTGTGATTTTCAGTGGGAAATGTACAGTGCATTACTATAATTTAATAAGAGATATCAACCGGCTTTCGAGAGGCTTGCTAACATTGGCTAAAAGATGGAGTTTCAAAATGGCGTAGTGAGGTTACCAGGAAACGTCAGCTGTTCTCTCGCAAATAGGGTGGAGCTTCTGGTAATTATCTGACAGCTAGTCGCTGCCCTATTTTACTGGGGAAAATTAGCTGTTATTGACTGCTTGTGTTCGGTTCAGTTAGGATAATCCTCAATTTTGTTTTGATAACACATTGTATGCTTATGTTTACTGTATGCACCTATACATCAGAACAAATTCCAGGTAGGTGTAAACCTACTTGGCAATAAATACTATTCTGATTCTGATGTATATGTAATGTTTATCTTGACATGATTTGGCATTATGTCTCCTTTCAGTGTAAAGATGCAGATCTTCGTGAAGACCCTGACTGGCAAGACCATCACCCTTGAGGTGGAGCCCAGTGACACTATTGAGAATGTCAAGGCTAAAATCCAGGACAAAGAGGGCATCCCCCCTGACCAGCAGCGTCTGATCTTCGCCGGCAAGCAGTTGGAGGATGGTCGTACCCTATCCGACTACAACATTCAGAAGGAATCCACCCTTCATCTTGTGCTGCGCCTCCGTGGTGGTATGCAGATCTTCGTGAAGACCCTGACTGGCAAGACCATTACCCTTGAGGTGGAGCCCAGTGACACCATTGAAAACGTGAAGGCCAAAATCCAGGACAAAGAGGGCATCCCCCCTGACCAGCAGCGTCTGATCTTCGCCGGCAAGCAGTTGGAGGATGGTCGTACCCTATCCGACTACAACATTCAGAAGGAATCCACCCTCCATCTTGTGCTGCGCCTCCGTGGTGGTATGCAGATCTTCGTGAAGACCCTGACTGGCAAGACCATTACCCTTGAGGTGGAGCCCAGTGACACCATTGAGAACGTGAAGGCCAAAATCCAGGACAAAGAGGGCATCCCCCCTGACCAGCAGCGTCTGATCTTCGCCGGCAAGCAGTTGGAGGATGGTCGTACCCTATCCGACTACAACATTCAGAAGGAATCCACCCTCCATCTTGTGCTGCGCCTCCGTGGTGGTATGCAGATCTTCGTGAAGACCCTGACTGGCAAGACCATTACCCTTGAGGTGGAGCCCAGTGACACCATTGAGAACGTGAAGGCCAAAATCCAGGACAAAGAGGGCATCCCCCCTGACCAGCAGCGTCTGATCTTCGCCGGCAAGCAGTTGGAGGATGGTCGTACCCTATCCGACTACAACATTCAGAAGGAATCCACCCTCCATCTTGTGCTGCGACTCCGTGGTGGTATGCAGATCTTCGTGAAGACCCTGACTGGCAAGACCATTACCCTTGAGGTGGAGCCCAGTGACACTATTGAGAACGTCAAGGCTAAAATCCAAGACAAAGAGGGCATCCCCCCTGACCAGCAGCGTCTGATCTTCGCCGGTAAGCAGTTGGAAGATGGTCGTACCCTATCCGACTACAACATCCAGAAGGAATCCACCCTCCATCTTGTGCTCCGTCTCCGTGGTGGCAACTGAGTGGCCTGTCTTCAGCCGCAAGCGATGTCTCACTCCCCTGACCTTTTAACCTTTCCCTACCCTGCACCACTTTGCCCCACTCATATCACCCCCAACACCTTACTCATCCACAATCACCCTCCCATTACATTCCTTTTTTCATTTGAATAAAGTTCAAGCATTCCCGCAAATGTTTGAGTCTTGTTTATGTACAATTGTCCAATTGATACTGGCCAGTTTCATTTAGTATTTATTATCATTTGACCACTTCAGAAAGGAAAGCAGGATGTCATGATGGCAGTTTAAATCCTAATGCGAGTTAAGAGGCCCACTGGGTTCCTGAGATGACAGCAAGGTGCCAGTGATGAGTTAGCATTTGGCACCTAAGAAATGTGTGCTTTATGAAAAGGAGTATGTAACCTACGCTGAAGTAAATCTAGAAGGAAATCATGTGCTGAATGCTCCGAACGCTTCTATTAAATGCATGATTATAAATTAGCCTGTAAGAGAACCAGGTTTTTGTGCAGTGAGAGATGAAAAGGGTAGCGGTGTAGAGCAACCAATGGCAAAATGCTGTCCTATGAGTCAACACTGACCGCCAGGTGGTGGCAAATTACTAAACAATCTAAACAACTCGAGTTTGTTCGACCTGCGATGAATAAGCGCTTGAATCTTATTTGTACACAATACACATGTGGGTCACTCAAAATACGATAAAAATAGATCACACAATATACGTTAGAGGCTTCAACGCAGACGAATGGGGTGACTCCATGCGTTGCCGAACTGTGTTTCCGTTGCGTCGCATGTCTTGCAGTAGAAAGTTGAGGGAAGATCAACTTCTCAAGCAGCAGCACAGGCGTTAGCCAATCAAATCGCGTTTATGCTAATATCCAAAGAAGGCGAGACTGAAAAACAATGGCGTACCACTCCGTAAATAGCCGTGTTTGTACATACATTTAATTTATTCAGCATTTCCGTGTTTTGTGAGGCGTCTGAGCCAACTATATAACGTTAGCAAGGTAACCACTCACAAGATAAACAGCTCGCTAGCGATATTACACATCGATCAGCAATTCATAACGGCGTGATGGTTTGTTGACCTGTCAACACACCCAGTAAGGTCGGACAAGCTCACTGTCGCGTACGTTTTGTGTGACACCTACCGTCTCACAGAGTGTAGGCTATCGCTACGTGAGTATGTTAGTGAGAGTATACAGTTCTAGGTCATATAAAAGTTCCATCTTTTGACTCCGGATAGCGTATGTTATAGGAAGCTCCGGAGTCAGTCCAACAAATGATCCCACTATTGCTGAAAGAGACCTTGTCCTTTCTAACAAAAACATCCAACTTCGTACTTTATATGATATAACACCTGTAAAGGATTCTTGAGATTTGAAACGAACGCAGTTCCATTAATAAATACCATTTATTAGGGTTTAATGGTAAGTCTTGTTCGTAAAATGTGATGATTTTGAAAACATTCAATTATGTGGGCAAAAAGTGACTTATAAGGCGATAGGTGTCATACTTAACACCTCCTTAGCTATAGGCCAACTGCTATCATGATAAACCTGTAGCATATATACACAGAGATGATACATTATGCTATTTAGTGAAGAGTAGCCTAATTGACGTGATTCAACTCTCAGACCTCAAACTACTACTAGGACCTACTGCAGTCTCACATGGCTTACTCCACTATAGGTCTGGATCTGCCGAATCAACAGATCTGGGACACATCCTTTTGCACCATCCGTGAACGAATGTTATTTGTGAGGTCTCCAAAATTCTCACAGTATGTGCCAGAACATTGGCAAAGGCAAGTTTAATTATATCGGTATAGAATATAGCACAATGTAGCACAGTTAATACACTTTGGTAATTTACAGTACTTTACAAAGGAACAAATACAAATAAAAAATGAAATAGGGTGAAGTGCATTAAACCAGTTAAAAGAACATAAAAGATCCAAGACCCCAAACCCTTGTGCACAAATAGATGTCTTCATTACATTTAAGTAATTTAGCAGACACTTTTATCCAAAGCGACGTACAAAGGAGAAAACAATCGAGCTACGAGATAGAGACCTAGTGTAACAGTAAATACTAGGGCGGTCAATAGATTACAAAAAATTAACTAATTAATCTCACATTTTGAAATTCATTATTCTAGATTAATCTCTATTAAACGTTTGTTTTTCTTCTAAAGACTCAATTTGACCCCATTCAATGTTTAACGTCTCTAAATAAATGATTGACATAATTATTTTTGCTTCATATTTAATTACTTTTCCTAATTTAATGGGGACAACTGCATGGTAAACACAAAATGAACACGATGATATGTTTTCAATGTCCTGTACACATGTTGTACGCATAGGTTTTGTTTGGGGTCAATTTGACCCCAGGCAGTTTTAATTGTATAAAATATATAAGAAATATCAACTTTTTTTCATCACATTGTTACTATTCCTGATAACAGAAATGTTTTTTTATTCCAAATGTTATACATAACCACAATATGTACTTAGAAATAATATGGGTATTGTTTTATTTAAAGTGCTATTTAGGTAGTCAACAGTAGTATTTAGAGGTCGGTATATGTCAATATTGATCGATTAGGGTAATAAATGTGTGATACACACATTCATAAAAAAGGTGACAAACTTAAACCTGACAACTATAGAGGCATCACACAAGGCCGCAATTTAGGGAACTTATTTTGTGCTATCCTGAACAACAGAATAACACAATTTATCCAGGTTTAAGTTTGTCACCTTTTTTATGAATTGGTGTGACGTGGCTCACCTTTCCATTGTTCTGGAAAGGGGCCTGAAGACAGGATTAAGTTGAATAATTTCAAGATTGCCTCTCTTAATTTAGGTGTGCTGTGTTTCAACATTTGATTGTACCCTCCATCTACACCACATGATTTTTTGTTCTTGAGGTATTTCAATTTTGTATTCAATTTGTTTTCTCAACTTCTCAAGTCGTTTTCTCAACTGAGCATTTAAGGCTTTTTGTTCAGAATTTAGGTTACCTTTTTGTATAATTTTCAAAAGTTCTATCGATTTTCTACCATCAACTAATGGGATGACTTTTTCTTTTTTCTTTTTTTTTGTTCTATCGAAGTTATTCCAGTGGGCCCCAAATGTGTTGTGTATACACAGTTGCTTAACCAAGTGGATTTAACACCTTTCTCATCTCTTACTGTGTGTGTGTGTGTGTGTGTGTTTGTGTGTCTTAAATGTATCACTCTGTTTTGGGATTAAACTAAAATATAGTCACATATTACACAATACCCCTGTTTTATTGTTTATAATATAACTATTAGTATACTGTGTATCTGTCTCTGTGTGTGTGTGTATGTGTGTCTGTGTGTCTGTGGGTCTCTGTGTCTGTGTGGTGTTGACACTAAAGCTTCTTTTGTTGACCTAGCATTTCATGAGCTAATGGCGTATGTGGACATCCTTAGCCGTTATGTTAAACAAAACTAAGTATTTTAGACTTGAATAAGCTGGTATCATTACCATTGATATTATGTTAAAGTGTATATCATGTTAAAGTTTGCTATAATAGAATGAAAGAATGACATATCACAGACTGACAAGACTTTGGTGTGCTTAAGCACCTGACAACTAATGACCGTTTGGGGGGCATCCACTGTTCTCAGCCCTCACAGGCTCCCCCACATCAATAGATTCTTGGTTTAACTTCGGTTTACGACCTTATTCTCCAGGTCTCTGTTATCAACCCAATGCTCTTACCTAGACCAGCCATCCATGCTATCCCACTGTTATCACACCAGGCCTGTCTCTGCAAAATCACAACTGGGGGCTTTGGGGAGAGGGGGATAGCCCTTGGTTTAAAATATGACTTGTCAGACCACCATACAGATACATCAGAAATTGACAACCGATCAGATAACAACTAAATAACAAAGGGATTCCCACCATTATCACATCTCAACTGTCTCTGAGGAGGGGGAGAAAGTGGGTGATATATTTATGACTTGTCAGAGGCCCTTCTACATACATCAGAACATGACAACCGCTCAGATAGCCACCAAACAACAAAGCGTACATCCCTCAAATATGACACAATTATCACACATTTATTACCCTAATCGATCCATTTTGACATATGCCGACCTCTAAATACTACTGTCAACAAACAAACCTAAAGTACCTGACACATAAACTTAGGTACAAAAAGTATTATATATTATAATAATGTTTTGGAGGTTTAAATTGTTGGGATCAAATTGACCCCAAGCATAAAAGATGTTAGTAAATTTGAAGGTAATAGGAGGGTTAAACAGAAACTTTCCGCCCAACAATCCCTCAGCTCTCTCCATCTTCAACTACCGTCTCGGTCTCTCCTATCTACCTGACTGCAGGCACGCGGCAGTTTCGTGTCAGGGGTCAATACACACTGGAAGGAAACAAAGTTGCGTTAACAGCGTTAAAATATTTGATCAGAATCAGAATCAGAATCAGAATCATCTTTATTGGCCAAGTACATTTTCACATACAAGGAATTTTTTCTGGGTTTAGTTGCTCTCAATGTACTTAAACTGAAAAAATATGCATTATAACACAACAGTTTAGGATAAAATAAATAAATATAATATATAATATAATAATAAAATATAATAATTTGTCAACTGTTCATTAGAGTGACGGCAAGGGGGGAAAAACTGTTCCTGTGTCTGGTGGTTTTGATGTACAGAGATCTGTAGCGCCTGCCAGAGGGGAGGAGCTGGAAAAGATTATGTCCAGGGTGTGAGGGGTCTGCAATGATTTTTCCCTGCCCGTTTGCTGGCTCTGGAGGTGTACAGATCCTGGATGGTGGGCAGGTCGGCACCAATAATCATTTCTGCAGACCTGACTGTCCGTTGTAATCTGTTCCTGTCCAGTTTAGTGGCCGAACCAAACCAGACAGTGATGGATGTGCAGATAACAGACTCAATGACTGCAGTGTATCTGCATAAAAGATGTTAGTAATTTTGAAGGTAATAGGAGGGTTAAACAGAAACTTTCCGCCCAACAATCCCTCAGCTCTCTCCATCTTCAACTACCGTCTCGGTCTCTCCTATCTACCTGACTGCAGGCACGTGGCAGTTTCGTGTCAGGGGTCAATACACACTGGAAGGGTTAACTGCGTTCAAATATTTTAAACCAGACAGTGATGGATGTGCAGATAACAGACTCAATGACTGCAGTGTAAAACTGGATCAGCAGCTCCTGAGGCAGGTTGTACTTCCTGAGCTGGCGCAGGAAGTACATCCTCTGCTGGGCCTTTTTGATGACTGTCGATGATATGATTTATCGCATTAATCTCGGCCACAATAATCTAATAGATTAACGCGTTAGCTTTGACAGCCCTAGTAAAGAAACATAAGGAACAAAAGCATTCTCTACAAAAGTTGCTGAAACTTATACCCATAGCAAATCATAATTAAGGTTTTTGTTTGTGCTTCTGTGGAGATCAGCCTGAGGTCTGATGTACCTAACAGATAGTAGCTACACCCCAGATAATATCTTCTCCTGGAATGCATCTATCCTGGATCTGAGCCCTGAGCAGGGCTGAATCTGTTTCAGACTCAGGTGATAGATTGAGTCTATATGGTACAGAGAAAGAATATATATATATATACAGTATGATGTATAATAATATAAATGATAATATATAGATGACGGAAGAGTAATTGCAGCTTTACTGTCCTGAGAAAATAAAGATAAGCAAGGTGCAAGACAACAGTGTGGTGTAGGCCTACTTTATGAAAGTTGGCAGACTACCAGTACAATTATATAAGTTAGGTTCTTATAGATTTGCAGTGTTTTAAGATGTTTTAACAGTGTAGTTAATGAAAGTTTGGTAACTGTTTGTAACTTGTCCCCATTTTATGCACTTTTTCTCGATTGACAGTTTCGCTTCTGTTAAGTGTTTATTGAAGTTAAGTAATAATGTTTTTAGTACATCAGTGTTCGCTGATTACATACAGGAATAACATACTTATATATGGTCTCATGATAAATAAGATGAACAAATAACATTTAAAAATATGATTCAGGTCATCTCTGAAATTAATTATCACAGAATAAATCAACAAATATCTGTAGAAATTAAAAAAAATGACACTCCAAAAGTTGCCGATCGAAATGGTCCAATGCTCCAATTTGTTGGAAATATATAATATATAAAATAAACCTCACTATTGGCTCAGCATCTGTTGAGCTTCCAGCTCAAACAACAACTGACTCTGGAACAGCTCTGGCACAGATCTGCTTGGCAGTCAGCACAGAATTATTCAACACAAAATTTCTATTAAAATAATTGTTTACTGGACTGGCACAGATCCACTCTGTAGTACTTTGCCGTCTAGGTCAGTCTCCGATAGCTATGTGACAGGGCTTTGTTGTGCAGTACAATTAAAAATAGTTTTACTGTACAACTTTAAAAATGTATTACTCTTTTATTATGTTGGGCTGTTTCTGGCAATATCATGTTATCTTTGATTAGTGAATTTGACTGGCCCGGGGCTGTATCAGGAGCTAAGGACAACAGGATCACTGTCAGCTTCTGAGAACTCACGTGTGGATACACACGACCACGCCCGATGAGGAAGAGAGGAAGGGGAACACCACAGATTTGGCACAGTGATCATCTGAAGCCAGTCAGATGATGTTGCATGGGCACGGTCCCTGGTTCCTCTGAATCGTGAAGGATCATGTGTTCCTGCGGTTAAATGAACTGCCATATGGACGCTTTCATTTTCTACATCCCCATAAGACATGGGATGTGCTTCCAAATGTCAGTGGTAATGTGTGGTTTCTGTGTAGGTGAAGATCTCAGTTCTCCCCAAAGAGTGAAAATATTCAGCATGACTTCCAGTCATCTAAATGTTAATCAAAATTTTCCATGCAATTTATTTTGGATCATGTGAAGAATTTATTTCTTTGCCCTTTGATTTTGTGTCTGGTTGCGACGGTATATGAATTAAAACTTTGAAGATGACTAATCTAATATTCTACACTTTTATGCCCATTACCAACTGATTGAGTGTGAGACTGTATCCTCATTTTATTTCCTTCAAATTCTTTCCCCATTCATAGCTGAATTAAAGGCATGAATGAGATGCATGTAGGAGTTATTGTTAACTTAAAGTGAATAGTTGCCGTTGCCTGTTTTGATAATGTCTGTTTAGTCATGACAGTCATGTGACAATATCTGATTTATCCAATTGATACATATCCTTCGGATTTCAGTTGTAGGTGAACAAAAGGAAAACAACACGAAAAGCTTCAGCTGAAGAAGACCAGTAGGAAAAGATGAGGGAAGGCCTCAAGCTCAAAGCTTAGTGAGGTCTCCCCATGTCTTTTTAGATGTACATAGGCCTATGGTTGTGAAAGACCCACAATTACCAGGGAGGATAAAAACCCTTCAAGTTGTCTGCAATATGGTACAGTATTATACGCATTATAGTCTAATTTACTTTAAATGTTAGTCTAGTCATTAAAAGTGGTACCTTCTTCTAAGGATATCCTTCAGTATACAAGCTCTCAAGGCTGTCAACCTAGGTACAGCCTGCATTATTGGCCTATACATCATATTTGTGATTGTTGTTTTTGTATTTGACAGACATATGTAGGTTGTTTGTCACAAATTAAGAAGTTACTTTCAACCTGGTTCTCCCCTATTATGTCCGTCCATACCTGCATCACTGTAACTCAGACCCCCTCAGCCATTGCACCTTGCAAATGGCCCTGCATACCCTCCACCTGGTCCTGGAGAGAGAGAGAGCGAGAGAGGGATGATGAGAGTTGTCTTAAATAATGAGGATAAATCCACTGGGTATAGGGGATGGATAGGGCAGTGTCATCTCTCAAATAAATTACTATTTTACTTCAGGCCAGTCGCTCTAACATCACACATCTGTAAGACCATGGAACGACTGCTACTGCACATCATCAGACCCCAGGTACGCCATGCACTTGACCCGCTGCAGTTTGCCTACCAGGAGAAGGTGGGCGTGGAAGATGCCATCGTCTACCTAATGCACAGGGCTCCCTCTTATCTGGACAAGGGGAAAGGTGCTGTGAGAATCATGTTCTTTGATTTCTCCAGTGCCTTCAACGCCATCCAGACCCTCCGACTGAGTGACAAGCTCATGCAGATCGGTGTGAACGCCCACCTGGTATCCTGGATCACTGACTACCTGACGGAGAGACCACAGTTTGTCAGGCTGAAAGACCGTATCTGAGACTGTGTTGTGCAGCACCGGCGCTCCACAGGGGACTGTGCTCTCACCTGTCCTGTTTACCCTGTACACATCAGACTTCACCTACAACACGGAGTCGTGCCACATCCAGAAGTTCTCTGATGACTCTGCTGTTGTGGGATGTGTAAGGGATGGACAGGAGGGTGAGTACAGGAGCCTGGTGGACAACTTTGTGCAGTGGTGTAGGCATAACCACCTCCAGCTGAACACCACCAAGACCAAGGAGATGGTGGTGGATTTTAGGAGGTCTCAGCCTCCTCTGCTACCAGTCTCCATTGGGGGTGTCAGTGTGGAGGTGGTCAACACCTACAAGTACTTAGGAGTTCATCTGGACAGTAAACTGGACTGGTCAGCCAACATAGATGCCATCTACAAGAAGGGCCAGAGCCGGCTCTACTTCCTGAGGAGGCTGTCCTTCAATGTCTGCAACAAACTCCTTCGCATGTTTTACCAGTCTGTTGTTGCCAGCGTCCTTTTTTATGCTGTGGTGTTCTGGGGAGGCAGCATAAAGAAGAGGGATGCAGGGCGACTAGACAGGCTGGTGAGAAAGGCAGGAGCTGTTGTTGGCACGGAACTGGACTGCCTAACATCAGTGGCGGAGAGAAGGACCCTGAGTAGGCTGCTGACCATCTTGGACAATGACCACCACCCACTACATAGTACTCTTAACGGACAGAGGAGTATATTCAGTGGCAGACTCCTGTCACTGTCATGCTCATCGGACAGGCTGAGGAAGTCCTTTGTCCCCAGGGCCATACAGCTTTATAACGCCACGCAGAAGGGGAGGGGGAGGGAGATGGACTTCTCTGCATGAGTCTACCTCAGTCTCCCCTCCTCTTCTCATCTCATTATATTCCATCCCACTGTCCATCTTTTTACTGGCTATACTAGCCCCTTGCACAGACTTTACTATTTATATCACTTTGCACTATCCTCACACACACACAAGCACAAGTACTCTATCTTTGCACTATCCACACAAGCACATGAACACTATCTCTCTGCACTCTTTGCACTACTTTCCTCGTGGACATCAACACTGTCAATGCACACTGTAATATAGGGCCAGATCTATCCTGTATCTGTATACACCCCACTCCCTGTGAACATGTTCTCCCTATGAGTATTGTTTTTTTTACTGTGATTTATGTATGTACGTTTGTGAGTTAAGTGTATAAGCTATTGGATGACCTACATTTCCCACGGGATTAATAAAGTATCCATCTATCTATCTATTTTAGATCTAAAAAAAATAAATTGTGCCTACTTCATTAGAGCAAAATAATACTTATAAATTAGACTGCACTTTAATAATATTAATTAGGATTACAATAACGTACACAAATATGTATCTTAAACATAATTTAAATCACCAAGCACATATAGCCCATGAAATGACAGCCAAGAGATACCGGTTTTTTGTTAGGCCTACTTGTCAAAATTAGTGCACAGCCTACAATACCCAGAAGCCTCAAATTTGGGGGTGTGGCTACAGTGGTTTGATAAACATGTCTGGCAAGCTGCTGTTAACGAAGTCTTATCTGCTGTACTGTGGACTTCAATATATACATCTCATAATGACAAGGGATTGCAAGCATGAGTCCAGTTGCTAACTAAATGGCAGGAGTTTTAGTTCACTTTTTCGTCTCTTGCTGATGCCTCTACACGGAGAACAAAAGCCAGCAAGTCATTCACAAGAGCAACATACAACCAAAGCAGGCTACTAGATTTCGCGTTTTACGACTAGAATTTATTCGTTGTGTCCAAACCATGGCTATATCTAAATCTAAAATTGCAGTAGGGCTTCTAGTTGGGGGGATTCTGACTGTGGTTTTTGGGACGGTTCTTGTATTTGTCGGACCTATTATTATTGATGATCAAATTGCTAAGGTAAGTCACTGTATATTCCCTCTTGACAATTCGATGCAATTAAAGTTAACCTGGTCAGAATGTTTGACAACGTTCGTTATTGTGGTTATAGGCTATAGGTTATGGTTATAGGCTATTCCTTGTAGTCTAGTTCAACAACAATTCTGTCAGATTAGATTACAGGACTAATTCGTATCGTATACCTACTTCCATTGATCTGGTAGTGGTTTCAAAATGTGCACTCTCGTGATGGGTCAAGGTTGCAAAACATTTAACACTCAGGCAGGCTAGTTGTCTTATTATTATCGGTAACTTGTGATACCAATGAACTCAGCCAGCGTAGAAGCCTATATGGCTGGAAATCCACTTTATGTAGGGCAACAGATACATTAAGGGCAGCGTCTTCACCTGCCAGTATAGACGGAGGTAAAAGTCGTCAAAAAGAGTTTAAAATGCCTGTAAACTTTGACCACGTTTTGTTGTCTTCCAGAATGTCGAGATCAACCCTAAGAACGAAATGTCCTACACTATGTGGAAGGACATCCCCGTTCCGTTCTTCATGTCCGTGTACTTTTTCAATGTCCTGAACCCGCAAGAGATTTTGAATGGCGAGAAGCCAATGGTGGAACAGAGGGGACCATACGTTTACAGGTATGAGGTCAATACGTTGCAAATCTATCGCTACTGCATTTGCAAGACCTTTCGCTCATTGTATTGTGGAAAGCGGTCAGGGAATCTGCCGATCACTTTTATCCCGTTGACTTTATTAAGATAAGCACTGACAGTGTGGACTAGTGGCCTCATGCTGTGCTCTGGTACATCCGAAGAAAGCGTCTGTCAGTGCGATGCCAACCCCTTCTTTCTTTCCATTCTTAATGTCTTCCATCTCTTTCTAACAGGGTCATTCACTTGCAGCATTCATACATTTTCATGGAGTTATGGTATTCATTAATTTTTAAAGGGATCTCAACTTAAAGATTTTTGACATTAAAGTTACTCAGACTTGTAATTATACCCCCCTTATATTTGAGATGTAACCAAAGGTTCTGTGGTGGGATCTCTACAATTTGACACAATTCAGGCTATTTCTTCAAAATAAACTATGACTTGCTGATCACCTTTCTTAGTTGAATCCTTTCCTGATTGTTGAGATTTGTTTTCAAATTGTAGTTTTATCTAAAGCAAAAGTATTGTGTTTCATATTCAGCATAATTCTTCCCTTACTGATCTACAAGGTTATCATGATTTCAATGTTTGTAGTTTCGATGTGTTATGGTGTGCATGGGATCAGACTCTCTAAAGTGTGTCGCTGCATTTAGCATGCATCTCGGGTATTGTCCTGTGAACAGGAAATCAAAACTCCCCGAAGTGGATCTGAATATAATGAGAAAAATACACTCCCAAAGTTCTCCAGAATAATATGATGTCTTATCTGACTGTTTAGTTATTTCTCAGATAATTTTGTCATAGCTTAAAAAACTGTTCTCTACTCTACTTAAGGAACTAACCAAAGACACTTTCTGATAAAGTTCTACATTTTGCTGCCACTTCTTGAAAAATGGGCATAGCTTGATATCAGATAAAGTTGCAGTTAACCACCCCTTAGCCACTCTCTAGCTTATGTGTTCCATTCTGCGTATGTGTGTGTGTGTGTGCAGACTGTCGGGGCTAAGATGGAGACATGCTGATCTACGTGTTAGAGAATGAGTGGGTGTGTGTGGAGGTGGGGTGTACATGCATTCCTACCCCATTCTGGGGGCCTCTTCACTTTTACATAACTGGCTTCAGATTACTCTTATAATTCTGGCCCCACGTGCCAGTTCTGGAACATTTAAATGAAAATGAAAGAGGGAGAAAGAGAAAAAACAGAGATTGCAGGCCAGAGAGAACAATTCTGCCATTTTGTTACAATCCGGAACTTTAGTAATTGCAGTGGAGGTGGAGGCAATTACTTCATTTGCAGCAATCGTGCAGTCCAGACACTTAACCATTTGTCCTGATCTGCTCCCCAGCCTCAGCGTGCTGATACGGATCAGCATAAACTGCACATTTTATGGTCCTTTACAGTCTTTTACAGATTCTAGTCAGAGTTATGTGCCTTGTCATAGATACCATGTCTGCATTATTCCTCTCCCCCACAGATTGCTCACTGCCATATGCTGAGAGTGCACTCTGTCACAGGAATAACATGTGGAATTATTAGGTGGAATTCACTGTAGCTGATAGCTCAGCCCTCTCTCACACTACCAAGAAGTATACACTCTCGTATGCTATTTAGGAAGCCTATATATAAGACCCTGAGAGTAGCCTTTCAACCAGGGCCTGTTTTTTGGGGGGCTCTTTAATGTCTTTATTTGGACAGGACCGTGAAGTGTTATGACAGGAAGCGAGGTGGGGAGAGGACCGGGAAACGACAGCAGGCCAGACTTGAACCTGTGACCCTGCGGGCAATGAAGCCCGTAAATTGGGGGGCTTATCGGCTTGCACCACAGTGCCCCCCCCCCCAGGGCCTGTTTTTTTGTGTGTTTTTACATGTGGTTGTGGTGCAAGGCAAGGTAAGGTGAGGCAAGGTCAGCTGTGCTTAAGGGTTGGGTCTCCCTGTCCATTCTTGCCATGCCCTGTCATGCCATACCTTGCCCTGGCCTGTCATGCACCTCCAGGACTTTGGCTTCCCGTTTTGGAGAAAAGGCCTCTGGTTTGAGGAAGTCTGTGTGTCCCCCCACCTCGTAATGCACTTCATGACAAACAAACACATTGTTCTTTCAAATTTCCTCTTTCTCCCCCAAACTTTATGCTGATGCATTGTTGTGGTCATGGCCACTTTATCAGTGGTCACGGAGCAGTGGTCACAATTCAAATATTTCACCCAGTTATCTCTAGACATTTATTAATAAAATCAAAGTGTCATTTGACCCAAAGGGTATACGTGTGCTTGATTAAGATATGGAGGTGTTTGATTAAGATACTCCAGGAGGAGAACACATGGCTATTATGTAATTCCCATTTAAAGTGGTTTCTAAGTAGGTAAATGTTAAAGAATTTCTCATCTTTTTCAGATTGTTGGAGCACTGATTTTGGCATGACGTTTGACTCACAAGTACGAACTATCATTACCCAGAATTCTTCACTGCGCTCAAATTTTTGACATTGTTTTCTCCCCTGCAGTGAAAAACGGTGGAAGGACAACATCACTTTCCATGAGAACTACACAGTTTCCTACAAGGAGTACAGGCAGTACCACTTTGAGAGGGACATGTCGGTGGGAGACGAGTCCGACGTCGTCACCATCCCCAACATGCTGGTGCTGGTAAGATCCTGTGCTCTTTTCTCTGCTCGTGGTTTGGCAGAACTATGAAAGACACAGCACGGGTTTGGTAAAATACTGAAGGTCATATTAAAAAAGAGTTGTTCTTTTTGATAGCCAAAGGTTTTAACTGGGTTACACCAGCAGGCCAGCAGAAAGAGCCTCAAAGAGCCTGTTTCTATTTAGAAGACCAAGTCTCTCTTTGCAAGGTCTTATGTCTCTCCAGAACATGTACACATCTGTCACTGTTGGCTCTGAACAGTCAGGACATTGTTATGTCTATCCAGAACATAAATCTGCTCCTGAGTTTGGCTTTAAACAGTGAGGGTGCTCGTAAATAGTAAGGGTGTGTAGAAGATGTACAAATCTATCCCTCTGCTTGGGTTATAGTTGCTGGGGAGGTCTTGAGTCTATCCATAATAGATAGAAATCCGTCCCTCTGCTTCAGTCTGGATTGGTAGGATATTGGTATGTCAGTCCAGAATATGCACATATACTGTCCCTCTGCTTAGGTTTTCAGCTGAGAAAGGTCTCTGTCTGTTCAGAGTTGACATAAATCTGTCCCTCTTCTTCAGTGTTGATCAGTGGGAAGCTGTCAAGTCTGTCCCTCTGCCTGACACTAACTAAAAGGGAGCTCTTATACCTGCCCAGAATATATACACATCTATCCATGCTTGACTCCTTATCAGCAGGAAGGAAATCCAGGATGTAATCAAATCTGTCCTTCTGCGTAAGTCATAGTTGATAGGAAGTTCTGTCCAACCTCTTTATTTAGGGAGCAGCAATCATGATGGAGAAGCTGCCCTATCCTGTGCGCATGATAATCAGCGCCTCCTTCAAGGCCTTCAAGGAGACGGCCTTCCTGACAAAGCCTGTGGGCGAGCTGATGTGGGGATACGACAGCAAGCTGGTGGACTTCCTCAACAACTACTTCCCAGGCATGCTCCCCTCCACAGGCAAATTTGGCCTTTTCGCTGAGGTGAGAACACACACACACACACACACACACACACACACACACACACACACACACACACACACACACACACACACACACACACACACACACACACACACTTCACAGTCTGTAAGAGAAGCACAGCTATAGAGTAGGCAGTAGTGTCTGATGTAGCACAGCTATAGAGTAGGCAGTAGTGTCTGATGTAGCACAGGATTAGAGTAGGCAGTAGTGTTGCCCTGCCCATTAGAGCTCCTGGAACACGAAAAAAATGTGCAAAGAGGTATGGTTCCTTTTATGTCTTTTGCTGCATTCTCTGTGGGCCTACCTGATGAGACGGGTTCTGGAACAGATGAGTGAGATGAGGACACAGCACACAGTCTGTGAAACACACATTATTGATGACCTGCTGGTCCTTGCTGGTTCTTGCTGGTTCCAGATATCATTTTGTCGTTTGTGTCTTCCGTTCGCAGTTCAACAACTCCAACACAGGCCTGTTCACAGTCAACACCGGTCAGGATGACATCAGGAAAGTGCACAAAGTAGACTCCTGGAACGGTTTGAAAAAGGTTAGTGGACACTGGTCATAGCACACCAGGTATGTGATTGAGCTGTTGATCAAGCTGTGGATAGTCTTTCACCAGGATCAAGGACTGTACCTTCAAGCTCTATTACAGATATGCAACCTGATATACTGACAGTTTGGGTCTAAACTGCATGCCTGGTTGTCTGAGTTCTGGCAGTCAACAGTCTGTCATCTCACCTTGTTGGTGAAAAGTCAACCACAGGCTCTGCGACAACTACATGCCATTTTGGCACTCAGGCTGATTATAAAAGTGTATTGTCTCTTTTGGAGAAACATTAACATGCTTTTTCGGAGATATCCTGCGATATCTCTGATAACCTGACACGATATGCCAATCATGCACAGGGTGTCAGGTTATCGGAGATAAAACATTAGCACCAGCCGCACCCTGTTGTGTTTTTCCAAAAGCGCTGCTTGATATGCAACCTGATATACTGGCAGTTTGGTTTTAGCTGGTCTCCTCCTCCACCTCCTCTGTGGTTATCTTCCTCTGTCCCAGGTGGACTACTGGAGGACGGAGCAGTGTAACATGATAAACGGCACAGCTGGACAGATGTGGCCTCCGTTTATGACGCCCGAGTCCACCCTACCTTTCTACAGCCCAGACGCCTGCAGGTAAGCAGGACATCCCTCAGCATCTCTCTGTGCTCAACCCCAACAGCCAACCATGCTGATCAGGCAGCTCTAAACTCAAGCAGGTTCATTATTAACTTATACTAATAGATTTAAATTATTTACTTATTTACTTATACGTATAGATTTTAACTATTTAATTATTTACTCATAGATTTAAATTATTTACTTATTTACTTACAGAGTTATATATGGGGGCGGTGGGCCTTTGCCAGAATGTGTTTGCAGAATATATTTACACATTTTATTGATGACGCAGTCAGTGTGTGGCTTAATTTGTCTGTCTACTATACCCATGGAGATACTGACTCTCAGCCACAGCACTGGGGGCATTATGTGCCATGTGTTGCAATAGCATTGTGAAGAATCACAATTCATCGAGTATTGGATTGTTCACCCTCTAACGTGAGTTAGGTAAACCACTGTTAGACAGGTTAGTTTTATCCAGCCGATGATGTGTTGCAATGTTAATCCTGCTCGGTACGAGAAGAACCACAGGCTCAGGGATGTAAAAGTATATGTCTTTGCTAACTCTCACACACTGTGGTTACTGATCTTTCCAGGTCTATGGAGCTGGTTTATCAGAGGCCAGGGAGTGTCGGTGGCGTTCCTGTGTATCGCTTTGTGGCCCCCACAACCCTCTTTGCCAATGGGACGGACTACGCCCCCAATGAGGGCTTCTGCCCCTGCAGGCAGTCTGGACTTCTGAACGTCAGCAGCTGCAGACAAAGTGAGCACCCAGTTCCCACTCCAACGAAGGAGACCCTCTCTTGGGAGAAAATAAAGGTTCCTGGTGTAGGCTTAAGTAATTTAGAGTAATTTAGAGGTTTTTCGTTCAATAATACCAGGGGAAATAAAGGTTCCTGATGTAGGTGTAATGGTAGCCAGTGAGTACAGTACAGTGCTGTGCAGTGAGTAAACCTCACTCCCTGACACCTTAAGAGACTTGCTAGTGACAAACTGGTTTTAGCCTCCTTGCTAGCACACCTGCCTACTATGTCTAAGGTTGAGAGTTCTGATCCAGGACTGTGCTCGTCTACACAACGTAGGTTACATAGGCATCCAAAATAAAGGGGTAAATAATTGTTCCTGGCACCGTTTTTAATCATTTGGGGGGAAATAAAGATTCCTGGTGTATCATTCATTACCTTACACCTCCCATACAGGACATGTTTTCATTCAAACCATAGTTCCTACTGCAGAAATGCATTAGGGCTGAAAACTGTTTTTGAGTGTTTACATTTTATCTGTACAGATACGGCACTGTACATTTTATCTTTATAGATAGATGATCCATTTTTTACAAAGATAGTAGCCAGGGACACTTAAATGACCGTTCTAAAGAGTCGGCGTGGTTTCATCAGACGATGTGGTTTTAAATGAGTGCTTTCTCAAGATCTTTGATTATTTTCAAGGACACGTCAACATGCCAAAACCGATGTGTTTAACTGTTACAGCAGCATAGTTTACCTTTAAAATCAATCCATTATGTTTTTTCCTTGACATTTTGTCATTAGGTAAAGGAGTCGTTTACACCTGTATGATGTCTTTGAGTGTAGAGTCCTGCATTCATCTGTTAATAAGAGGGAGTTTGAGGGAGCTTCAAAACATGCATTTCAAGATTTCTTTCCCCAATTAGACTGTAATGTGAACATATTTTGGCACACTGACAGACAGTCATGTCATAGTTTGGAGACCGCACAAGCACAAGTGTGTATTTGAGCGGAGACATTTTGAGACATGGAGCCATTTTGTGTGCTTGTGTTCACAGAGTCTCCGGTGTTCATTTCCCATCCTCACTTCTTCAATGCGGACCCTTTCCTGCTGAGTACAGTGCTTGGCCTCAGTCCCAATGAGGATGACCATGGCCTCTTCATCGACATCCATCCCGTAAGTCAGGTCCCTCAGCTACCGAGAACCCAGACCAACGACACAAGCTAGGGTTGAGGTGCAGTTACCAGAGTAGAAGGCCTCACATTGTTTTGCATCAGTGGTCAATCTATTCATTTTTTAACAGTATTTCAACCAGTCACACTGGTGTTTCTAATTCTGATATACACACACACACACACACACACACACACACACACACACACACACACACACACACACACACACACACACACACACAGTATATATATATTGTCTGTAGGGACTTAAGGGCTTTCTTTGAGCTTCAACAATTATGCATTAGCACACACACACACATTAGTTTGAACTTCATAAAAGAGTCAAATCCATGGCCAATGACATAAGAAGACTGTTATGTGCTTTAGAACCAGCAGTCAGAGGTCATTCTTGGCTGTGGTTTTCATTGTGCCTTATCACTCAAGGTTATCATGACCACAAACTCCAAAGACGGTATTATCTCCTGCAAGCACTGTAAAACTGTAGGTATTCCTTCTTATCTAAATTTGTTGCATAAACATCTCATTACCGGACCTCATTATCTGATGGAAGCTTGATAGTTTCATCAGAAGTACAACCTGCCCTGGCGTCTCCTCACTCATAGCTTTGCCCCAGCCTGGTGCTATGGTTATGGCTATGGTGAAAAGTCATTAAGGTTATAGTAGAGCCTCATTCATACTGCAGCTATCTCGTATATGTCAGTTGTAAAATGGAGAGGCGATCTGATAAGCTAATTGAAAATCAGATATGGTTGAGGATGTGTTTGCAGCTGTCATGATTGTATAGCGCCTGTAAAGTTTGATTGGTGTCTATAATGCATTAAAAGGTCTTGATTTGGTGCATCCAATCTGCAAACGTGGATCTAAACTGCTTGCCTGGTTGTCTGAGTTCTGGCAGTCAGCAGTCTGTCATCTCACCTTGTTTGTGAAAAGTCAACCACAAGCTCTGCGATTAGTTTAGGAGCAGACATGCCATTTTGGTCACTGTGGCTTTTGGTTTGTAACAGACTATGACTGCCTCTGAGAGTATGACCAGTGGGACTTTTGAAATTCCATATCGAATGTTAAGTCCGGACCTATAGCGTTTACTTCAGGCTGATTATAAAAGTTTATTGTCTCTATTGGAGGAACAATTACATGCTTTTTCTGAGATAACCTCACGTGATATGCCAATCATGCACAGGGTATCGGAGATAAAACATTAGGTAACACCAGCCGCACCCTGTTGTGTTTTTCCTAAAGCGCTGCACAGCAGTGTACAGCAGCACCCCTGACTCTGGACCAGTCCATCTCACCTCGGTCGTCTCACAGAGATGTGTTTTTAAGCCTCCTTTTTTTACGAGGCATGGTGAACACTGTAGTTGTCCTCAGATAATAGAGCAATGAGCCTGCTGTGCCAAGCTGGATAAATAGTGAGGCTCTGCAGGCGTCGCTCCCCCTCAGCAGGGAACATCCAGCTGGGATGAATTCACAGCATGACGCCAGAGGGGCCCTTGGGAGAGCAGCTACCCAGGCCATTAATCTGAGCTGGAAACAACACTTTGGTTTTGGTTTGTCCAGCGTTATGAGGACACAGTGAGCTTTTCTGTTTGTGTGTGTGTGTGTGTGTGTGTGTGTGTGTGTGTGTGTGTGTGTGTGTGTACATATGTGGATGTGTGTGCTTGTATGTGTGTGTGCTTGTATGTGTGTGTTATGTGCGTTTGCCTGTGTGTGTTATGTGCGTTTGCCTGTGTGTGTGTGTGTGTGTGTGTGTGTGTGTGTGTGTGTGTGTGTGTGTGTGTGTGTGTGTGTACGTATGTATTTGTGTGCACGTGTGTGCTTGTATGAGTGTGTGTGTGCATGTGTGGGTGTTTGCACGTGACTGAGTCTAGCATGTGCCCTGATGTGATGCATACACAGCAACACCTCGCAGCCTCTGTTTCCACTTAAGCATGGAGTTTGGTTCTCACTTCCTAAATCCAGGCTCTTTGTGTGTGTGTGTGTGTGTGTGTGTAAGTGTGTGAGAGAGCGATATTATGAAATTACAAACTGTGTGGTAGCCATGAAAAGTTCGTTTTTTTAGAATCTACCAATTGGGTCAATTTGTTGGGTATTTTGCTTGTTTAAAGCAACTGCACTTTATCCTCTAAAACTAGTGTACTAAGTAGCTAATGAGCAGCAGAATAACAACAACAATAAAGAACAACAACAATAACTAACTAACTGGTGTATTTTGGCAATATATTATTATTATATATTCCTGGAGGTAACAGCAGTGGGTTCATCTTAACATGCCCAAGTGCCATTAAAATGAACTAATAATCGAATTAAGTTTAACTTCCTCTGAGGTAATCCCTATGTTTTCAAGTTCAGTCCTACAACGTGGGATTTTTGTTTGTCTTCAGTCTTTAAAGACAGCTCTGTTTATTATCTTGAGTTAATCATCTTAAATAACCTAAAGATGAACTTTTCTCTCTGTGTAAAGTCATCTCCTAATCAAAGTCCAGGGTCCTCTACCCTGTTATTGAAAGGCAAAGCATTGTTATGAAAAGCAAAACACGAGGAAATCATTAGTTGACATCAACTATGATTTACTGAGCAACAGTGGTGTATTTTGATTTTGGTGTCTAAACACATATCAAAATCTATTATTTTTTTAATACATTTTAGGCACCTAATGTAAAAGTGCTAGTAAGCTTGTACTGTGAAAATACTGTGTGAATTACAAAAAAATGTAACTGCCTGGGCCACAGACGTGGGCATTTGTGGTAACATTATGTGGTCTGATGAGCAGCGCAGGTTAATGTGTCTGTTCTGTGATGGTATGTAATCTGTAAGGCCGTAAGGGATGCAAACATCACATCATGCCATGAACAGGAACTAGAATTTTTACATTTTCTGACTAACAGAGATATTACAGGTAACAATGTATAGCCTATAACTATAAACTGGAGAAAGAGTTCATGTCCGCACACTGAATTTGTATTGCTCTGGTCAGGTCTTCATTAGGCAAACTTGTGTGTGAGAGTTAGAGAATTGTGTGATTTTGATATTACACATTTGGTATGCGTATTTCTCTCACAGAGAAGTGTGATATGAAGAAATGACTGTGAATACAGAGCCTTGTCTCCTGTTTGACAGTCTGATTAACTGGTGTGTTGTAGGAGACCGGAGTACCCATGAACGTATCTGTCAGGCTGCAGCTGAACCTTTACATGAAGGCAGTGTCAGGAATCACGTAAGTGAGACGGCAGGCACTCACACACTCCCTCAGTCACACACACATTCACCAAACTTGTTTTTATCAAGCCAACACTGCCCATATAAAAACTCCCCCGAACAAGATATGGCACAGAGTCTGCATAGATCCGGCAGTAAGTTGGCCGTGTACAATTCTGGTGGCATGTGCTACAAACCAAATGACCAGGAGCTCCCATCCCTCCCTGCTTCAGACCACTGGCTACATCCTCTCTCTTTAACCTTCTTGGTACATACTTCGAGGTCGTGCTCTGTGTGCTATCGTGATAGACAGGGTCATAGATGACTCCTGTCCTTTCTGGTTTCGTATTTGCTCTTCTGTTTCTGCCCTTCACAGTGAGACAGGCAAGATTTCTGAGGTGGTGATGCCGATGATCTGGTTCGGAGAGGTAACTATCAGAGGGGCCCAGAAAGGGCAGAAGGGATTATCCCATTGGAGGCTAAGGGTCTATCATTGGTGTTTGAATAGCAGGGTTTAATCCTGGAAGTATCTGAACTGTTTCAATCAACCCAACTTTTTTTTTTCTGTCAGGCACTTGGTGAGGTCTAAAGTTTTTTTATTTTTTTTAAATTTTTTTATTTTTTTATTAATCAAGACCCCGACTCACAATGGGTTGCATAATCACAGTCCAACCCTGTAATTTAAGATGCTTTCTCTGTCATCATCTGAAATTCTCTTTTGTGGTTCTCTTTGTCTGCTCCAGAGTGGCTACATTGATGGGCCGATTCTCAAAACGTTCCACACCAACCTGGTGGTGATGCCTGCCATGATGGAGTATATGCAATACATCTTCATCAGTCTGGGATTGGCCACCATTCTAGGAGCCGTTATCCTGAAAACTCAGGACAAGGTATGCCGTGTGTGTGTGTGTGTGCGCGTGCGTGTGCGCGTGCGTGTGCATGTGCACGTGCGCATGCGTGCATACTGAGAAGTGAATTGTTTGTAAATGTGTTTGCATGGCATGGAATGTGGCATGGGAGTGTCTAACCAGTAACTCTTGGACTGTCAAGTCCAGCCTTTATGCATCAAATTACCCCTGGATGTGAAACTATGAACGTATCCTTCCACTGCAGTTGTTCTTGAAGACTTTGGTTCCGTCTACATGTTGTTTACAACAGGTTTTCAGTTAGACATAATAGTATTATAATGCCATTTTTAGGACTCTGTTGTGTCATTTTGATTCACAGCGTCGGACCCAATCATCCACTAACCTGACTGAAAAACAAGACCAAATGGTTTGTTACTTCTCAAAGGGGGGCGCCTTCAAACATTTCCAAAAAATTATCAAATCTAAGCCAGACGTACGCTTGAATAGAGTTTTTGTTGAACCACAGATACAAATATGCCATTGTGCAGTTCCTTTTAATTAATCTGATCCAAGACTAGTTGATTTTTGAGCATGCATACAGATGTTTCAGAAATGAAGCTCTCCGTGGAATGTCCAAGAATTCAATTCTACTTCTAATTCTGTTGTTTAATTGAAGACATATGTTTTCAATTTTCAAATGAAACACGATCAAGATTTTGTCAAAGACCTCTCTCTCCATCTTAAGCATGTTGCAAAATGTCGGGCATGCAACCTCTGACCAGCCAATCCCATTGTTTCAAACATGTACACTGCATGGTTTAACTAACATAACATCACACGACATTTAATCCCTTACGTTTGACTGTCTAATCACAAAGCAAACGTTCAGCCCTCTGCCTAATTGAGCGATGCTTGGTCAATCGCGCCACCGTTCCAATCATGTCTGCCCTGCCCCGCCCCAATGAAGTGCTCAACGAGGTTTGACTGTTTTTTAGGACGACATAAATGAGCCAAAAGCCAGCTCGAGTGGCAGTGAGAGGCAGGCGGAAAAATATGTCATAAACGACTCAGGTGGGTTTCCTCTGCTGCCCTCTCAAGTCTTCTCTCCTGATTTTACCCTTCAGTAGAGGAGAGTAGCTACCTTTAACTTAAAGCCGCACACACGCACACACACAAACACACACACTGGCACACCCTGGTGTACAAGTATGTGTGCACACACTCTCTTTCCCTCATGCACCAACCACACACACATTTGGGTCACTCACACACACATTTGAGTTGTTTTTTTTGCAGGTTTCTCATCCATTCAAAACTAGGCCAGATATGTCTGACCACAACACACCCTAGGAACAATGTGGCCCTGTTTCGGGCCAGATGCTAGCTTTGCCATCAGTACCGATCAGTCACAGCTAATATTTGAATTGGCACTTCACTTTACCTTGATTCCCTGCACTGTCTTTTTGTTTGGCATGAGATATGAAGCTCTTTGCCAGAAGTGTTTCTCATGTGGACTGAAGTTTATTTTTTAGGCGAGGTGGTGAATTCAGGGACTGAATGATTTGTGATCTGTGTGATTTGTAATGGGCACAGTCAGATCGGGCACAGTCAAATCAGAAGTATCATAAAGTATTCTGTCGAAGGTTTCTGGATCCCCGGTACATAAAGCACAGGTCTTGATGGACAGATCCAGATGTTGGACAGATGTTGAATACATCACACTGTAGCTAGCCTGTTGAATACCAATATGCTGGTGAAGCAGTTTAGGAGATCCCTGTAGACGAATGAAAGTTCAGTCCTGTGTTGTAAACAGAAGCATGGATTTTATCAGATATTGTCACTTTTGTCCTCAGTCTAGCCCATGGTGCGTGGAATGTGTGTGGTTTGGGTCTGAAACTGGGAAGGTAACTGTCATTTATGTGGTTGTGTGGAATCTCCATGGGTCTATGTTTACAAACCAAGAAACACATGCTAAGTCTGCCACATCACTAAGCTTTTCCACAGTGCATCATTGGGATTTTAACACCTACTGCACATTATTTAATGTTTTTTCAGGGTATGGAAGGCACTGGGTGTGCACTGTTGAGGCAAATTATGCAATCCGTGTTCAGAATTTTGACTGGATGTTTTCATTGTCCTTGTGCTTGAATGCATGTCAGTAAAAATGGGATGGGAAGGGGGATGGTATCCTACAAAGGCACAAACACACACACACACACTCACACAAACAAACAAAGATTTAAGTAAGACTACTTAAGACTACTAAATAACTGTCCGGTTCTGCTCAGCAACGGATCCAAAGCTCCAACAGGCTTGTGCATCTTTGTGAGAACACACCCCTTCCCCCTCAGACCTCTGTGTGTGTGTGTGTGTGTGTGTGTGTGTGTGTGTGTGTGTGTGTGTGTGTGTGTGTGTGTGTGTGTGTGTGTGTGTGTGTGTGTGTCTGTGTGTGTGTGTCTGTGTGTGGGGGGGGGTGTGTGTGTGTGTGTGTGTGTGGGGTTTCCGGCTCTAATACCCGTGTCCTTTTGTGTGGATCTCCTACCCTCTCTCTGTCCCTCACAGAGAAACCCATGTAAGAAGAACACCCTGCCCTGCACGCAAGAGGAGCCAGACTCGTTAGTGAACGAAACCACCCCTCTGATTCAAAGTTGATGTGGGATTGGATGCTCCCTCTTTTCCTCCAACACTTTTTCTCTCTGTCTGTCCCTCTCCTCTTCCTTTTCTCCATCAGTCTGCCCTTCTCTGTCCCTGTCTCTCTTACAATATCCATTTTTCGCTCTCTCTCTGTCTGCCCCCCCTGTCTCTCTGACACACTCCTCTTCCTGCAGTTATATGACAGTTGCCAAAGTCAAAGTCAGGTACATCTGTAGTTACCAGGCACTTCAGACTTCAGGTGACCTCAGCTAGTGAAGCTGAGCCTTTTCTTTTACGGGCCTTGAACACTGTGAACACCATGAAACTGGACTCACCCCTCAGACGAGAACACAGCAGTGAGGAGTCACAGGGGACCCAAAGGGGACACACCTGGGTCCCTGCTGTCTTGGACAGATTCCGTATTACTGCACAGGCCACTGGAGCAGCACTGAGTTGCCATCATTGCTTCCATCCACACTTCCAATGACGTTCATGTTCGCAGCAACGGTGATTAACTTTTAGTCCTGATACCGGTTCTGAGTCTAGAACGGATCTGACCCTGAGGTATGGCAGATTCAGGACACATCGGTTCTAGTCGGCTGCTATGGGATTTCCACAAGTTCTCCTTCATCTCCTTCGTTGAGAGATCCTCAACACTTTTCAGTAACACTCCAAACCTGGATGGTTTACTAAGACAATGCCTCATCTGTATTTCAAGACCACTACACTGTTTACAAGAAAAAATCCCAACATTGGATGTGCCTTAAATGGTTGATGTATATATGGTTTGTAAGAATGTGCACAAATTCAGAATCTGAATTTCATTAGAAGTATTTTTAATTTTGAAGTTTTCGTTGTTCTGTCCGCAAGAATCTGTCATGTAATGGCGTGGGATTTTGGGGTGTAATTCAGTAAGAGAACCTAAGCATTAAAGCTGTGTTGAGTGTGTGATAGCTCCTCTGACATTACTTGCAGAAGAGCTGTCAAAGAACTTTAATGAAGTGGATGAATACACTCATGATGTAACCTAAAATGAGTAAAGAATTCTCATGTTATAAAATTTCTCAGAACCACCTCATGTCTTTCTAAATCTCTTGGACGTTAAACTCCACCCTGAGCTCCCTCTGCTGGCTGACAGGGGTACATACCTTCACAGTTGTATCGTTCTGCTTTAGAACAAACAGGTTATAAGGAGCTATCTGTATTCCGGACACCAAGTGTTTACAATTGGTACTGCATTCCAAATTCAAAATATTGGAGAGGGTCATCTCCCCCTTCCCCCTCCTCCCCAGACTCGAATCTGACATGGGTTGCCAGGTTTCGGCCACTGAAACTAAACAAACCAGCTCAACATTAAACTTTGACAATGGCAAGCAACGAGTCCTACACACTATAAATAGATCAGCCAATGTATACATTTGCAGAGTTTCTATTGTTTGCAAATTATAAACCAGCTCATATGAATTTGTTAGCTAGATGTATGGCTGGCTATGTACGTTAGCCAAAGCTCAACCTATTTTCCCGAAAACAAGCCCACTGCTCCGAAAATAGGCTACACACTGGACAACACCTCTTTCCAGGTCCAGATAATAATAACATTTTTATCAATTTAACAGATAATGTATAAATAATTTGACATCTATTTAGGAGTAGTAGCCTACTGTTCTTCCTTGTTGCGTCCTGTGTCAAGTGAAGCCAGTGAGGGTTTGTCAGGTGCCACTGATACGAGAGGCAGAGCGTGGACAGGATGAGCTAGAGAGAGGAGGAAGAGGAGAAAAGAGTGCAGATCCTAGTGGTACAAGAGGCAGAGGATCTAGACTGTGGACCCCCAGAGTCCCTGGAAGCCCCTATTGCTTGAGGCCCCCAGAAACCCTGGAAGCTACCCTGGTTCTAAACACAGATTAATTTAATCAAAATATAATATAAATCTCTCGCTTGTGGCCAGTAACCAACAGTTATTTACTTAATTACTTTTATGCACACTTACCGAATCCAAATGGAAGGAATGTTTTACATTTAATCAGTATGGTTGCTTTTACAACAATGACCTCTAAGCATCTGCTACTTCTTTGCTTCACAGCTACAAGTATTTAGTGTTTGTGTTTTGCAATACATGTTTGATATTAGCACCTGTAGTAACATGCTGGCACAGTAGAGAGCAGCAGAGCAAAGCTTTTAAGAATCTGTAGTTAGGCTCACCAACATATAATACACAAAGAGGTAACAGCCTACAGCATTATGTATGGTGAGGTTTTTATTGGAGTAACAGAATTCACTGTCTTTTCAGTGACGCTATGAAAGAGTCTGAATTCCTGCGCACTGAGTTTCCGTCCATCCAAAAGGCCACGCACAGGAAAGAGGAGGAAAGAATGAAGGCAAATGTCAGAGACCGACATGTGAATGGAAAGGTAAGTAAGAAGTGATAAGCCAGTCATCCAAACCAACCCCCCTCATCTTTCTCTCTCGCTCACTCACACGCACGCACAGACAAACACACACACACTCTCTCCACTCTTGATCAATGGTGACAGCCCAACGCAGCTGTGACCTTTCCAGGGGAGATTGAGGACCCCCACGCATCCCCCCTGGGGAGACATACATCTTCCAGTGTCCTTCTCGCCTTGGCCCTGGGTGCCGATGGCTGGACCACTAGTGAGTGGTGACTGCTGATAAGAGTGTGGGGATGCTGGGGGCCAAGGGCAAGTAGGGATGGTGGGAGGTAGCAACACAAAGATTACAAATACAGCAGGATGTCTTGGTATTTGTTTTGTTTGACTTTCCACTCAACTCCGCTAAACTCTTGAGCTTCATGCTGACCCCAGTATAGGCCTCAGAGTGGTTAACACATGTCCATTAGTCTGGTATATACACCCCTTCATTCCCAGTTTTCTTCTGTAGGTTGTGGAAAATGTGTTGTGTTGTAGTGTAGTATAGTGTGGTGTGAGTTGAGTTGCGTGTTGTGTTGCATTGTGTGGTGTGTGTTGTGTTGTGTGGTGTGGTGTGTTGTAGTGTAGTGTAGTGTGGTGTGTCTTGCAGTCATTCTGCTAACTGTTAAAATATTAAGCAGTGTGTATACAGTCTTATAATACGACTATAACAACAACCTCTGCTCATAGTTTTGAGAAAACAATACGAAAGAAGAAGGGCGAAAAAATGTAATCGTTGCTCTTGGATTTTCGAGTACCTGCAGAACCCCAACAGTACCACAAGGAAATGTGCAAACACCAAGTTGGAACCTGATGTGGATGTGGACTTTGGAGTGGTCCTGGTTTTGGTCCACCAAGATGGAACCGACTTTGGAGTGGTCCAAGTTTGGGTCCTGGTTTTGGTCTGAAGGGCCAGATATGCTCCAGCCTAGCTAGCTAGCTGTCTGCAAGGTCAGATATACACCTAGATAGATACTGATTCTGGAACAAATCCAACCTTGATGTCACAATAGAACCTTCTGAAACTGATCCGACAGCTGACGCCACAGCAGAACCTTCTTCTGAAACTGATCCGACAGCTGATGCCCCAGTAAAACCTGACTCTGGGCAGACGTAGCACAGGTAAAAAAAAACAGAAGCCCTCTCTGGAACATATTGGGCATGGATACCCAGATAGAACCAGTTACATGGCATCTGTCATACCCGTCCACTACCAAAACACGCACTGCATGGTAGATTAGTAAAACTGGTTGAAATGGCAAATGGTCATAGTGTTCAGTTACCATAGTTACCATAAAGCATGCTATTGAAAACTATTTCAACTCGAGGCTAATTTGTTTAGCTATATATTGAGGCAACAAGCAGTGGCAGACCCCATGTCATGAAATCTTCCATCCGATCCTCCAACCAGGTTTATGATGGAAACAAACCTATTTTAACAGTGACAGAAGGGGGGATTCCCTAGACCCTCAATGGCCTTGGAGGTTGCTGGATGTGACAGGGGCTGAATTAATTAACCCTAATAAGTTCTCACTCACATTGATCTTCTATCAGCTGTGGTGAATTGCCTGTCAATAGGAGATAACTCTAGTGCAGATATGCTGTGATGGGTCTGTTACTGAGTTATAGTAACTGGTTTGGGCAGATATGTGTTTCAAGAGCTGCTCGTAGAGGGAGGGTGCTCCAATGTGCTGTAGCACCTTTAGACTGTGTGTGTGTGTGTGTGTGTGTGTGTGTGTGTGTGTGTGTTTAAATTCATCAGTGGGCTTGTGTGTGATGTTTTTGTTTGTGAGTGTGTGTGGAGTTTTTTCCTCATACACACACTCACACTCTTGGCCACATACACACACACTTGCACCTTTTTAGTGGGATTTACTCGGCTATTCTTTGCTGCTTGTGTGTGTTTCTTCCTGCTGTGTGTTAGTATGATTTCAGCCTGGCCTGGTTTGTTCTGCTTAAACATGACTGTCCAGCAAAAGCGACAGGCTTTTTTAAAACATCAAACAGCAACTCAGAGGACGATTTCCCACCCAAAACGCCTTTGAAGTGGAGAGCTGAAACACGATGAAGGGAATGAAACCGAAGTGTCTGCAACAGTTGTGTGGTAGAGATACTGTGTTTGGAAAGGGAGGCTCCAGTGTTGTATGTTACGATCCCTTTCACATAGCGGTGTACAAAGATTTGCAAAATATTTGTTCTCCTCCTACACACACTGATAAACAAACGTGCACATGCATTTCGCACTCACACACTTTGGCAAGGATGATGAAATTCAACACACACACACTCACACACTCGCAAAGTCTCACACACGGTGACGAAATTGTGTCAAAGGTTTATCTCCACTGTACCACAGGGGCTGCCGAGGGAATGAACAACGGCATGTAACGTCCTTCCGTCAGTCTGGCTCCACCTGCCTCATGCTCCCACTCCTGTCTTCACTGGGATTAAACAGTGGAGATGATACAACTGGGCTTAAACATATGTGTACAGTTTATAATCAGGAAGTGAATGTGTGTTTGATATTACCAGCCTATCTTCCGTGGGGAAAATAATCTTTCAGAGGAAAATTAAATTAGAACAAACTCAATTTAGCTCTGTTTTTTCCTTATCTGGCTTTCAATGCAATGAGGCTCGTCAGCTTCCATGGAACTGTTTACTCGGTCTTAAAGGAAATATGTTCTATCCTGTAATTTTGTATCAATTATGTCAGGTAGAGCAGGGGTTTTCAACTGGTTTTGTCCCGGGGACCACCATTCTGACTAGAAAGTAATACGCGGCCCACTGATGTGCCAGTGATTCTCAAAACATTTTACAGTCCCGTACTCTTCTTTTTCATGTTTGTAACCGCCGCCGCCACGCCCCCTCCCCCTGCACACATATTCTGCCTATAACACTTAAATATGTGAAATTATCAGGGTAGATCACTAACAGCCGCCGCCACGCCCCCTCCCCGCGCACATATTCCGCCTATAGCACTTGTCAGTGTAATTTCTTCGCTGAATATGGGTCTACATCAGTATTTTTGGCAATGCGACTTGGCTATTCAGACTATTTAGATTTACACAAATATGTCTATGGGCCCATGTATATTTATAAAATAAAAAAAGTCAATGGTGAACTGATCAACATAGGCTCATGTCGCGGACCCCCTGGACCCCTGGTTGAAAACCCCTGAGGTAGAGTATGGTTCAGGATCTGTGCTGAGACCATGATGGCCAAGCTCTTCAGTGAACTTGTGTAGTCATCAGTCTGTTACACATGAATGTACACGTCTCCAACCATCAGGAATCCTCTGTGCAGGAAAGTAATTACACCAACATATGCAACAAGAGGAAGTTGTAATAGTTCATAAACATAGTTATTCAAATATCCAATACCATTGCCAGCATGTTTATTTATGAATTGATTTAATATGGCAATGGTAGTATGTCTATTTTAAACTAACCTGTGACCATGAGAACATGTTATTTTAAGTTAATTTCTTGTACCTATGAGAGAAGAACATACCTATGTATGAGAGAACATTTGTTTATTTTAAATTAATATCGCATAGCTGTGTGAGTTTGCTCTCATTATCTGAGCCTTGTGCCCCTGGTCATGTCTCACTGGGTTGTGGTAAACTCCTAGCCTGGATACCAGACCGAACTTAGCCCCGCCCATAACATTTGAAGTCGGGAAGTTCGGTCTGGCATTACTCCATTGGGGAGAAATTATCTCCGGACAGAAATTGCCGGACCAATCAAATTGTCAAGGCGGGCTTTATACGATGATGGACAGATGATCAACAGTAACGTAATCAACACACGGGTTGAATTAGTTTTCAACAAACATGGCTGCCGCTGGAGAGCTGAAATGTATAGATTCGAATCCATTTAGACATTGACAGTGCATTCATTTTGAAAGAGGAACAGAGAAACGCGATCAAGGCATTTGTCAATCGAAAAGATGTTTTTGCCTTCCTTCCTACGGGATCCGGTAAATGTTTAATTTATCAGCTGGCCCTGGTCACATACTACGTTGTTCTGATTGGTTGTAGGTAACCAATTGAGTGAAGAGGCATTTTTTCTCCTGGTTCGGTTGAAACACGCCCCATAATCACAGCCCAATCGAGTGGTATCAGACTCATATTCTGACTAGAATTATGAGTATGACATCGTCAGGCTAGTAAACTCCAGCTCCTTTGGAGGAATGTCACTCGTTCGCTCTCTCACTCACTCACACGCTCACTCACTCATTCACACGCTCACTCACTCGCTCACTCACACGCTCACTCACTCACTCACTCACTCACACGCTCACTCACTCACTCACTCGCTAACTCACACACACTCCCTCGCTCACTCACTCACACGCTCACTCACACGCTCACTCGCTCACTCACATGCTCACTCACTCACACGCTCACTCACTCACTTATACGCTCACTCACTCACACGCTCACTCACTTACTTATACGCTCACTCACTCACACGCTCACTCACTCGCTCACTCACTCGCTCACTCACACGCTCACTCACATGCTCACTCACACGCTCACTCACTCGCTCACTCACACGCTCACTCACTCACACGCTCACTCTGGAGAGTATTAGTCCCTGGGAAGTTCAGGGAGCTGTTCATGGAGAGGGTTAGTCCCTGGGAAGGTCAGGGAGCTGTTCATGGAGAGGGTTAGTCTTTAGTCTTAGGACTAATACAGGATTCAGCAAGAGTTCTGATCATTCTAAAGATTCTAAAATTCCACATTATTTTCAATGGACCCAGATATTCTTTAGGCCGTTCATTCAACAACATTCTAAACGCATCGGTGTGACGGTACCTGATAAAGGGTTAATGAGCATTAAGCACACTATAAATTTGCCTTCATCTGTAATTGCTGTTTAATTGCAGTTGATACACTTAGACACACCAACAAGTAGTGCTACAAAGGGTATATGTGAGTTAATGTAATTTAGAGTTGGTTTGTTTGCCTTTTTCTCTGTGTCTCGGTTTATTTAGGTTTTCAGGTTTGTGTGTTACTTTGTGTATTCGGTTTGCTGTGTTTGAGTTTGATAGTGGAGCCTGGCTCTGGAGAAGGCAGAGAGAGAGAGGGTTGGAGAGTATTTTGAGTCACGATCATGAAAGCTTAGTTTCAGCCTTAGAAGTTGGTGTGACTTTAGTAACAACTCGTGGGAGGCATGAAAAAAAGGAACAAAGAGGCTTTGTTTGTTTGTCAGCGCTTTGAGGCGATACTTTCTTCCTCATGGCTTTACAAGGTTTTGTCACAACAGACCCAGTGGGGATACACAAAGCAAACAGCACATTTAAAGTGCATTTTAAACACACAAAGATGGTGACAGGCTTCTCTGAGGCGGTCTCGCCTTTTGCCTCCTCGCAAATGGGAGCAGAGTCAACACAAATTCAACATATAAATTTCATATACTACATAGAACCACAAACAGCACCTCACACATATAGAACATATACATTTCATTAATACATAGAACCACAAACAGCACCTCACACATATAGAACATATACATTTCATATACTACATAGAACCACAAACAAAACCTCACACATATAGAACGTATACATTTCATATACTACATAGAACCACAAACAAAACCTCACACATATAGAACGTATACATTTCATATACTGTATATAGGACCACAAACAGGACCTCAAACATAAAGAACATTTACATTTCATATACTGTATAGAACCACAAACAGAACCTCAAACATACATTTCATATACTGTATAGAATCCCAAACAGGAACTCACACATATGGAACATACACATTTCATATACTGCATAGAACCAAGTCTTGCACTGTGTTTGAGAGGGCTGCTTTTAACCTGATTTTTGATCATACAATCAAATGCTGGTTCCTGTGAAGCTGAGAGACAGACAGAGGAAGGGGACACTGACAGCTGGCTTGGAACTGACAGAAGCTGATTGAAGCGGCTCTGTGGAATTTACCCCCTTAGGTCTTGGTTGCGGTATCTGATGTTGGATAATTACATTTTACCAAGGCTGCTTCAAAGCTAGGCAATTAGAGTGAGCTGAATCACCTTTACCTCTTTGCCATTAACATTTTCAGACTTTTTCCTCTTTCTAAATTATCCTCTTTTTTGTGTGTGCGTGTGTGTGTGTCATGTCTGCGGGGCTTCTGCATTTAGAAGAAGCTCTTTCATTCTCTCCCTTTCCCTCTGTCACTTTCTAGTTGTGTGACACACACACAGGTTTTTTGGGCCAGACGTCTCGCTGAGAGGTTGTTGGAGGTCTTTTTCTAAGCACCAACTGAGAAGCGTATGGCCGATTGATAACGAAGGCTCTTTCATGGGGCTATAACTGCAAACAGACACCTGACACACCTGAATCCAGCAGTAGGGAGAGGCTGTTTTTTATGGGGTGGATGAAACTGTTGATCTGTTGGCTTTTTGACTGCTTAAGAGACTCGTTTGAGAAGCTGGGGGAGGTTTTCTCTCATCATCGTTTCATTAGTGGCCCTTTGTACTAGGCTTAGAAGAAGCAACAGAGTTGTTTGTTAAACTTTTTAATGAGGTCAGTTAAGATGGCCATTTGGAAAACCCAAACATAAGATATTATGGGTTGGCTCAGTTGTTACTGCAGAGGTTTACATTTAATATGCATATTATAAATTGATTAATGATATTATGGGGTTCTTTGCTGTTTTGGGGGTAGGGGGGTTGTTGTATCAAGTTGCAGAGGATGGCTATGTGGTTTTAGGGGTGCCATGGGGAGGGTTTTTTAGTTGATGGGTGGATGTAAGCCTTGTGGTTGAGGGTTTTGTTTAAGTGTGTTTCAATGGTGTAACTTTGTGAGAGTATATGCTAATGGTTTAAAACCTGTTGTTAAACCTGTCTCTCACTCTCTCTCTCTCTCTCTCTCTCTCTCCATTCCCAGAGAATGAAAGGGCAGATTGCACTGGTTATTCTGTTGCTTTCCAATGTTGTACTTCCACTGTACTGTGTCCAGGTCAGCCATTTAAAGGTGTGCTCATGGATGATCCTATACTGAATGTGGCCTCAGCTGCCACTGCCATATTTGCTCATGAGGTGCTGACAGCAGGAAAGTGTTTTCCCTGAACACACTGCACATTTATTTTCACCAGTTCGCCAGTGAAAACATGGTTCCAATAGGCCGATTGTCACGAGAAGAGACCTTGTTACTGCTATGGTCATGTGACCCTGAAATGCACCTTCACAACCCAAAGGTTCAGAAGGACAGTTCTGTTAGTGATTCTAAAGTGATCATGAAGGGCAACAGAGAGAAGCAACTACAGCTTCAACTGAACCATGTATCCTAACCATGTATCCTAACCATGTATCCCAACCATGTATACAAACCATGTATCTTAACTATGTCTTAACCATGTTTGGTATGAATAGATGTTGTCTAATTAACCAGCTCTTGACGTGACGCTCCCTTTTGCACTTGGTCATTTCCACTCTGATTCCACTATCTAAAACTGCACCATGCTCCTCACTCTAATAGAACATACTTGGGAATGATGCTACATCATCATACAGCATGAATTTAGATTTTAGTATTGATGTCATTTTGTGTCAGGGTGCTTGTCTGGTGGGTGCAGTAAATAAGCTGTAGTGTATGTATATCATTAGCTTTCTGACACACACACACACAGACACGCACACACACACATACACACGCAGTCTCTAATTCAACCTGAGTAGTCAGCATCTGTTTGGAATGATGCAGAAACTCTGAAAGTGAGACGCTCAAAGACTTTCAATACAATTTTTATAATAGAGGTTACAGAGGTCCATATTTCCCTGAATTGAATTTATCAAATTTTGCTGTGGCTCCTTCAGATGTAACCATTATGACCCCACTTCTGAACAAATTGGGTAAGGAAATTACTGAAATGTGTTGTCACACCCGTGGATGCCGAATTGAAAACCTGAGATATTGGGGTCATGAGATTCTACAGGCTGACGATTCTACAGGCAGGCTCCAACTCTGAAATAACGTGGTGAATACATGCCGGATCAGAGCCACGTCCACTCTAGGGTCATTCCTCATCAGGGAAGTCAAAGTCCCAGTCTACAGTATTGCAATACATGTTGGAGAAGATGTTTGTCACAAATTCACCCAGTTATTGATTTTCAATGCAGCCTCTTTCAATTCCCATTGACCTCTGGTCCACATGATTTTCAAGAAGGTGAAACACAACCAGTCTCTTAAATGGAGGATGGGCGTGGTCTTGGAATTGGGAGCTTGTGGTTCTCCTCACCACTCTGGTGAAGTAGGGCGATGAGGAGCCACACCTGTAGGATTTGTTAGAGGCTCGACACCTCCCTCACAGGCTGAACATGTCTGCTTGTGATATTCTCCCTTCACAAAACAGGCCTCTCTGCTTGCTATGTGTTCCTCATTTTATGTGTCTGTGTTTTTTAAATTTAGAAATGGCTTTGGAGTTGTTGTGGGCATAAGCTGAAATAAGCATACATGCACTCACAATAAATACACACATGTAGGTGAAACCGGGGTCGCTACATTAGTTTAATTAAATCAGTCTCATAAAATTTAATATTTTATAATTAAATTACTAAAACAATGAAAAGCTCTAGTTGTACCACTATGCTACAGTCTAAGTATGGTATCACAATACTATAGTACTACAATATCACTACAAAGTCTATAACACTTCATGAAACAACCAGAGAAGTGAAGGCATTTGAAGTACTTGATTGGCGGAAAATGGCTTTCAGTGGAATATTGGAACAACAACAGACAAGACAATTGTTTAAGTCTAAATAAACAATTTATTAAAGGTAACAAACAGTAATTAATGGCTAATACTAATCATATAAACAACTGAGTATAACCATGAAACAAGGCACAAAGTGGAGTTGGGAATACAGAGGAGGGGGCATAAGATCCTCCTCGTCTCTGTGTGTGTGTGTGTGGGTGTGTGTGTGTGCGTGCGTGTGCAGGTATGCGCGGTTACGCGCTAACTGGAGAAAGAGGGAGAGGCTATGCGCAAGCGCACAGGCGATAGATAGTATATGCGTGAATGAATATAGTGCGCCGGGCATCACCTAGATTGGGGATGGTCAGCGGATGCGAGTGCAGATCCGAGGCCAGCTTTGCCTGTTTTAGGCGCCAATTTAAGTTGGAGGATGGGCACAAATGCAATGAGTAGACAATGGATTCTTATCTCGAGGGTAGAATCCAGGCTATAGGCCTTTAACGCAATACAAAATATATAAGCAGCACTTAAATCGCGATGTGTACGTGTATACGTTCAGATGGTGATTGAGGGAGTTAGAGAGAGAGAGATGGTACATGCACGTTCTAACAAAATAGCAAAGTAAAAGAAAGCAAGATAATGTCACGGTTACAAACCGTGCAAACTGTGAATTACAAAGTGCGCATTTAAATCATAAATTAAATAAAACAAGGATACTTTCACACAGATATTAACACACATATAAGACTAATCTCTGCCCAGATGTCAGCCTTACTTGATTAACGCTCTTGCTCAGCGTTAAACGGTGTATTACGGAATTCCAACTGAACAGCGCGGGACGCAGGTTCGGGGGGAGATGTCCGTGTCCTTCCTTAGCTCGTCAGCTGAAAACTCGTGCAGGCCTCGTTGGGCATCAGACGGTCTTGAAGGAGGTAGAAGTTCTGTTCGTCGACGTGGAGAAACTAATAAGGGAAGCCGGTCGCCTTATCTTACTCAGAACATTGCTGGGCTGCAGTATAATTTTACCGGTATATCTTAGGCTGCAACTAAACGAGTCAAAGTATTTTCGTAACTTCGGCCAAAAGTTCAATACGGTTCGTTGTTGCGTGGTCCTTTGTTCTTCTTCTGCAGAAAGGGTATCTCTTAAATGAATGGTATTTACTGTTGTAAACCCACCGCCAGAGAGACAGCTATGTGGGTTTTTCGTGGTTTTAAAGGGGAAAATGCTCACCTTATTTATCACCTTGTGGTGACCAATACGGAGTCAATGAAATGTAGACAAGAAAGTCAAAGTGATAAGAGAATTGTGGGTAATGTAGTCTATGGTGGGACATTCACTTACACACACACACACACATGCGCACACACACACACATAAAGAGCATACACTGACACATAAAAAGAGACACACACGTACACACACAGATACAGTTTCTCTCACTCTCTCTCTCTCACACACACATGCTCTCTCTCTCTCTGTCTGTCCTTCTCTCTCTTTATGTACAGTAATGCACAATACTCAAGCAGATTGAGATGCCTCAAATCAGTTACATACACATTTTTATTTTGTTCACACAAGTTATGATTAAGAATACCACTGAACTCAATACATATTGTTTTGTTGATTCTCAATTCACTCAATGAAATAGGTCCTATTAATCCTCACTCATATACCACAACAATCACTTTGGCCTTTTCCACAAAACGGTTGAATATGTAACTTTAAAACCTAAAACAGAAGGCCACCAAATTACTTTTGAATTGCAATTCATATAAACAGTTTCATAATCTGACAATGCAGTCCCATCAATTCCATTATTGCCTGTAAATTATTAATTTACTGAGAATAACATTCACATATGTTTTTCTTAAGAGTATGTTTGTCTTTTGATTCCCTTCCAGTTTTTACAGGTAGACACATACAACTTGGAAAAAGTGTAAATACATATTTCATCAGAGATTCACCCCCTGTGATGACTTCCTTTGATGAAGAAAGAAACTAAATATAAAGCCTTTCATGGTTAGAGCTGTTTGCTATACGATCCATCTCTGCGGACGTTTGCACATCATTGATGGCCCAAACAGATACACATACACACACACGCACATGCACAAACCTTTTCTCTGTCCTACGTCAGACTGCACTGAAAGATCTCGCTTAGACAATGTTATTGTTGCTACTCTGAGTGAGTCTGTGCCTGGGCGTGATGGTATTGACAGCCAGGTAGCAGCTGGTATGACGGTCAGACTGCTGAGGTGGCGACCCCCCCTCTCTGTGCTGTGGTGTGAACATCAAAGCAGCTCCAGCATCTGTCTGACAAAGCAAGAGAGGCCATTCTGGGCCTCTCGCAGCTGTTGGTAAGCTGGACTATAAATAAGTATACACTAATACACACACTAACACTCGAATGCAAACACAGACTACTGTCTCTCTCTGTCTCTCCCTCTCTCTTTCTATCTCACACACACACATACACACACACAAACTGTGAACCTCATTGTGTCCTCATAACTCTGGTCAAATCAGAACATACACAAAAGCACCCAGATGTCGATTCTCTCCAATACACTCAGAAGGAACATCCGAGCAAATGCTATTTTGAATGAGCTGCATGGCTATTTATAAAGACAATCACATCTTTGTTTATAGCCAGTCCATTACGCTGAACATACAATGATAGAGGTATTGGGGACCACATACTGAGTTCCTTAGAACACTCACAGAACAACAAAGTGGAAATGACATAAAATGATTCCATTTCACTACAGTATTTCAATCCATTCAGCTCTCTTATTACAATCATAACACGGTCCATATTTTGCAGTGCATACACACATCGTAGCTTGTCTGTTCTCTCCCTCGTACGTCGCTTTGGACAAAAGCGTCTGCTAAATGACTAAATGTAAATGTAAATGTAAATAAATGCTTCTGTACACCCCCCATACATGTCTGCCGGTGCATTGTGTTCTATATTTAAAGGCTGCGGCTGGGCAGCACGGTGGTCTGCTGAGGGAAGAGCACTCAGGCTCTCAGGGGCCGCTGGACGGACGAGCTGCTTCTGGAATCCGAATGCCTGGATGCCAGGGGCTCTTTCCAATACAGCCAGAGGCCGCAGGGTTTCATTGCATCACTGCCGGGAATGTGGGCAAGAGTGGAGGGGGGGGGGGGGGGGACAATGCCAGCAAAACAATCACCAAGATGGAGGCTGGCGTAGGCACGCACATACATTTACACTCACCAAGATCAAATCCAGCAGGCACTCACAAATACACAAACTTACAAGGATGAAGTCCAGCGCAGGCATATGCTTCTACAATTCTTCTATTATTCACACACATTAAGTTACGTTTTTAAACAGGTAATGCATATATTGGTGCAAATGCAAATGCAAATTTGGTGCAAGGTGCAAGGCATGTGTGTGAGTATGTATATTGGTTAGTCGATTGCTGGCTATGTTTGTGTGTGTATGAGTATGTGTGTGTGTGTGTGTGTGTGTGTGTATGAGTATGTGTGTGTATGAGTATGTTTGTGTGTGTGTGTATGAGTATGTCTGTGTGTATGAGTATGTGTGTGTGTGTATGAGTATGTGTATGTGTGTGTATGTGTATGAGTATGTTTGTGTGTGTGTATGAGTATGTGTGAGTATGAGTATGTGTATGAGTATGTGTGTGTTTGTGTGTGTGTATGAGGATGTGAATGTGTGTGTGTGTGTGTATGTGTATGAATATGTATGGGGATTGGTGACTTTGTTATGGTGTGAAATGCCTTTTGATTGTGCAAACCAATTTCCCCACAGGGACAAATAAAGTATCTATCTATCTAGTTAACTAACGAATTAACACTTATGAACAGACACACAAACAGAAACACACACACTGAGGCAAAATGGAACACTATTTGCCAAATGGACGTAAAACACACAGACATGAAATACATTCATGTATAACTTGGGCCGACGGCTCAGAACATGTCTGGCTTATGTAAGTAGGATCAGGGTGAGGTTATTTTGGTGGAGACCTTGGCCCGGTACAGTGGGATAGAGTGTCTGTTTGTGTTTCATGGGACAACACAGACGGGCTGTGCAGTGTGTCTCTGCTTTGTGCTCTGCGTCTTTCATCTCCTGTTCCTGGCCGTGTAAACCAGTCCTGCCCCACAGGTCAAACCCTCTTTCCCTCACCGTCGCCCCTAGTTTAACTAATCTACAGCAACAGGTGTGAATCTCTGCGCCTCAGACTTCCGTCGCTCTTGTCAACGGCTTTGATGGACAGATGAGTTCTGTTGCTATGTTTGCCCGGGAAGGGCAGACTTGCAAACCAAACAAACCGCGTCACTTTCCCGAAATCAGTGCCGTATATATCGACTGCTCATTCACTGACATCAGGATGGGTTGAGAATGCCTGCACTGCTTGCCTGTTATGATTCATGCATCTGGTGTACTGTATGTGCATGTGATGAAATGTCTTTATGCTGTAATTTGCCATGCACTTTACTATTTACAGTTGATTAACTGATCCACTTCCTCGTCAATTCCATCTCCTCACTGCGTCCTTGGAGACAAACAGCCCTTAAAACATAGACAGGGCTGAAGCTCACCAATCTCACCAAGACCTGATACATGTAGGTTATACCTAGAGTAAGGAGTCCCAGGGTGCCAAGTTAAATCACTGACTCTCAAAGCGAGGTTTTAAAACCTGCACGACCTGCTGGATGAGATTTTGAAACCCATGGCAGTGCAACACTGGCTTCCTAATAGGGTTCCTGTATCCGTGGAGCTCCCATCGTCCCAGGCACTCTCTCCCACCTCAGGGCCCCCTCAGTCCTCGCTGGTCCAGGTGGTGGTGGGGGACGGGGCAGGGCTGGTCTTGCCAGCGTTGTGAGAGGAGCCGTTGGGGGTGAGGTCAACGGTGGTGTGATTCAGGAAATCCAGTTCCTCCTGACCTGATTCCGTGTGGTCCGGGGTTCCAAAGGGCATCACCGTGGATACAGTGGTTTCCATGCGACTGACTCGATACATGCTGACCTGTGTCTGGAGGTGGCGGGTGAACTTGAGTTCCAGACTCTTGTAGGAACCTTCTGGAACACACGGACACCAGTTGAATGCCTGTTGGAATCCTGCTCGGAACCTGGAAGAATGTTGCATAAAATTCTTGAAATGAAGGCAGTCAGGAAAGAATATTTAACCACACTTACCTGTATAAACTCACAACAGTAAATCCCTCAACCATACCATCAGAAACCGCTCAACCATTTACCACTTCCCCACTCCCCAACACACACACACAAACATGCTCAAACACACACACACACACACAGACATACAAAATATGTGAACATGTTTCCACACACACACCAATACCCTATACCCATGTAGGGTTATATATTTCTCAGAGCCTGAAGTAAAAAACTTCATCAGCAGTGCTGTGCAGATGTGGGGCCATTTGCTGGTTAATGAAAGGACTGACACGTTTAGGCTAGCGCTTGCTGTAATATTAATGTGCAATTTGAGACCCCGCTCTCCCTGGTGGGCTTGTACCTCTCACTGTAATTTATGATCAGAGCAACCAATTATAACCTATCAGAATTACAGGCACACTAGACCCAGGGTCAACCAAAGATGCAATAGGGTTTTATAAATGGGCCGCACACACACACACACACACACACACACACACACACAACACACACACACACACACACACACACACACACACACACACACACAACTTTTTCTATATTTTACCAAACAAAAATCGTATTTTTTAAAAGGATCTTCCACAGACATTAGTTGGTCATTAGTCATCTAAAACTCGATTAATTAGCTTATTTAGCGTAGGTTGTTTATTTTGCATTGAAGAGCCTATCACTGGAAAATATGAACACAGAGCTTTAATTTAATTAATGATAAAATCTCAAGACTGAAATTTCCCCATTATTGTTATTGCATTATGAGGGATGTAGAGCATTAGTTCCTGCCTTGGTCTCTGTCTTTAGAAATATCAGAAGAAAGGAGACACACAGAAACCAGATGGGAACGAACTCTGAAGCAGAGAGAAATCTGCCACACCCGCATCGGATCGGAATCTGAACTAAATTAGGGCCACACCTGGGTTAGACCAGTCCCAAAGCCATACCTGGGTTTGACCAGACCAGTCCCAAAGCTATTGCCGGAAGACATGTAGGGAAGACTACTGACGAGACATGGCCTCCATTACATTTAACAAACGTTTTTCTTTAAAAAAAAATAACCTTCGTAGTTTCACTAATTCTATAAGATATAAAGTGTTAGATATGGGACTTCCTGTTGTCCAAGAAGACATTGTACTGTTTGTTTAGGGGCTTGCCATGTTTGCCTTAACTAATGCAGTCTGGCACTGTACTGATGTTGAATTTAAATTGAATATTTTCCTTCTCGACTTGAGGAGAAACATAGGCACATTCGTTTATCACAAGTCTTTTCACTGGCTGTCACCTCCAAGCTCAGCGGCAGACACAGTTACCACCATCCATCATCGTGCAAACCACAGTAAACACCACTCATTCCCCTGGATCCTCTGAGGCCAGAGAAGTTTTGGACCAAAACTTCAATAAAACATTACTGAGTACTGAGTAGTGCTGTTCACTGTAAAACATTACTGAGTACTGAGTAGTGTGTGTTCACCTAACTGTCAGTATTATGTTCTGTTCTTATGGTGACAACGACGAGGGCACTGGTTTTTTGATACCTGACTCCTCAATGCAACACAATGACAGAGATAACATGATAAATAGCTCCTATTTTTGGGGAGGTAACAGTTTAAATCTAGAGCAGTATTCTTCACTGCCTTTTGTTGTTTATTGGGGTTTTCTTGGCTTTTACTCTCTTTAATCTGCATAATTTTTCTTCTTCTGCGTTATCTTATTGTGTCTTATTGCCTACTATTTTCATTTTTATTTCTTGGTATTAGTCTAGTAGCCAGCCCATAGAGCCCCATTGTGAACCCGGAAATGTTAAGTACACCAAAGTTTTTTTGCAGAAATGTGAAGTATGGGTCCCCAGTATACAGAAACTGCCGGATGCTAATTTGCATATGTTGAGCAATTTGCACATCTAGCATAATTAGCATTATTAGCTTAATCGTCCAATTTGACCACATATTTTGCACTGTGTGACCAATTTCTACAATATTGGAGTCTTTTTAGAGGTTGTAGAGGATGCTGAATTCAATTCTGGCACTTTCAGACATCAAAATGGTAATTGTATAACAATTTTGGATACATTTAGACAGGTTTTTGATTAATTTCCGATGAAATTTAAGGTTATTTTCAGGGTGAACACAATAAACTCACATTTCAGAATCACAAGAGCTCCTACGCTTTTGATGTGAATGTTGATAACCTACATTTGTTTACATTTGTGAGGTACGGTCATGTTTTTGTGCAAATAAGCTGTTGTAAAGCAAGGGAGCATAATCTAGATGGATAACTTGGCATATACGTGAAATGAAGCACCTTCCTTTCATTGCCAAAGATGACCTTCTTTCCGGAAGTCATGTGTGCCGCCATTCAGATGGTGCACTTGCAGTGAGTGCAGATATGTTTGGGGAGCAGACATGCATCAGGCAAGGGAAGGGAGCAGGGGGCATGAAGGGTATTTCAACCAACCCTAAACAGGTTGCAGTTTGCATCCAATCATTTGGCATATGTTCACATCTTTCTCAGTCATTGGATGACATGTACAGTGATAAAGTAGCATCAGAGAAGACTCTGTCCAACAGACACAAAGAGGAGGGTGAAGCACGACGGGAGTTGGATGCTGAGGACCGCTCTAAAATTGTGAGGATGCTGTGGGAAAACACAAATCTACTCTTGACAGAGAGCACTTTGCTCTACCACATCATAAATGGACAGGTGGCTGATGAAAAGGTGAATGTGCAGGATGCGCTGAAGATTGGCCAGGCTATGTGTAAAAAGTTTTCTTCATCACTTCCGGAGGCATTTAATGCACCCATCTCTCACAAGGTAGTGACTATGAAGTTCCAGAAAAAGGGAATGAAGGTCAGTGGGAAGGTTGTTTGTGACCTTGAGTCATTATTTGCTCGATTGTTGGTGGTGGTAGGCCAGAGAAAAGTGGAGCTCTCTTCTCTCTTCAAATATGAGCTTAGCCCAGTCCCCTTGTCAATCATTGAAGACAATGGATGCCTTCCGAAAGGGCAATATGTCAGTGCTTGTCCAGCCGCTTGGAATTCCAGTTTGCAATCCCCAGCCACCAGATGTTGTCATTGTGGATGCATCTCAGCTCATTTATCACGTGGTTTGGCCATCGTCTGGGACAGTGGCAGATCTTGCAGCCAGCATGGGACATCGGCTTAGTTGTTACACCCAAACATTTGTCATCTTTGACAAAAAAATGTGCAGGTGTCTGCCAAGGACCATGAGAGACAAAGAAGAGCAGGGGAGAGCTCCACAGAGTACAAGCTCTCATTGACTACACCTCTACCTAGTCAAGCACAACAAGCAAAGGCTGAGTGAACTCCTGTGTACTTTCAATGTAGGAAGTGTTACGTCCCTGAACATTTTCAATGGCCTATGTATACTGTTGTGTGCCTTTTCCGTGTTTTACAGACAGCCCAGCATAAGGCTTAATTGCTGTTCTATTCCCATTGGGTGCCCGATCAGAGACGGCCCCTTAAAAAGGGCTTGGTGACGTCACCCAAGAAGGATCGTTCTGGAAGAGACGCAGTTGTCGTTGTGGCGGCCACCAGGATTGCCGCATGATCTAGGAGCCTCGCCGAGGCCGTGAGACCTACCTGTCTCGGAGTGAGAGTTCGAGAGGGAGGCTCAGGATTCTTGGAGGCTTAGTTCTGGAGGCCTGTTTGTTGCTTTGTTTCTTTGCTACTTTGAGCTTTTTGTTGTTTCTATTTTTGTTGTCTCCCCGTTTTTCCACTATTCCATATATTTTTGGTTTAGTTTAAAGATAATAAATTAATGATTATTTTTGTCTTATCCGACGTTGTCTGCCCGTTTTCTTATTCCCACGAACTTGTTTTTGTTTACGTTGCCTGGCCCTAGCAGGGAACGTAACAGAAGTAAGATCGTGATGGTCAGTAAAGCTGACAGCATTGAGACTCATGATGAGGCTGATATATCAGTTACAGTATATCTTACATGTTAGATGCTGTCAGACATGGGGCTTCAACTGTTCACATTCTTAGTGATGACACAGATGTCTTTGTGATTATGGTTTATTGGTGTTGGAAGGCTGGTATCACAACTAACCTACAGATGGAAAAATGGAATGGCACTGTTCTCAGCATAAATGCAACTGCAAAGAACCTGGGTGACCATTGTTGTTCCATTCTGGCCATGCATGCTCTTTCAGGATGTGATACCACCTCATATCCTGTTGGGAAGGGGAAGGTATCTGCACTCAAGGCCATGACAATTGTACCTGGCAAGCTTCTCCACTGTATTGGAGAGGCAGAAGCCACAGATTTACAGATCACCAAAGCAACAAGGACTTTCTTTCTGACTCTGTACAATCAGAGTAACTCTGTGACCTTGGATGCAGCTCGGTATGACATTTACCGAAAGCGCAAAAGGCCCCCAGCACTGAAAAAACTACCTCCTACAGAGCGTAATATGCACCTTCATGGAAGACGTGCCCACCTACAGGTGCTCTTATGGAAAGCAGCAGACCAGGCTGATCCACCGGCTGTGGATATCACTTTGTTTGGATGGGACAAGAAGATGGGCCTAAAGGAAGGAGAGGAACTGATTATGCCCACCCAGGATTCAAGTCCAGTTGCTCTTCCGGCTTTGTTAGATGTCGTCAGCTGTGGTTGCAGAGCCGGGTTGAAACCTTGCACATCAGCAAAGTGTAGCTGTGCAGCTGCAGGTCTGGACTGTACCAGTTATTGTTCCTGCAAAGGCAATGATGGGACATGCTGCAACATACTCACTCAACAGCAAGAACACAAAGAGAGTGATGAAGGATCTGGAGAAGATGATGACAGAACAGACGAGGATAGTGAAGATGAGGAGGCTGCCTTTTGTTGATTAATTGTGAGGCATAGCCGTTTGCCTGAAGGTGGTAGCCAGTGTGTGCTATTTGTGGTGCAGAGGTGAGGCCCTCTTGATTAGTCTTGCGTCTGGCGGGCTGACCCGGGTTGCCCAGACTCAGTTTTAACTTTTGCGTCTGGCGGTGTTTTAACTGGGTCCTCGTTGGATCTTGCGACTTGCGGATCAACCTGGGCAGCCTTTCTGCCTTTCGGGCATGACCCTAGCGACTTAAGGGGCCTGTCTTGTATGGCATGTACAGTATATAGTGTATATTTGTACATAGTTCGTTGATCGCACACGGGGGACATTCAACAGAGTTACATTACATACCTGTTCGTCATGTGGTTGGTGGTTACGATGCACACCGGTGCCCAGCAGCTTTTGAGGTAGTTTAACCGCGTTTAGTGGGTGTGCCAGAAGTGATACCCAATCACCATCAAAGTGTTTACATTGTGACTGTGGTGACATCTGTTCACCCTAGCCACCTCACAAGCAGACTGGCCTTCTCATCTTCACCGCTCACATGAGGCAACAGGGTGTTTAACCCCAAGGAGTTTATTGCAATTGCAATGCTTTTTCCTCCAGCAATGCAAATTTGAATCAGGAGTCAAGTATCAGGAGGGGATTCAGCTTCACCACACCCTGAAAAAAATGCTTTAACATTCACAAGAGCATTCATGATTCTGAAATCTAAGATGATTGTGTTTACCATGAAAATAACCTTAGATTTCGTCCAAAATTAATAACAAATGTGTCTAAATGTATCCAAATTTGTTATTCAATTACCATTTTAAAGTATGAAAGTGCCAGAATTGAATTCAGCATCCTCTAAAACCTATAAAAAGACTCCAATATTGTAGGAATTGGCCATACAGGGCAAAATATGTGGTCAAATTGGACGATTAAGCTAATAATGCTAATTATGCAAATTATGCAAATTGCTCAACATATGCAAATTAGCATCCGGCAGTTTCTGTATACTGGGGACCCATACTTCACATTTCTGCAAAAAAACTTTGGTGTACTCAACATTTCCGGGTTCACCTAGTTGGCTACTAGACTATATGGGCGATGAAGCATTTGAGATTTTATGCTTGAAAAAGCTGTATGAATAAACGTCATTTTTATAAATGTATTTTTGCATTAGGCCAGATTGAGGATGAATGGATTGATCTGTATTGCTCCTTTCATGATGACAAGGTCAAAGAAACTGATAATAAATTAGAAATACCTGTCGTTGAGCAGACAGTAGATGATGGGGTTGTACATGGTGGAGCTCATGGCGAGCCACATGATGCCCAGGTACACCTGCTGGATAAAGCGTTCCTCGAACAGGTGGGGGTAGAACTGGTGTAGCAGGAAGTAGACGTGATAGGGCAGCCAGCACAGGGCGAAGGTGCACACCACCACAATCATCATCTTCACCACCTGAGTGTGGAGAGAGGAGGAGAGGAGGAGAGGAGAGGAGGAGAGGAGGGGGGAGAGTAGGAGAGGGAGGAGTGGAGAGAAAAGAAAGGGAGAGTAGAAAAGATAAGAGAAAGAAGGAGAGAAAGGAAGAGGAGACAATAGAAGAGCAGAGAAAGGGAGAGGAGAGAAGAGAGGAGATGAGAGAAGTGAAGGGAAGAGAAGAGAAAGAAGAGGAGAGGAGAGGAGGGGAAAGGTTGGAAATAGGAGAGAAGACAAGTGAAGATCAGGGATGGATTACCGAACGGGGCCCATGAGCTCAGGGGGCCCCTAAGCCAGAGCCTTTGCGTGAAGTCGCTGGGGTGACCAGACGTCCTTTTTTACCCGGAAAAAACTTCGTTGCAGGGGAGGGGGTGGGGTCATTTGCATGTGAAAAATATGAAAAATATGGGAAAACTCGGTCAAGGGGGAGGGGGCGGCGTCATTGCGTGGGAAAAATATGGGAAAACTTTGTCACGGGGGAGGTGGCGTGGTCGGTATTCTATAAACTGCCCCGCCCCCTCCCCTCGCGACGAAGTGTCCTCCTTTTCACAAACTCAAATCTGCGCGAAGGGGAGGGGGCCTTTTACATGTCCAGGCCCAGGGGCCCATGGTTTCATAATCCGTCCATGGTGAAGATGGTGAAATTATAATGATAATATGAAGGTGAAGTGATGATAATAGGAAGAGAAAAGCAAATGGTCATTAAAGCTGAAAACTTCACACAGCCAAAACATGTCTAAACACCTCAGACAGACAGCCAGACTGAAGAGAGACGTCGTCCGGCCCAATCAGCCGATGGGCACCAGAGAGCTCATTACCTTGCGCTTGGCGGTGAGCTGCTCGCGGTAACGATCGGTGCAGTCGCCGGGGATCTGACTCGCCCAGAGGTTCAGTCCCACCACCATGTAGGCACAACCCATGATCAGCAGCGGGAAGACATAGATGAGCAGCACCACACTGATCTGGTAGCTGAAGGACAGGAGAGAGAGAGAGGGATGGAGGAAGGAACGAATAGACGAAAGAGAGGGAGTAGATGAAGGATGTGAGAGAAAGAGAGAATAAAAGAGTGGAGACGGAGGGGTGAAGATGGAGAACAGAAGAGGAGAAAGAGCAGATGAAGACAGGGAAAAAGAAAAAAGATGGAGAAGAGTGAGGAAGAGGATTTTGCAGGAGAGGGAGAAGTGAGGAGAGGGAACGACAGAGGAACGTTAAGCAGATGGAGAGAAAGAGAGAGAGAGTGAGGAGCAGGCTTGTCTGTGCTCTACAGACACAAGACAGCAGCAGCTCAGCTCTCTTTTGTGAGCTGAATTCCACACAGACAGCTAATCACAGAGCTAGCAAAGCCCTCCACTCCCTCAAGTCCTGTGGCAGAACACCATTGTGTCCCAACAATACCATCTCAACACACATTATCAGCCGGTCCACATGCAAGGTTTCCATGGTACATAAACATAAACCATAAACACTGCCTCGCCACCCATTTCCCACCCCTGACCCCACTACAGGTGTTTTTCACTGAGGTAACTCTGACTCATATTGGACTTAGTCTTTGTGAGGACATTACCCCAATAGCATTTGACTGGGGCAGATCTGGGCCTAATCTGGAAATAATCTGGGGCAGATCTGGTCCGAGTCAGCTTCCACTGAGGTAATATTATGATACCCATTATCGGTCTGCGAGTGGTCAGTCTGTGACAGATGTGAACAGAGCTGATTCATACCCCACCAGGAGGTCCTCTACCCTCATATAAAAATACAGGCATGATTACAGTGTGTATCTGTCTCTCTTACGCTCTCTCTCTCTCGCTCTCGCTCTCTCTCTCACACACACACACACACACACACGGCAGGGAGAGGCAAGAAGAATAATTATTCATGTCAAATACCTCAAGATTGACATTCAAGGCAGACAATCAATAATTTGGAGAATTTAATTATTAATATATGTGTAATTTGAATTTCTAAATATGTCTGTACCAAAAGAACACGCACACTTAGATAGCCTTGAAACTGTGAATGCACCAGCTGCACAAGCATGAACATTTTAAAATATCTATTTGTGCCGGTATGTGTGATACAGCAACTCATTACAGAAGGATCAGTCGTCTAATTCCGCAAATTACTTTTTCTTAAGATTATTCTGTATTACGGGTACAGGCAAATTAATGATATACTCAATATTCAATGCGTTTGTGAGTATATCTATGTGTGTGAGTATGTGCGCACGTGTGTGTGTGTGTGTGTGTGCATGTGTGTGTGTGTGTGCATGTGTGTGTGCAGTTGAGACTTATTGCATGCCTACTTAAGCCCATTGGAGCAACAAAATGAGCAGTCCTGACGATCAGCACTGAGATAGAAACGGATGTGCTGTTTATAAACATCCCTGCAGACATCTGATCTCCATAGATACCCATAAGGTGACCAGCCAGATGTCTGCCAGATCTGGACCATTTCTGTTCCAGAGTCAACTGCCTTCTGACAAGCTCGCTGGGACACACACACAAAATCAGTACCCTGACTACTGTGAGAAAAAAAAACAAATCTACAGCTCTTAAAATGTTCTCCACACACTCTTCAGAAGCTACCCATGCTCCTGTAAAAATAATTCTAGTCTCATTTCAATTCAATTTGATTCAATTGTATTGATTTATATAGCGCTAATAACAATAGACATTATCTAAAAGGGCTTTACAGAGCCCAAAGCCTGAACTCCCCTAGAGCAAGCACAATGGCAATGGTGAAAAGGAAAAACCCCTTTTGAACAGGAAAGACCCTTGAACAACTCAGGTCAGAGAGTATCAATGGAATAGTTTATGAAGGTTTTATTAAAGAACCCTCTGATGTAGGGTAGAATTCTCTGTTGGACCCAGGTTTACTATTCACCTACATGTGGTTTCAAAGAAGGAGCATTGAGCACTTGAACTCTCTCTTCACTGTAATATTGCTAATGTGAGTCAATCTGGACGATGCTTCTACAGAAAGCCAATATAAGGGTATTCAAACATTGAACCTGTTTTTTTTTTTCTCATAACCTTCTTATCGCTACGTAATTCGTATTTTATACCTTAAGTTGTAGCCTACCTTGACGTTTTTCCCAGGAAGCTTGAACCACTCTCATACCTTAATACAGTTTTCAGATAACAGTTTTAGAGCCTAAAATGTTTTGTTAAAGTCTGAACCTATGCACTGACTGCGATGTAAGACCAAGTTATGTGTTGCATTACATATTGTATTAATCCCTTAGGAATACAAATGTATGAGTAACAGCTAGCCTACATCCGTCCTTATTTTGGAACTTTTTTATTTTGACTTGCATAGTATTTCTTGTTGATGTTCTTTCCATTTATGATCACCTGCGCTCCAATCTTGTACTCATCTCACGCATGCTCAAACCTATGTGCATGACAATAATGGATTGGATTCAGCCTCTTAAGCTATACGTAGGAAGGTTTCTTGTTTGGGAACCACACACAGAAAGGTAAACCACTTCAGTGAGGTATACCTGTCAAGTCTTTATAAAATGATATGGACCTCTCTTAAATCCACCCCTGATCCATATAATGGTAAAGGTAAGTGGTGGAAGGTAAATGGTAAATATTTAGCAGACGCTTTAATCCAAAGCGACTTACAAATGCATTCTGCAGTGGCCAGGAATCAAACCTGGGTCAACCTGTTACAAGTTGGCATTAAATAATAGATATACATATGTCTTTTGTGGGGCTGTGATAGGAACCACATGGCTTATGTGGGGCTCTGATAGGAACCATATGGCATACGTGAAGTAACACCCCTTCCTGTGAACACCCTGCAATTTGATTATGATCATGAAGATTCCACACATATCCATGGCTAGGGGCTACGGCTGGGGTTGTTAGACCACCCAAATGAAAGAAAGATTTTGTAACATAGCAGACCCCCCATTCTCAGACAAAATGTCCACTGTTGCACACACACTTTGGGGAAAATGTAACCCAAGCCTTTTAGTAATTTGGCTAAGAGACCTTGAGACCAGCAAAGACCTGTAGGGCAAAGGGTATGTTAATGAGGCAGGTTAAACCCCACGGGTATTTACCCCGAACCTGGTACTGCCATCCTTCATCTGAACTATCAAACCCTAGGATAGCAGTGCTTATTTACACCTGTCAAGCAGAGGAAGAAAAATCCAATGCATAATATCTGATTGCAGGGTGTAAGGGTCAGTTGCTACCGCGGCTTTGATAGGACTGGGCTTATGTTTTATGTTGTCCTGCAAGCCTGAACTCGTATGTGTGCTGAATTTCATAACCAGCAGTCAAGCCAATCTCCATAATTGCCTGGCCGTCAGTGACACACCCAGCATTGAAAGGATTGTTTAAAAATAGTCCATTCATTTGTACAAGTATCTTCAAACCCTAGGAGAGGAGCACACTGATTTCCGCTTATATAAATAGAAGTAATTGGTAAGAAATAATTTCTTGAAAACAGTTCAATGAATGGTAACTATGGAAACTTCCACGTCTCTACATTTCAATTTGTCAAAGATTTTTGACAGCTAAGCTTCTCTTTTGACAAGTGTTGATATGCTGTGACCCTGACAAAATGAAGGAGGTCGGTTCAACTAGCATGTGTCAGATGGGCCAGTGAACAGTTAGGTCAGTCAGTGGAACACATTTTGCAAAATAAAACAATTTCACTCTTGGATTATACAATACTCACGTCAGTTTGAAATCCCATATCTCGTACTCAGGCCAATCTAAGTAGCAGACGATGCGATCGGGCAGTTGCGCGGTGCTGGAGTAGAAATACTGCGGGAAAGCGAGGAGCAGAGCCAAGACCCATATCACCCCCACCACCAGCTTGGTTTCGGTGGAGGAGAGGCGCTGCTGTAAGGGGTGGATAATAGCCATGTACCTGGGGGAGAACCAAAGCCAGTGGCGGTTGAAAAACGAAAGCATTACACGCTGACTTTTCTGCTTTTCGCTGCAACGCGGAATGGCATTTTGTTATTTATGCTGCATTTTGAAAATAGGGTGTAAGCTGTTTCTTGAACTGAGGCATTTTCGCCCTCCACAGAACTGTTCAAACAGCATCATTAAGACTTATTCATTTAAGTGAATACCAGATCATCAGGTCTTAACCTCTCTCTGTCAAAAGATATTGAAATAGCATATTTAGTCTTGGGGCTGTGATGGGAGTTCAATGCAAACTTATATTCCTCAACATTATTGTAGCATATTTCTGTGTGATGTATTGGTTTCCTTCACATAGAGAAGTGACAGACTGAAACAGACTAAATTAACGTTTGGAAAGGTAACAGGAGAGGATAATACCAACTCATGGATTTAGTTATTTAGACTTTTGGTATCATTTAAAAAAAACTAACAAGGGAGACAGAAGAGAGAAAGAAAGTCAGGAGGCCAGGAGAAAGAGAGAACAGGGAAGGCCCTTCCAAAGCAGGTCTTGATAAATACTCTGCAGCTGACTGTAAATTGATAATTTCCTTTATGTTATCTTTTATTATACTACCTTGCTAGTCTACCTCTTACACTCTCCCTCTCTCTCCCTTCTTCTCTCTCTCTCTCTCTCTCTCTCTCTCTCTCTCTCACACACACACACACACATTCCTGAAGTGCCTATTCTGTGGCTGTTGTATCTCAAATTGTCCCACAAACTGCTCCAATATACAAAACAATGAAACATTAGCAGCTTATTTCAGTGCAGACATGGCATCTATTTGAATATTTTTTTCCTATTAATGCCAAAAGTATAATTTGCAATGTGGCCCCCTAGACTGTGAAACACTACGTTAGAATGGCTTTAAGTATTAGTCTTCTAAATGTGTGTGAGAATGTTGCAGACACTTTTAACCTCGGTATTTTAAATGCATTTCCATTTCTGAGCGTACGTGTGGACGGTCAGTAAAATAGACTCGAGCCACAGCACAATTTATCGTTGTACAAAACTACCTCCATCATTTTGCTAAGTTCAAGTTAGGAGATAGGTAGGAGAAAGAATAAAGCTCACCTATCCAGGGCTATTGCCGTCATTGAATAAATACTTGCGAAGACTGCGGCAATTGGGAAGAAGTTGTGAAATCGACAGTACCCCAGTCCGAAGTACCACTCATTGTGCACCGAGTAAACAAAGTTTATCACGGTGTTGAAGGCTGCCATCGACGCCTCGGCGAAAGCAAGGTTCACCAGAAAATAATTGGTGACCGTCCTCATCCGTTTGTGCGCAAGAATGATCCAAATCACTACAATATTTCCAACCACTGACACAATTACTATACTGCAGTAAGCAATTGCCCACATGACAATCTGCCAAACAGGCTGAACAAACTGATTAGAATATAAATCCGTGAAGTTGGAAGAGATATTTCCCATGGTGTCGTTTGGGCCATCCATTGTTTTGTAGAGTGGATCCATATTCTAGATTTAGTCACCAGATTTTTTTACCAGTTACAGTAGTTTGATTAAATAAAGCTCCATACACTGAATCTCCTGAATGAACTCCTCTCGGAAATCAGTAAGAGCTGGGTAAAAGGTCCACGCAGTCGAAGATAGTCAGAATGCGCTGTGCGTTCGCTGCTCAGCGGAGACGTGAGAGCGCGCTGTCCACTATTTGGGCACGCACAAGTCTGACACTTATAGCGCGTGCCATGGCCATTACACCATGCAGAGAGAGAGAGAGAGCGAGAGAGAGCGATCATTTCGAAAGTTCAAGTCCTTTTTCCAAAAGCTATACTCAGCTTAGTGCAAATAATGCAAACAGCGCGCACACGTACAATACGTGTATTTAAAAAAGAATGAGCATTGTGATTTTTACTTTAGCATTTTATTCGCGTTGGTGGTTGTGCTGTTGATAATATTCATGCAGTATTATCGTTTAATTAGACTGATTATTCTATTTACTTTTGAGATATATTTCTAATGAGTCGGTGAATACTGCCTTGAACGTCTCCCCCTTGTGGTTCTGCAGTTAAAACGTGTTCAGTTTGATGAGTAGTCATCAGTCATTGTTAAGTTATTATTTGTCTCCAAAACCCTATGGCATTATCTTCCTTTTCCCATGGGTTATTAAACAAGCAATGTCACTCTTTCCTGTATGAGGGAAATCATGCATTGAATGTGTGTGTGTGTGTGTGTGTGTGTGTGTGTGTGTGTGTGTGTGTGTACAAGTGTGTAAGTGACCTGCTCACAATAATCTTGTGTTTGTCAGAGCAATCTACTGAGCCATAAACTGAAAAATAATACACACAGCAACACAACATACACCTCAGTGGCCTCTGCTCATTATTTTTCTTTAATTAACTTCAGTTGGTTTATGGTGCATTAGTCTTCCTGTTTATTTGTCTTTCTGCTGCTCCAACAGTCCAATCATGGAGAATGATCAGAATGGACAGCAGAGAAATAGTCTCTATTTCCTATTTCACCAGCTGCCTTGACTATGAATTACAATCCCCTTAGATAGGCTAAAGGAAGCATCAGATCTGGTTTGCCTCCATTGCAATCCTGAGCTGTTGAATAGGTAATACCCATCCCTTGACTCATCCCACCTCAACCCATCCCTCACGCTTTAAACACCATCATATGTGTGCTTTGCTGAATTTTGCAAGGGAAATCTTTAGAACTGGCAAAACCGCAAACAGTACTGCAGCCTGTCCACCTAAGCTATGCAGAGGTAATGGAATATCAAAGCAGCAGTAGATTGGGAGAGAGACAGAGTAAGAGAGAGACAGAGAGAGTAAAGGGTCTTAATGGTTATCCTCTTGAAATGAGTCTGTCATACATTAACAAAATAACCAGATGATTAATCTTCTCAGGTAAACCTTTACCTGCAGGCAGAATATTTCTTGTGAAGGATGTAGATAATGGTCAGCATAATATTTGTGAAATGAGAAACAACTGAATGTCTTTAATATGATGCACATATCAAATACCTTAAATGCATTTAAGGACATTTACTTTACAATGCAGTTTAATTGTGTTTCCATGACTTTTGGCAGTTACCTGGTAAGGAAGCATCCAAAGCTAATTATTTCTTGTCGTCATTAATTTTCATAAGGAAAACAACAATAAGAGCAACAAAAGAATATCATAACAACACTAACTACCTGATAAGGAGGAGCAAACAAAGGCGTTCGCATTCACTGCTGGTAAACAGACACACAAAAGACCCAGAGTCTTTTTTTGTCTGCTTACAACAAAAGCCGTGTGGTGCATTGAAGAGCAGCTTTGGGAAAAACACAAACACAAGACAAAGAGGCTGACTGGCTTCTTGGCTGATAAGAGCCAGCAGGGAGAAACACTCTTCCGAAATGTTAACACAGGTTACCCCCCCCCCCCCTCCCTATCGCCATGAGATTGTGGTGTGAGACTTGAGGTTGATATGCAGTGCTATGAGCATCGCTGAAACAAGACAAGATAAAGGATAGGATTCCTTATTCTTTTCTACTCTAAATGCAACAATGGATAAACAATGTAGGGCCCTAATTTCATTGACGGGCAAAAAGCAAAGCAACAAGCAAAGTCCGTCGCACATCAACTAAAGCTATAGTGTGGTGTGTGGGAGCATTGAACATGAACTAAAGCTATAGTGTGGTGTGTGGGAGCATTGAACATGAACTTAAGCTATAGTGGGGGGTGTGGGAGCATTGCGCTGTCCCACCCATGTTTGTGCTTTGGATCTTGCTCATGGTATTGCATTACCAAAATAATTTTGCCAAGTTATTAACCTAGCTTTAGTTCATGTATGGTTAATTTTGCTTGTTGCCAGTTGCCCATTAATGAAATTAGGGTCCAGAAATGGTTATACATGGAATGACATAACAATGACCACTCTGCAGAGTTGGTTGTTTCTGTGATAAATACACGTAGTATTCAGAGACAGCCATCAGTCTTGTGGAGTAGCTTAAGTTCCTACGGATGCCTGGGGCAATACTAAACATCATATGATGTTTGAAACAACCTTAGTTTACCCACTTAGCATAGGATCCAAGTGATCCAATAGTCCAAGTAAGTACAGCAAAAAACATGGAAGTCTATTGTGGACTACAAAGTTACGACACATCCTCACAGGTCTACTTTGGGCAGAAGTAACAAAAATCGCTTGCTCAGTCTTTTAGCAAGTCTTGACAACTGACAGGTCAAAAGATGACATTTACAGTTAGGTACACTGGGTTTCCCTCTAGCACCCAACTCAAAGGACTATACTTTTTTCTGATGATTTGAGGTCTAATAAGTTCCCTGTTGCAAGCCTGGCTGTGACGTTTGATGCGCATGCACCTCTGATTTAATTTGGCCATCGCCAAGGCACACATGAGGGTTGATTGAACAGCCAGGAGTTCCAGAATTGAAATATCAATGGCAATGTTCCCTGGGATTGAATGAGCACACACTCAAGCTTCATCGAAGTTCAGCAGAAAGGAAATGAAGGAAGTTGCATCTGTGACTGAACAAAAGCAATTACTTTCCCTGCAGAGGAAGGCTTGGGTGCTCAGTCCATGGATGTGGTGATTAAAGGAAGGCTTGGGTGCTCAGTCCATGGATGTGGTGATTAAAGGAAGGCTTGGGTGCTCAGTCCATGGATGTGGTGATTGAGAGGTGCTCAGTCCATGGATGTGGTGATTGAGACGACCTCTGTAGTGGAGTAGCGACCACTTCTCCTGCTATGTATGGAACGCAACACAAAATTGTTCCCACCACTATTTTTACATTCATTGTACTTGACTTGTGCTTTTAAATCTAATATAATTTCCATCTGCTCTGCAAAGGGTTAACTCCCTCATGTTCCCACTGGTTGAGAAACTGAGTTATAGGGAGGGAAATTAATCGAGTCAGCCCCTGGTTGTAGTGTTCCTAACACTTGGCAATATGAATGGGATTCTTCATAGAGATGTTTTTAGAAAAAAATATGAAATAAAATATATCTCGGTCCACATCGGAATGTTAGTGGAATGCCTTCCATAACATAAAGGACTTCTACAAGATAAACTTCATTGACTCTGGTGATCATCAGTGGTCAAGCTGATGGGGCATGTGCCCCACCAGATTTTTGTGTGTCTGAATTTTGTATATTATCATTATTATTTTGTATTATTATTATTTTACTATAATTTTTTAAATATGTATTTATGATCTCTTTTTTTTTTTAGAGTCACACACCCCCTTCCCTATGGTATCGTTCTTCCAAACGATGGTAAATGGTGCATTGCTGAAGTGGTTAGTAGAGCATCATTCCCTTTTTCAAAACGTGTGAAAATGAAATGCAATTAGTTATACCCACTTAACTGAATTTTAATCCAGCTGCTTCTGGCTCACTATAGCTAGTCGTGACTTGTGATAGTATATTCTATTTAATATAGGTAAAGGAGAGCTGTCTGAATTGTATGGCAGACAACTGATAATTTTGTATAACCGCCATCACAGGTTATAGTTAGCAAAACAATGAGACCACTGGATCCCCCATGCCAAATTCTGCTTAACTCTAATTGTAATTGTGGCTGGTTGAATATTATTCTAATAACAAAAAAATGCACATCTTGTGATGATAATCTTTATAGGTCAGGGCACGTGGAGCAGTGCTGCTACTCACAGGAGAGCTGACAGGTGGCTTCGGGGCTAACATGAAGGACAAGGCATATGCTATGGTGAGCAGGGCACGTGATTTGAGTTGTAGTCCGTTTATGAAACGAAAGGAGCAATTTCAAAATGCTGAAAGAAGGCATAATATCTCTTGAAAAGTTCAGTTAGTAGTTTATTACTGTACGAACACTGAAAAATGCTAGAAGCATTCCATTGATTTCAATGTGAAAGATCGGTAGCAGTTACACTTTATACTTAGTTTTAAATTCACAAATATTCAACTTTATTAACATGATGGTTTTAAAGAAATACATTTATTTTACTAACTATGTAAACTATGAAAATATGTATGTTACCAACCAAATTCGCCTCCAATATCACAATGTTGAGGACTTTGTTTGGTAGCTTGAATTTAACAATAGCTTGTAACAAGTAACTTGTTAACTATACATATAACATAGCTAACTAGCTATTTGTCCTTGCCTGTTGAAAATATGATTGAATGTTGTTCATGTGTGGGTGTAATAAGGTGTAACTTACATGTAGGTAATGTTAAGATATAAGCTTTAGCTTGCTACATATTTTTTTTACAGCCATTGACAACAGTTCAATGAGTCCGTTTGTGCAAAATATACAAATACGACCATTTATGGCGTTTGGTCCGCTATCTTTTTCTTTATATATTTGCATAAATGCAATTTGATTGGCTGACGCATTTGTTGTCTCTAGAAAAGTTAACTTTTTCCGCAAGCAGCAATGGCCTATAAACATCTAGCAGTCAATACATGCCTGTGTGGATGACCAAACTTAATGACATTTTGTAGGCTCATTCATAATGGCATATGGAAGTTATTTACCCAATTTCAAATAAATCAGCCAGAAGGCTACAATATGTTATCCTCTATTCCTCTCACATGATTTGGTCTATCTTCAAAAGTCAGTTAGACTTCAAATCCTTACGTAATATTAAAAAAATTAAAATGGTTCAAATTTGACCTGTTGAAGCAGTCAAATCATTCACCCTCTCGCTACTTGGGGCAGTTCACACATTCTGCTTAGACCCTGATGATGGCTGCTTGCGGCTATATATTTAAACGTATTATTATTATTATTATAGTGTATACACCTGTCCTGTTATTAATGTCGATACTTGTATGCCTATATGTAGCATTTACTCTACATTTAGTATTGTATTCAAATATATTCTTGCCTTCAGTTAATAATCCAGATTACAATATATTTTATATAGACATGCATATTTGTTTTACTTTGTAAATAAATGGCATGTACAGTTATTCAATGAACCTCATATGGTTGCTTATACGTGTAAATGTCACATGCCACATACACAAACTAAAGTTCCTTACATTTTCACTCAGAATAAGATAAACAACAAACCTTTTAGTCTATTGTTGCCAGAAATATAATCATTCAAGATAACACACTTTTTCTTGGAACTAGTCATCTAGTGTTCTATTGCAAATCAGAAGATCCCTTCATTTTCATAAATTGCATAGCAAATTAGGAGTTCCATTCATTTTCATAGCTTTGTTGTCAATATAGACATCAGAGAGACAGGAGAAGAGGAATAGAAAGCCCAGGCCAGGCAGGAAAAGAGAGAAAACAGAATTTGCACTATGAGCTGTATTGTTCATGTCAAAGAGCACATCCTTCTGATCTGACTGTGGTTTAAGCCAATTTCTCCCATCTCTCATTATAAGTGCGTGAACAGAGTGGTCTTTTTTTAAGTTAAGGTGCATCACGTGGCATGATTGCCAGTGACAGTGTTTGTACTGCGGTTGTCCATACAGGCATCAGAGAGACATAGAAGCAGATAGAGAGAAAGAGAGAGGGCGAAAGAGAGGATCACGTAAGCTTATTCAAATGTGACCTTTGGTGCTGTCTAACAGAGTGTATTCAAATATGTATACAGTATAATATTAATAATTAACAAATCATAGTAGGTTCTTGTAGTTAGTGTCGAAACACATTTAAATGTTAATAGAGTACTCTTATAATGTATCATATATATGTGCATCATAAAAAGTATTGTGAATGTTTTTATTTTTGTTGATGTATTTTAGAATCGTTGGCTCTCATTGGTTTTTCATATGGTACGCATCAAACTGTTTTTCACGTGATGTAGAACCACCACCAAGGACAATCAACTCAGACACAGCAGGACCCCGAGACTCCCTGTCAGATTCATGTCGCCACCACTTTCCAAAACAAACCTACACGTTTGCTGGTCGGTCAGTATGTAGGCTTCTGCAGATACAGCTCTCAGATTTATGCTAACGTTGCACGAAAGTTGTGGCAAAAGCAAACACATGCACAGGAGCTTTGTGCTGTGAAACACATTCACTCCTTTATCAAAGGCCCCCTCCTACACGTTTCTTTTCTATTTTCAGTTAAAATTTTCTCCATTAAGTTGTTTCGAAGCTTCACCAAGGGGTGCATGAAGAAAAAATTATTACCTTCTTAAGCACTTTTTCTTTCATCTGTTATTCTCACCAAGTACGCCCCCACCATAGCGCCAGAGAGAGACTGTCGCCTCAAGAAATAAACATTTAATGAGAATGCTTTCTACAGAGAATTAGGAAACAAACAGAAACATCCTTGTGAGGGAGTGGACGGATGAAAAGAAAACTCTCCAAGAGCGCTATTTTTTGTACATTCCTACAGATAATAAAAAAAACTGATTTACTCTGTTAAATGTGCCCTGAATATAAATGATGAGTCTGTACATTTTGTGTATTTCCTTCTCCACAATTGTTATGCACTAATCAGCATTCTTTTGCGTCGTTCTAAATCGCGGTCTGCTATCGTGGTCTGACCCATGTGTGTTCATTTATCATTGAAAGAACCAGTCTTTTGATTAATTATTAGTCGGGTCAGGTAAGCAGGCAGGGCCAAATGTCTCTGTAATTTATTAATCTGATTTACAGCCAGGGGGATTCTTTTATAATTGAGCCTTAGGCATAGCACTTATTAGTGGGCAAATAGTTTTTTTCTCCATGAGCCCGTGTGCCTTACGTAAGGTAATCCATCAGGAATGAAAATAGAGCTAATTACATGTAGTACAATCATGATAGCTGTGGGTGAATACAATCATGCAAAAGGAAGGGCAGGTCCCTTATCTCACAGCATGCATTTAAATCAGACACTCAAGATAAGTGTGTGTGTATCCATATTGCATTGTTCCTCAGTCCGACCTTAATTCATCTGTGCTTCAGGCTGATTACATTTTGAAGCTCATCTACAACGTGATTACACTGTTACACTGACACAATTCTGTGTATAGGTCCCGTAAGCATAGCTGAACCTAAAAATATGCAGCAGAAGAGAACAAAAAATACTGAACAGTGAAGGTTAAAAAAGACCCCCAAAAAGATCAGCACGTCTGTAAAACATCGTCAAAACAACGTCAGTAACTCAGTAATTCTCATTTGCTGTTCCAGAGTTTAGGGCCAAAGACCCAGCCATCTTCTGACTCTCATCTAGAACTGGAACAGCCCTGATAAATCCTTGATTCATCCACCCAGTCCATCTAGGGCCACAGGGATTCATCCACCCAGCCCATCTAGGGCCACAGGGATTCATCCACCCAGCCCATCTAGGGCCACAGGGATTCATCCACCCAGTCCATCTAGGGCCATGGGCTATGGGGTTAAACATTTCCAAATGTGGTAGCACAGTGGCAAGGCCATGTAAAGCTTCATAAGTGATCAATAAGATCTCTAAAAATGGATTCTCACTCACATAGTCAGCCAGTGTAGAGAAGCTTAAAACATGATATAATATGATAACATGATCAATCTTATCATCGTGGTTAGAAGCCTATTGTAGCTGCAACGTTCTGCACCATCTGCTGCTGATGAACATTTGGGAAGCTGTTGGCAGAGCTCCTCAAATAGTAGAAACAAGAAAACTATAAATAGAAATGATATCATTCTGTCATTCTGATGAAGGGTATTTTTTTCAGTCTCGTGGTTTGGTACTATAACATGCCTATTTATTTTATTCAACTCAAAATAACTGCAATTTAAATTTTAACCGCATTTTTTAAGAATTGCTGCAGCACATTCAGTTACTTTTTGGCCGCAATGAACTCTCGCAAGACCCTGAAGGGCCTGCATATTGCTTAAATATATAACATAATTTGACCACCTATAATGCTAGAGATATTTGTCAACCAAGTAGATGATTATTATTATTAATAGTAGGAGTGTTGTTTGACCATTTTCGCTGGACTCATTTCCCTTACTCCAAATAAAAGGTAGCCGCAGGGATCCACAGAAGGCTGGACCGTGTTTGTGTGGAGTGACATTATACAGCAGGTGGGGCTCAGGGTCAGATGTGGATCTGTGTGTGTGTGTGTGTGTGTGTGTGTGTGTGTGTGTGTGTGTGTGTGTGTGGTCATCTGTGTGTGTGCATGTGTGTGTGTGTGTGTGTGTGTGTGTGTGTGTGTGTGTGTGTGTGTTTGTGCGTGTGTGTGAGGGTTTTCCAGTGGGGGTGCCATCACAGAAATAGTGTGCCAGAGGGTTGGCTGCACACAGTCAGTGGGCTGGGGGTTAACCCACTGATCCCAGTTTAACTGTGTAAAGAAGTAGACCATATAAACACATTTCAGTGGGATTTTAACATGGATTTCATCTTCAAGGCTGTTTATGGGTTATAGTCTTCTGGTTTAGCTGTAACACGTTGCTTATGAACTGTGTGTTTCCAACACAATCAGTCATTCTATTTTTCATTTAATATATTCCTAAAGGTGAAATGGAAGAATCTTTACCATATTCAAGTAAAATAACCCTTAAACCGGCCTAATCATTCTATTTAGGACCCTTGTATGCATGTCATGGAATCTATACAATAACACCGATATAAAAAAATGCTCAACGACCATTGGTCAGAGGTTTTTAAGTGGAACCTTTGTTTCAGTGATGTTCTAATGACAAAATGCTGGAGAACACTAAAAAGTTCTGTCTAAGTTCTTCAGATGTTCTTGCACCGAATCTGATGGCCAAAAGGGTTCTGTTAAGAGCATTCCACCATAGGATCAAAATAACCTGCTCAGCCAAAGGGCTGCTTTAGGGTCTGTCTCATAAGAATATGTAACCAGTGGCTGATATTCACTAATGTCAATGTAAAATAACTTAAACATGAAAGGAGTGGGTCAGCTGTGTATTTCAAAACAGGAGCAGGAACAGCTATTTGTTGAAATCTACTCAATTGGTTTCACTGGATAAGATTAGTGCGATAAAGAAAAGGTCTTGATATAGAGTTCAGGTCTTGGGCTGTATAAAGCGCCTAGAGACAATTACCATTGTTTTGGTGCTATATAAATACAATTGAATTGAATTGAATTGAATTGAATTGAATTGAATAACTACATATACTGTATAGTGTCACCACTTGCTCCTCCGTTTCGAAACCTCTATGTACCTTCTGCCAAAGTCCTCCATAACCTCAGCAGTCTTCCTGATTACGGCCTGGCAACCCAAAACTAATTTGGTCAGGCCTGGATCAACGGAAATACACTGAGCCACATATAGCTGCACCTGCTGTGACCATGGTGGCATATGCCTGAATAGACATAATTACAGAGGTTGATATAATTACAGATTGATGACATAATAAAATTAAATAATCTGTGAGATGTGGTATTGTATCATATACAGTGCATTTGGAAAGTTTTCAGACCCTTTCAAGTTTCTATGACTCCCTAAAAATGGATTCAACTGGTTTTTTTTTCAGGTTTTTGGAGGGTTTTCTTAATTTATTAAAAAATAAAAGACTGAAATATCCCATTTACATAAGTATTCAGACCCTTCACTTACAAAAACAAATTTAATATGCAAAATATACTTTTTAACATACCTGAAATTATAACATAAAGTACACATACATAAAGAACTATTTTACAAGTAGTTATACCAGTTGGTCCCTTAACTTACAAAAACAAATTTAATCCAATTTATTTAGATAAAACTGAAAAATATGGAAAACTTGAAAGGGTCTCAAAATGGAAAGCTCAGTGGCATATACTGTATATCAACTTTATAAACAAAATATACTTTTCAACATAACTGAAATTATAACATAAAATACAAATACGTAAAGAACTATTGTACTAGTAGTTATACCAGTTGTTCCCAGTGCTAATATTAGAACAACTCTAAACAACTGAGAGTACATCTCAATATACTGTTAAATCAATTTAAATGATTTAGTTATGCATCTGCGAACATGTACACCTGGACAATGCGAATAACCAACAGAGTGATCAATTAAATGCAATGATAAAAGGGACAGAAAGCAGAAATCCTCAGTCACCACCACCATCACCGCTGCCGTCAGCCTGATCCTCCATGATCTCTAAAGCTCTTGTTGTTCTGAAATCCTTGATTACGCCTCGAGTGAGACGATTGCTCGCTGTCTGGGCTTTCCTCATACATCTTAATACAGCATTCATCTCCTTGGCCAGACTTAGCAGCCTTTTCCCTGATCCAGTGGGACAAGCCTGGGGGCTTACGTGTTCCTCACAGTTATTCCCCAGCAAAGCCATAACTACACGCCTATGCGTCCTCTTCACGGGGTGCTGAGAGGATGTTGCACCACCTCAGGTCAAATATGAATTGAATTTCTTAGTTTCTTCTAGAGTTACTTACATGTGACGCACCAGTAGTATGCTACCACAGAGTGGAGAGCCAGCCAAGGCTTAACTCAGGGCGTCACGCTAGCCCAAATTCTAAATCTGGTTTTGCAGCTCAGTAATCTTCCACTTACAGGGTAAATACTGTATATTTATTTCAAGTTTTTCATGGCAATTATTTGTGCTGCTATGGTTATTGAAAATGAAATTTAGTTATTCACTGCTGCCACTTTTCTTGGAAAAGAGCTCAATCTTGTCTGCTTCACACAAAAGTGGTTTAAGGGGCATCATTTCGCATTGAATGACTTGGCCTATTTCCACGATGCAAATTCATTTGGAGAACACAGACGACAAAGCAGAGAAAAAGCAGATGAGAAGAACCTGCCAACATGGTAATAGCTGGATTTTTCAAACCCAATGCACAGAAAGCAGCATGCGTACGCATGAGACTGTGCTCACATCACATAGCAGTGTCTGCTCCATTGCTGAAAAAATCTCAGACTGAGTAGTATTAACCCATTTTACCAAAAAAGGTGTGTGTGTGGGGGGGGGGGGGGGGGGGTTAACAGCCAAGTGTATGATTGTCATGCCTACATGCACTATCCACCACCTCGTTTAAAAAAAAAAATAGGAATCTTGACCTGGATATTTCAAATGGAATTCAGTGTTTTGCTAACTATAACCTGTGGTTGTGATGGTAGAAATCAGCTCACTTCCATAAGATTCACGCAGCTCTCCTTTAGCAGTATTAAATAGGTTATGCTATCACAACCGGAATGAGGGATGGCTTCTTACTTTATCTGGTATTAGCCAACTATCTTGCAAAGCAAACCATGTCTATGCCTATGCCTTAACCATGGTTTCTCAAATTCAATTAAGCATGTATAAGTAATTGTATTTCCTTTTCACACGTTTGAAAAAGGGATTGAAGCTCTAGGCTACTAACCACTTCAGCAACACACCGTTAATTAACCTCCTCCTGCATCGATGCTCAACACTGTGCTGTGTACGTTCGTACTGTTGCGAACTGATTTCACCCTGCAATTTTTGGAAGAAACCAATACTATAAGATAAGGGGGTGTGAAAAGAGATGGAATATAAAATAATCAGGACTACATATTATAAAACTAATAGTAATAAAATAAAATAATAATATAAAAAATCCAGACATAAAAAATGCTTAAATAGAATACTCTGAAGACGCCGCTTTTATTTGAAGTGACCTAATGTACAATATACTCGACAAATTAATGAATTAATTAATTAATTAATTAAGGGTTGTAATGAAATATAATTCTAAAGATGTAACATGAACTGATCATTTGATACAATATTGTTCATTGCATTCTACACAAGGCCACTTAAAATAGAATATGGCTAAATAATTAGGGCATTAAAATCAAAGTTGAAACATTTCACACTGACTACCTCAGATTGGCAGCTGAAAAAACTGAAAAATATTCAGTTATAAGCATGTTTCTGATGAGAAAATCTGACCCAAACAGATGTCCAATTAAAATATACATCTACAGAAACACTAGCGACATCTAGTGGAATATTGTGTAGTGCACAGCAGCCAGAGCCCCAATAAACTAAAGGGACTTCACTGATCAGCAGTAACGTGTCACTTTGACCATTACTCTGAAATGGGAACATGTCAAATTGGAGCTTTTGGAGTATGGTTGTGTTCATGGTGTGTCCCTCTGGCCAGGGGATTCTACATTGGATAGATTATTGAGTTCAATAAACTTGTTTCAACCCCCCGACCCAGATCTGTAACATGGATTTAGATTGTGCCCTTTGGTTTTGATTTTCTCTGTGTAGACGTATTCCTGTTCCAGCGGTTCATTTGTCATATTTTAATGGGGCTGAACATGCAATACTTGTGTTCAGGTTAAGTCTTGGGTCAGTGTTAGGATGAGTCATAGACTGATGAAGTAGGAGAAATATAGGTCAAGTATACTTCTTTACAACAGTCAAACAACAATTTTTTTATACATTTTGGGGTGATGAGGAAGGGAGGAAGAGAGAGAGAGAGGGGAGAGAGAGGGAGAGTGAGAGAGAAAACTATTGTTAATGACAAATATTTACATCGGGAACAAATGTGCCCCAACGTAAACTCAGCTGTAAGCTTTGTTTCCGCTTTTCTCAACCAATCAATACATGTTTGCAGAGAGATCAATATTATTGATGGGGAACAATATTATTCATGGTTATTATAACTGGCCTAAATCAAGTAATTGTGGAAATGATCGTTCATAATTCCTGCATTGAGAGCGCTAAACAGCCTAGCTTGCATTCTGTAGAGACAGATCTTGTCTGACTTTTGGCTTAAAGTTTAATTGTGTGTGGAGTTGATTAAATCAGGGTGTACGACGCCGGGGTGACACCGGGGTGTCAGGGTGACACTGGAGATCTCTGTTGGTCTCAACCATCCTGCCCTTCAAAATTCCTGTGCATGTCCCTGATCCTAATCTATTCTCACTCAGCCTCTCTCACACTCTCTCTAACCAAATGTCTTTCTCTTTGCCTTTCGTTCTATTGCACTCTCTCTCTCTCTCTCTCTCTCTCTCTCTCACTGTCTCCACACTACCATGCCTCAGTAGCAGTCTAAACCATGGCCCAGTGTTTGGCTCGGACAGCTTTAAAATGAACTCACATCAATGCCACGGTAAACTGAGTTTACGGGTCACTCTGTCCACTGAAACCATTCAGACACTTCAACAAACAAACAAGTGAAATCCTGTAGATTACCTACAAGAACATCGTCCCAGAAAGCAGGGCCGTGCACAGCTGCCCGTCTGCCCACCTCGACTCAAGCTGCCCCTCCGAGAAAAATAAAAAGTTTTAAAATAGTATAACGGCTGCAGAATTTCATGTAGGCCTAGATACAAAAAATCACCACCCGAAACATTTCATAAAGTAGCCTATGGGGAACGAAAGTGGAAGTGAGTAGGGGGAGGGTAAAGTAGCTACTTTGGGTGCGGTGCTGCACGCGACCGGCACCTGAGAGCCTGCGTTTTTGCCTCGAGAGACAGTCACGGTTGTCTTGTGACTTAATCGATGCACAACCGCTTTGACGTAGTAAGAAAACTTGAGTTTGAAGTTGTAGAAATGAATAACAAACGAACAATCAACATCAAGTTATATGAAATGAATACAAATTTTCATAAATCCAGGCTCAGTTTGCCACGTTTAGCCTAAAGAATCAGGCTGCTAGCTTGCCTACCAGACAACCAGCCCGTTACCACATGCAAAGTTACATGTCTGCTGATGGTGAGTGTAGAGTGCGGTAGAAGCTAGAATGCCTACGGAAAAGAGAAAAATTAGAGAGAAGCAGCTAAAGGAGGCAGCAAAGGGGAGCACATCTTTGCAGAGTTGGTTACAAATAAGCAAACCAGCAGGTGAGACAGAGACATTGCATTGTGATAAAGATGACGATGTGTAGGCTAATTAATTAAAGTGAAACGGGCTCATATTTTCAGACTCATATTTTTAGCATACTAATGGCAATTTATTATAATTACATTACATTTAAAATGAGGAGAAACCACAAGCCTCCAGACCAGAGGTAAATGTGGACCAGGAAACACATAGGACAGGTAGTGCTGATCACCAAATATGAGATGAAAGGACCATGCTAGAAAGTACAGGGATAAAGAGCCACATACTAAATTATTGTAATCTTTAAAAAAGTATAGGCTATTTGAGAGATCCATTCAAAGATATTGCCTGAGCAGAACAAAAATAACATACCACTGCTTCTAGTGGGCCTTATAATAGTAATGATAATGGTAATAACAATAATATATAATTGGACAGATGATGAGCCAAGTACATCAACTGCAGACAAAGACAAAGAGCCAGACCCAGATGAGAACAGAACAGACTTGGAGAACAGGGAGAGGAGAGACGACACCGAAAGTCAGGACAGGATGCCAACAAGGGAGGATATTGAGAGGGGCTTTTTTCAGATCAGAGCAATGGCCTTTCAAAATTCCTATGCACGCCCCTGCCAGAAAGTCCTGTAGATTACCTACAAGAACGGCGTCACAGAAAGTACAGTAGAGTACCTCAGGAACATTATCCCAGAAAGTACTGTAGAGTACCTCAGGAACATCATCCAAGAAAGTACTGTAGATTACCTATAAGAACATCCCAGAAAGTACTGTAGATTACCTATAAGAACATCATCCCAGAAAGGTGCAAATCATTTAACTAAATCAGCAAACAAGACTCTACTGAAACTAACTACATGATTACTACAATTTTCAGTTCCTGATATGTGAAGAATCATCTGTTGTTACAGTCACTGTACAGCTGCTGATGTGTCGAATGTTACTTGTCCTTGCAGTATCTGAAAACATAATGGGTCTCTTTTCCAATTTTGACCATGTAAGGTTTCACCCCACTCTGAGAGAAGATGCCCAGTGCATGCAGGTGAGAACATCCACGAGGGCAGAGGGGAGTGGCAGTGCGGGCATCTGACCTGAGTGCCCAGTGTTGATACCTAGCAGCCATGCCAGGAGAGCATGGCAGCCATCAATGTGTCTCGCGCAGGCTACCAGTCACGTTCCCGGACACCACATCACCACACACACACACCGCACCACCACAGACCACATCCCACTGTACCATGCCACCCTGTGTGTTTGACTCCTGCTCTCTTCCCCCCCCGGGGGATTCTATCACCCACCCAATGCTGAGGCAGACTGACTACTCTTCCTGTCACTGTGGGGGTGTTTGACTCCATGAGTGCTCTGAGCTCATATGTGCTGAGTGTGAGTTCAGAGTGTGTGTTAATGCGAGTGCCATCGGACCTTTTGCTCCTCTGCACTATGCCAGGTACTCGCTGAAGAATGGCTCTGTAACATCAATGCGAAAACAGAACTAGCTCAACACAGTGCACTGGTTTGAATGTAGTTTTTTGGGGGGGTTTGCAACAAGAATTACTCAAGTTGAACTCAACCTGCAAGAGCCACAAGAACCTTTCAGTCTTCTCTCCTCTTTCTAAACACTCACAGGTAAGGTTCTCATTGGCTTCAGTGTGACATTTTCAGCACACATCTCTCTAAGTATTCTGTCTTGGATAAAACCTAGTGGGGGTTTTGCCCAGATTGGTCCTTTGTTTAATCTGCAGATGATATTGCAAACAAAGAAGGCTGTGAACAAACTTTTATTTGTATTTGCTTAGGAAAGCACACTGATATTATAAGCGGATTTTTCTCTTTGGACACTGGAAATGTCAGTAATGGGCAATTTTAGGATCCAAATTAGGAATTATTGTGGATAATCATGAACATTATGTACTGCATGCAGATGCAGTGGAAAATGTCACGCCAACTCTGTCAGTGTGTGGCGTTGTTTGGTGTGCTGATTTGGTTTGGTTTGGTGTGCTTATTTGGTGTTGGTTGGGGTGCTGTAGCGGATATACAGCTTTCCTTTTAGAGACACGGACCCTTAGAGTTAATATAATGGACGATTTATTGTCTGTAAAATAAATTACTTTGTATCTTGTTATCGTGTTGATATAAATGTATGAATGTGAAACACATGGAACCCTAAACTAACATCATGTAGATGATACAACAGCTTTTGGAGTATTAATCGTTTGTGTTAATCATTACTCCGGTTTGTAACGGTTTCATGAGCATCAGCACCAGAAGGAGCTGAAGAGTCTCAGGTTCCTGCTTGTGTGACCTAAGAGAACTGAGGACCCCCTCGAAAACGAGATGCTGCATCTCAAGGGGTTATCCTCCAAACAATAAATTTCAAACTTTGCGTTGCAATGAGATCCGCTCATAATTTCAGATTACATAATTTCTTCCTCCCTCCATATCACATTTTACTCTTTAATCAATCTGACCCGAGGTACGCTACCGCTGGACAGACACGTAATTAGTTTATGGGATTGGGTGTGGTCCAGTCACACACACACACAGAGATTTCGGATTGCACTAATTTACTCATGTACGCAGATTCTCTCTTGCACTCACTCACACACATGCATACACACACACACACATTCACAAACACACACATTCACAAGCACACAAACCAACCCTGCCCCCAGCTCCCCACGCACACGCACACACACATAAACACACATACACATACACAGAGAGAGACAAAGGCTTTTTCCGGGGCTGATCAATACCCTTGTCATTGCTGATTAGGAGATGGTGTGTGCGCTGCTGTGCAGTCAGTGTGAAGGGCGTTGATGTGACTCTACTAATTACGCACACAGGGTGGGAGCCCACAGGAAATCCTTCACCACTGCGTCCCGACTCAAGCCTTATGGAAACATCAGTAGACACAAAGTAATCGTATCATTATGGCAGCCACTGCACACAAGCAGGCGGTCATATAGTGTTTGTCAAAGGTTTCTTCTTCATCCTCTTTTTTTTTTGACTCATTATTGGTCGGCGATATCATATACTTAGACTATCATAGACTTCACCAATCCACATGAAACTTGGTATGGTTGTGGGCCCACATGGCTGATATGGAACAGAAGGTTTACGGTCCCTAGATGTGTGTATCTCCCTTGGTGCTAGAGCCCCCTGAAGTGGGATGGGGTCAAAGCACTTTTTGGGCAATAGCTCGAAAATCATTTCTTCCCAAAATTATGATTTTTTTATGGAAAGCTGGCGCATCACCGTAGCTCATTACTAATTCATATGTGAAGTGGCGCCACCTAGGGAATAATGTTCAAAGCACTTAACTTGCTGATATCTTGTAATGTAAAGGTTCATACTTCCCAAAACTTGACACCCTGCATCACCACCACATTCTTTGGATGCATGCCAAATTTCTTGACATTTTGTCTATAATGAGCGCTGCAACTGACACATTTCAGTATTTTAAGAACCGCTTAAGCTAAAACTTTGCTCCTAAAATTCCATTCAGCTTGCTTAACAAAATGACAGATAACAAATCAATATTCAACAACCAATACACGCCTGTGTGAATGGCCAATCTCAATGAAATGTTATTGGCTCATTCATGATGGCATATAGAGGCTAGTTACCCAATTTCAAACAAATCAGCCTTAAGGTGCCACCACATAAAGCTACAACATGTTTTCCTGTGTTCCTCTCACATGGTTTGATCTTCAAAATTAATTTTGTCTTTAAATCCCTGCGTAACATTTACAAAATTCAAATGGTCCTCTTTCACCCCCCCCCCCCCCCCCCCCCTTGGAGCAGTCAAATCATTCAACCTTTCGTTAACTGGGGCAGTTCGCACATACCGCTTGGACCCCAATGATCGCTGTTTGCGGATATATTCAAGCTTTATTATAGCTTATTATGGAGTATACCCCTGTCATTTTATAAATGTCAATACTTGTCGGCCTATATGAAACATCTACTCTTCATTTAGTATTGTATTCAATTCAATTCTTGCCTTCAACTAGTAATCCTACATTTCACAAAATGTTTTTATGATTTAGCACAAGAATATATGTTATCTCAAACTCATCCTCAAATTCACTAGACAGGTCTCGAAACCACAAAACGTAACTCAGAGGCACTGATTCGCACCCTATTAGTGTTCAGCCACCACATCCATTAACTATAGTTCCGTAGATTTTGACTAAAAAAAACTTTTTGGTCTATTGTTGCCAGTAACAAGAAAATATCTTGTGATTTCACTTCATGTGGCTTCACTTACCAAAAGACTTATGCCTATAGATACGCCTATTCTTGACTGTGTCTAATTTAAATTTAGATTTAGATTGGTCTAAATGTGTGCCTGAACAGAATTTAAAATTGTTATGTCCAAACCTCCACAGATCTTAACATTGAAATGTCAGATGATTCCATATTTATTTGTTGTTGTTTATTTTTTGTTTTTAAGTTATTGTTGATTCATAAGAGTATGAGCTGTAACTGATCACCTCATTTTCAAGTGGTGTCTCTGACACTCATTATTCTTTGTGGTGACAATGTGTGTGTGTGTGTTTGTGAGCGTTCGTTAGAGCACCACCTCCCTGCTAATTACATCCCTCCCAATTATAAATCCGCATTGGGTTTTCCTCTTGTGTGGGCATTGATTCCATTAGGCAGTGGGCCCACGTGCTGCCCCGTGTGAGACCCGTCCCGGTCCAGTCACATGGCCTCCACAGCCCAATCCGGTCCGCCGTGGCTCTATGCCATGGAAACAAAACCCAAAGAAAAAATCAAAGCTTGTGTGCTCGTGATAGCCTCATGTTTGAGTGAATGTCAAAGGAAACACACCTATTGCATCCAATAACTGCACATGTCTAGTCTGCTCTCTATCTGTGACAGTTAGCCTAGCATAGACAAATGTCACTGCCACAATAGATGACTGAAAGAAAGAGTGGGCAGTTCAACATACCCTTTGACTGTAAAAATATGTTGTTGGTCACAGTGTTGATATTTTGCCCTAATTTGATGCTGTACAGAGATTCCTATGGCAGGTAAAATTGTGGTACACAGAATAAACACATGTGGCAAGATGGTGCCATTCCCAGGAGCCCTGAGGAGCAGTCAGAGCCAAGGACATGCACTAAACAACTTTTTCATGAAATGATGATATCAAATGCCAGGAGGTGTTTGTACTAGAGGGGCAAATATTTAGTCTGTAACAGGTATGTTTTTCTGTAGGTCAACTGATGGATCAAGGTGCTAAGATGAAAAAGGTCATGGGTTTTATGACCAGGGAATGCACCCATAGATAAAAGGCATATCTTATAATAACTATGATAAAGTCAATGTTTGTCACCAGCTCTTACTTATTGTACTGTACTTACTACAGTACGGTCCAGTGCAGAAATTCCAGAATATCTAAAAGTCTGGAGAAAGCTATCTATTGTATTGCTCCAATAAGCTGCGGCAAAGCTATCACAATGACCTTTCACCTTTGAACTTTGCTCTTTGGTCTGTTTTAGGATGGATCATGACTGGCATGGAACCAAGAAAAGTGGCCACAGGCACTATGATGATGACGAGGGTGAGTATGATTGTGTGAGAGTAAGAGTGGGTAGATAGGGAGTACATATATATCGGACCAGACAGAGAGAGACAGATGAGGGCAGGTAAGACATTATTCTCTGATATATGGGATTTAAAGGGAGATTATTCTCTGATATATGGGATTTAAAGGGAGATTATTCTTTTATATACAGGATTTAAAGGGAGATTCTTCTTTAAAGGGAGAGATTATTCTCTGATATATGGGATTGAAGAGGAGAGATTATTCTCTGATATATGGGATTTAAAGAGAGATTATTCTCTGATATATGGGATTTAAAGGGAGAGGTTATTTTCTGATGTATGGGATTTAAAGGGAGAGATTATTCTCTGATGTATGGGATTGAAAAGGGAATGATTATTCTCTGATTAATTGGATTTAAGGAGTGGGATACATTTTGTATATGAGGGTTTAAAGGGAGAGATTATTCTCTGATATATGGGATTCAAAGGGAGATTATTCTCTGATATATGGGATTTAAAGGGAGATTACTCTTTGATATATGGGATTTAAAGGGATATTCTCTGATGTGTGGGATTCAAAGGGAGATTATTCTCTAATATATGGGATTTAAGAGGAGAGATTATTCTCTAATATATGGGATTTAAGAGGAGAGATTATTCTCTGATGAATGGGATTCGTTTTGGAGTCATATATTGATGAACAAACCCAGAAGGGCTTTCAGTGTCAATACTCAGACTGGCAGCATGAATATCAGGCGGACATTACAGGGCTAGAAAAGGGGTCATATAGGATTGTGAAACATGTCATGTGTGTGTGTGTCTATGTACGTGTGTGTATGTAAGGCTATGTGTGTTTATGTGTAAATTGCTTCAGCCTAAGGAAACGTGTGTGTGTGAGGGGGAATATGTGTGTGAGGAATATGTGTCATATTCAGTAAACATATCAAGGGAGTCGGACATCATTAATGTCGAGACGTATCGATGAATAGAAGAGCCATCATGTCAATTTTCAGAGTGAAGGTGTAAAAATGAGCTTAGAAAGGTTATAAAGGCATCGTGTAGGATGGATTTAGGTGTGTGTGTGTGTGTGTGTGTGTGTGTGTGTGTGTGTGTGTGTGTGTGTGTGTGTGTGTGTGTGTGTGTGTGCGTGTGTGTGTGCAGTAGGCTATGCCAAATATTCAGCTGATGCTGCAGTCAGTGGTAAAAAACTGGTGTGTACCGGTAAGAGTTTAACTTTAAGTTGTTTTAAAGTAGCTAGAGCTGTTATCTTGTTAGAACCTGAAAAGGGGGCAAAAAGGTCAATGTTTTGATTCCAAAAGACCAGCTGCCTAGAAATTCCTTGAAGTTCTTTGAATGTGAAGCCTTTAAGGCTCCCTCTCTAAGGATGAGCAAAGAATCCTTTTCAAAGAGTATTGATTTCTCTGTGGGTGCTCAACAATCATCTGCTTTACACTTAGTCCATGTGATAAGGGATTTCCTCTGAGTTTCTGTTTGTTCTCTGCCATCAGCTCATTTAGATAGCACCTGACTATGAAAGACATCTGGCCACATGCATTTCAAAGTCAGCCACTACACACTCCCAAAGTCATTTAGCTCAGGCATTTACACAAAGCTTGTACCTACTAGACTTTCTTGTTGGAAGTGTCAGTCTGGTGTGACGCCTAGAAAACAGTAGCACCAAAGTTATACATTTTATAAATGGTCATTTTACATACTATATGCACAGTATTAGGGATGCACCGATACCGATACTGGTATCGGTGCCGATACTTCGTTAAAATACTCGTACTCGTTTTTGAATTGCCGATACCAAGCACCGATACCACTCATCAGTATTTCACTGCATCAAACTGGCCGGGCTATGCTGACACAAAATGTGATTTATTGTCCTACCTGTCCTACCACTCTCTGCCAGACTAGTAAGTAGCTTATTTGCCGTCTTGTGTTTGCTTGATGTTTGACTGTGTTAGGAAAGTTTGTCATAGTGTCAAAGTATTTCAGTATACAGGTTCCGCTAAATTTAGCTGCTAGCATCTCGTTAGCGATTAGCAATTCCGTTGTGCTGCCTTAACGGCGATTTGGGCTCATTTTAAGATAAATGACGACGACAGGAGTAAGGCACAGTGTAAGAGCTGCACTGCTACGGTGTCGAGGGGCGGAAAGGAAAGTACTTTGTTTAACACAAGCAATTTGATTAAACATCTGAAGACACACCATAGTGCTAAGTACACAGAGTTCACTGATGCTAGTGGAGCAAGACCGAAGCAACCAATCTTAACTGACGTCTTGCAAAAGAAAAAAACGCGCACGCACACACAGAGAGATAGAGGGTAGAGAGAAAGACTGTGCCACATAGGTTAAGTGATTGTTTGTGTACTTGAGCAGGAGATTCTTCTGATCCTTTTGTAACTGAAATGTGCTCTTGTGCTAATCCGGTAATAGTTCTGTTCACATTTTGTTAAGCAGACTGTTGTTAACTATGCAGCAAATTGAATTGCCTTTATCTGGTTATATTTGCATTTTGTCTAATGTGATGATATTGTCTTTTTGAAGGCTTTTTTTGTGTGTTAAAACCATAAAGCTCTGTTTATTTTTGGCTTGGGATAGCCTTCTGTTAATTTTGTACTATAGGCTTGACATAATCTGCAGAGGATAAAATAAAATCTGCCTCCAAATTAATTGCACTTTCATGGAGACCAAATCTAAGAAGTATCGGTATCGGTACTCAGTATCGGCAAGTACACAAATAAAAATACTCGTACTCGTATCGGTTTGTAAAAAAAGTGGTATCGGTGCATCCCTACACAGTATACATGCAGTATATACACTATTAAATACACTATTTATGTTGTTACTAGGGTTTGTAAAGGTGGCCAGTTTAAAATCGTCCTAGCTTCATTCAAGACTTAGCATTCTAGCAGTAGAATTTTACAGGCCAGTCTTTTAGAATGTAGAAGGTTCTTACTGCATGGACAACGTGATGATGTGACTCTGTTCCAGCTGGATTGGACCCATGGCTCAGCCTCCCCTCTGCATGCCCTAGTGGGTTAGTTTGTGTGTGTGTGTGGTTGGGGGGTGTTGGGGTGTTGGGGTGTCATAGTCCATGGTCCAGCGCCATACCTGAGCTGTTTCTCCTGAAGCTGAAGTAGGTCAGAAGAGGCCTGGGCAGTAAGGCGCTTTAAGGAGACTGACAGGCTGAAACAATGGGCCAGATTTGCTTTGAAAAACACCTCTGATGTCTGAGCCCCCCCCCATCCCCCTACCCTCTCTTACGACCCCCCCCCCCCCCCCCTTAAGATCAACACACGGCCCATAGGGAAATGATTATACTATCATGGTTTATGTTAGAGATTATTCTATGTGGCTTGATTATGGGGATTTTGTTCTCACTCTCTCACACACAGGCAAAGCTGTTCATATAATAGTATGCCACTGATGCAATGTTCCCCTTCTGTAGTCCCTTTCAGATATGAACTAAACTCTGGGAAATACACAGGCTTGGGGGGCTGGGGTTATATGTGAACACACATGACATGATCAGTCAGACATAATCCTGCCAGCACCCTAGCTTTCATAGATAACAATAAAATATGTAATAAAAATGAATATTCAATGAATGGATAGTGAATGTAATATGTATGTGTACAAATAATGGATATACACACTGGGTTCCTGTTCTTTCACTAGAAGCATTCCCTCCCATTTTCAACTCCATCTTTCAACTCCATCTTTTTTCTGTTGTCTTTCAGACCAACAGTCCATCTATATCGGTGTTCCGGTTCCAAGGGGTTACAGCAGGCGCAAGCGCCGTCGTCATCGTCACCAATCACGCCACGCCGGTGAGGAGGGCCGCAGCGAGCGTAAACACACACGTCACGAGCACCACACCAGGGATGAGCACTACGACCCTGACGAAGGCTCCGAAGGCCCCTCCCATCACCAGTCCCAGCAGTCGCTGGCCGACGTCAACGCCACAAGTGAGTCATCCATACTCACATACACACGTGCGCACTCTCTCTCTCACACACACACACACACACACACACACACACACAAACACACACTCACAAACTTTACATTACAATAGAATCATCAAAGGCTCTTTTTAGAACCTGCTGATCATCTTAATATGAGGAACCATTTACAGGTACATTTTTTATTGCAACTTTTGGATCAGGAATAAGATTACTTATTAATAATAATAATAATAATAATAATAATAATAATAATTAAATAATAAAGACAGTAGATTTGGGTGGATCCCCTTCTCTGCATCTGACTTCACGGTAAAACTGAGCTATTTATTCTTGGCATTCCCACTCTCAACAAAAAAACTGACTCTGAGCCGTTTCTGGTCAAACCCACGCCATATGCGCTATATGTGTATTGGTGGATGGCGATGTGTTACCATGAAGCCTCGCATGACTGTGAGGTGGCACAGGCACAAGATTGAGCAAGACCTGATTAATCGCTCCCCGTAAGCCCTGCTCCCACACCCCCATCCCTGGGCATTCTCAAGCCCCTAAGCTGCTTATAACCTGAGGAACCCCTAACCCAGGCCCCAGGCCAGCACCCACCTGCAGCCCTGCCGCCTTGACTATATGTTATTAAAGTGAAACCACCAACAGGCAGACACTGTCTAGACTCACAGCATGGCACTGCATTGCATCCTGCCCAGGGGTGTTTGCATTCTCAAGTCAAACATCTATGAGGCTGTATGTCTACTCTTGAACTTATGTCAGTGGTTTGGAAGAGGTTGGTGATTGTGGATTTCGTCTAAAAAGGGAGTAATGCCATCTATGTGGCAGTGATCTAATGTTTGGCCATTCCTGCCACAGCTTTATGGAGTTTAGAGATTGAAGCATTCTAGGGCTTTTTTCCATGTAGATTTTCCTAATTGCAGTAAACTTCTGTCAGTCACTGGCTGATCATATTTGAGTGTACTAAAATATAGTATTAGCTGTCACATGAATTCCTAGTGGCTTAGTGGTATCCGCACTGGCTTGGCGTCTGGCCCAATACGTAGGTAAATTAATGAAGTTAGTCAGAGAAGACACTGCAGTTGTCACTTAGTCCCCTCAAACTCCAAGCCCTAGTTCTTATGCTTTAGTGACAGGTGTAGACAGCTAAGACACTGACTCTGGGAGGGGTGCTGGTCCTCAGCTGGTCCTGATCTGGTGACTAGACTAGGACCAAATCTGCTCCAGAATTAGCTGTTGTGAAGGAAAGGGAGCCTGACGGAAAGCAAAGAGGGACACTTTATTTGGATAGTCTGCCTACAGAGACTGCCTACAGAGACTTTACAGTTTCAACAGGATTGTTGAAATTCAAGTTCAGTCTTTTGAATTGTGCACTGAACATCACTTTACCAAACCCAGCCACTTACCCTAACCTTAACCATAAATTGTAGTTAACTGAGTTTCAACAGATAGTTTGTTTATTTATAATCTGAGCATCTGTAGATCTAGAGTCTATGTCGGACCATCCGAATAAAGAGTGACTGACCTGGCCAAGAGGAGGGAGAAGTGGAGGTGCACATTCTTCAGGAGGAGGAGAGTGGTGCTTGTTGGCCCTCCCAAGCATGAGCTGCTTACTCTGCCGTGGATTGTTTTTTTTTTTTTTTTCACATTTAGCCCCAGAGGAATTAGGCTGACAGCTTTCAAGGAGACCCACTCAGTCTAAAAGAGTCAGCAGGCAGGGCAGGAGGGCCTGAAAGTACGCAGGAATGGTGCTGGACTTCGCTGTTCTCATTCATGGACAATAACCTAAACTTTACATGGAAAGGTGATAAGAAGGGCTAACAACAAAGAGACAAGTTTGCTGATAGGGGACTGAATCATTGAAAAAGAGGTCAACGAGAGAAGGCTGAGGTCCGTGGACACTGTGAGGTCACTGGTGTGTGGGTTCTGCTGTAGCCAGTGTGTTGTGTGTGTGAGAGATGAAGCTGGATCAGGGAAGTGAGCCGAGGCTGCCAGGATCTCCCATGAGCCTCCAGGAATCCTTGCTCTCGCTATCGTCGAGCCTTGCCTCTCGCTGCACCCTGCCAGGCAGTCAACAAGGTAATGTCCAGCTAATGCCACCATAATCACATGATACAGCCGTGGTAATGTCATGGTAATGCTCTGGTGACATTCAGTGGTGTAACAGTCCTGGACATCAGTGACAGAAAGCAGCTGATTCTGGAGCAGGTCCGGATCCAGATCACAGTCAGATCCATTCCAGAATCATCTGCTTCCTGGGTTCCTCCTTAAGGGTGGCCTCTTCTTCCTGTTCTCACTGTTCCTTAACAGTCATTAGGTTGATGTTTGTCTCCTTTATTTTAATATTAGGGGTACTTGTAGGGGTGCTGATTGTAGTGACCTCTCTAGTGTTTACCTAAGTACAGGAGTCAGTGGTTGAAAGTTATGTGAGGCTACTTTTACCTAGAGGTCATATTAAGGTTATATTAAGGTTCTTCTGCGGTCCACTTTGAAAACTACTTAAAACAAGAACATAAAAGTGTGTAGTCCATGGTAATACACATAGTGGGAATTTTTGAATGGCACATTTTTGGAATTCGTGGAGTCTGTGTGGTACATGACTGCTGGAGCAACCCTTCACTCTTTACGGCTCACACTTTGCATTTACTAGCAATTGTAGTTCTGAATGACTCTTGAATAACAAGTAAACACATGGCTTGTGCCTGACTGAATTATAACATCATCATATATTCAATATAGCATATCCAAGGAGTATATTTGTCATTAATTGTGTATTTACTGAACATATTGGTTTATTTTATCAGTGGTTTTGCGTGATCTGTAATCACAGAAATTAATAAATGGAGTTGATGAAGAGTTGATGCCCATTGGGCTGAAATTTCTAAAATAATCTTGAGGGTCACATAGATGGCATACCACAGCCCCACATGGGTGTCTCTGCTCTGGGATCAGTGGGGATTACATGGCTGCCCGCAATCAGAGAGAAAAAAAAAACACCCATGTGCGTTTAATCTGCGAGGGTCCACAAGCCAAGACGGGCCAGAACAGAAAACAACTTTTCATGCTGCAGAAAACTCATCAGTCAAATGCATAAACTAGATTTCTGAAACTGCTCTAACGCCACAGGCTACAATGGCAGTGAATGTTTTTGTAATGCGAATCACTCTGCAAACTTCAAACTTCAGACGACAAACTCCTTTGCCAGTAAACTTCACTAGGTAGGAAGACGCAGACATAACACGTGTGTTGTACATGTGCTGTGAATTCACAAGACGATTTCGGGGCTTTTCTAATTAATCCATCCATTGGCATGCTGTGGAGCAACACCTGCCCTAATGCACAGATGTGTTTGAGAGGTTCCACAGTACAGGACAAACACAATGAGTGGATTGTAGCATAGCAGTGTCAGTGTGCAGTACTCAAATATAGATTATAAGATCATTTTCTCAGACACACTGGCGTGAGTTCCTTTGCTATTTGTGAACTTACTGTGTAAGCAGACAAACATGAACATGAATCATAAATGGTGGTGTATCTCTAATGGATGTGCATATTATGATGTTACTAAACTTAACAAAACATACAATAAAGTACTAAATACATTTGTAGCAATAAAGCACAACGTACTTATCAGTATCTGAAGTATTAAATGCAAAAAATAACCTTGTAACTGAAGTAAAAACCAATCTAAAGTACGGAAAAACAGTTAATGCAGTTCATCATATTTACATATTGTGTATGAAACTAAATTGTGATGTGGCAGAACATGTTAATGCAACGTGTCCGCTAGGATGCAGAGCAGTAAGGGGCCGTTTACACAGAGCCTGGATTGCCTGAATCCGGAAAGAAATGTTGTCAGATCGGCCTCTCGTTTACACGATCCCGGCGGATTGGGTCACTGAATCCGCAACCTTTTGAATTCGGTCTCCAGAGTGGGTAGATTCGAACCCGCCAGCTGATGGCCTAAGGTTCCCTACAATAAGCTACCCTACAGTAAGGTTCACAGTGTCAGCATGGTAAGGGCAAAAATCCTTTCATGTGAAGCTTTACACCCCTTTGGAGGGTTGTCTCTACATGGGTCCTTTTATGACCCTTGGAGTCCCTGCAAAAAGTGGACAAATACTAGCCCCGAGGGGGGGCGGGGGAGGGAGGGTTGGTAGGGGTAATAAGGGAGCCCTGCTCTAATGGCCTTTGATCTGTCACTTTTTTATAAAAAACTCTTTGAACGAACCATTACTCTGAAATTATCAGACATAATTGAATATCTGATGTGTGCCACTGGGCACCGGTAATGCTACGTTTCATAATGCCTGAAAGCAGAAACCTTTTTTTATCAGAATGAAAGTCCATTAAAAGGAGGCTTGGAATTGTGAACAAATGTCCTCGCTGCCCCTTGTGTTAAAACACTAAACCAAACAAAACATTTTTAAACAAACCTTACATGACATTTACTGAACAAAATCTACATTTGTCTGTCTCTGTTGAGGGCCTGAGTGTGAGTCTTAGTTGAGTCATTTTTATTAAGCGTGGCAGTAAACTCCTCCGTTAACCCCCCCCCCCCCCCCCCCCCCCCCCCCCAGTTTCCCCGGCTGCAGAGCGTCTGCGCTGTCTCCTGGGTGAGGATGATGAGCCCACCCCCACCATCTTCACTGAGATGGACACACTACAGACCGAGGGGGGAGAGATGGAGTGGCAGGAGTCTGCCAGGTAACGTCTGTATACACACACACACACACACACATACACACACAGAAGCATATGCATATATACAGTATATTGTACATGATCATACATATATGAATGTACGTGTGTGTGTTTGTGTGTGTGTGTGTGTGTGTGTGTGTGTGTGTGTCTGTGTGTCTGTGTGTTTGTGTGTGTGTGTGTGTGTGTGTGTGTGTGTGTGTGTGTGTGTGTGTGTGTGTCCACAGGTGGGTGAAGTTTGAGGAGAAGGTGGAGAAGGGTGGGGAGAGATGGAGCAAGCCTCACGTGTCCACACTGTCCCTGCACAGCCTGTTTGAGCTGCGCACCTGCCTGCAGACCGGCAGCATCCTGCTGGACCTGGAGGGATACTCCCTGCCTCAGATCATTGGTCAGTCAAGGACATAAAATATAGCATTATTATGCATAAATAATATATTACTATACATAACGAATACTCATTTACAATACCATTTTTATTCGTTATAAATATAACTTTTATAGTGTTACTTAAACTAAACTAAACTGAACTCCTAACGAAAGCAAACTAAAATGAAAACAGTGGTAGTATTACCTCTTTATACCGAAGAGATACTTTGACGAAGAGCTCCCAAAAAAACTCTATTCTATTCACGGAGATATTCCAAAAAACATGTTTCATAATGTGTGTGAAACACATGAAACACACACACATGCATGAATGTAGATGTAGATGTGTGTGTAGAAACATGTATGTCTGCTGACTCTGACCTTGACCCTTGACCCTTTGACCCTGTGTTCTCTGTGGGGGTCAGATGAGATTGTGGAGCGTCAGATCCAGGATGGCCTGATTGTTCCAGATCTGAGGGACCAGATCAGCTTTGTGCTTCTGAGAAAGCATCGGCACCAGACCAAGAAGGCAACCCACCGATCCCTGGCAGACATCAACAAGTCCTCCAGCCCCGCTCCACCCAGTGAGTCTCACACACACACACACAAACACACACATACACACGCACACACAAACATATACACAGAGCAGACACTCTCACACAAACACACAACACAAGCACACACACACAGAGACACCACAGGTAGGTCTGAGGTTGGGGTATATGATGTGTCAAGTATCACCAGTCCAGTGCTCCATTCCCGCTCACACTGAAAGCCCTTTATTGAGTGATTATGCAGTGTTATGGTGTCGTGTCGGAATGGACACTAAACGCTTCAGTCGAATCGTTGGGAAACTGGTAATGTCTCCAGTGGGAATTGGAACTATTGGATTACAGTTTTTCTCGATTGCTTAAGCACCCGTAAAACTGTGTGAGGGACCCCCAGGTAGGTTGACCCCTGTGTGACGGACCCCATAGATGGGTGAAGCACTTGTGTGTGGGGCGCTCTGGATGGGAGAGATACAGTTGGTGGATGCACGAGGAATACCTGTGTGCGTGAAGTGAAAGGGTGCGCTTCCTGAAGATGAGGGCAGTGTGACGATGTGATCGTCACTACAGATGAGTATGTGCTCTGCCATACCAATGAGCCTGGCTCTTTGGTGTTGCGGTCAGAGTGCATGTGGCACAGTGTCAAACACCCAGGATGCTGCGCTCGTCTAATGAGCGTCATCTAGCACTGCTGTCTGTGCAAGTACCGCAATCTAGACTAGATTCTCATTCGTAGTTCCACGTTGGTGGAAAGAGCTGCCTAGCACTACCAGAGCAGGGGCGTCCCTCTCTACCTTTAAGAAGCTCTTGAAGACCCAACTCTTCAGGGAGCACCTCCCTTCCTAACTTGCACTTCTACTAGTACTTAACTTGCACTTACAGTAGTTACATTTCTACACTAGGTCTCTATTGCTCGTAGCTTGATTGTTCTCGCTCTTGTACGTCGCTTTGAACAAAAGCGTCTGCGAAACGACTTAATGTAAATGTAAACATTTCTCATTCTTATGTGTAATCTTTCTCCTTTGCAATCTCTTTTAATCTTGGGGTCTTTCCCTCTCTGTTGGGTTCTTTGTCCTCTTTCTTTGTCTCTGTCTCTCTATTTCTTCTTTTCTCTCTCTCTCCCTCTCTCTGTTTGTCTTCTCTCTGCCCCCCTCCCCCGTGTTGAGTCAGGCCGTAGTCCCAGCACGGCGTCAGGTCTCCATCGCTCCACTGAGGACATACATGGGCGGTACAGCGGCAGCCTCGGCCGGCTGCGTGAGTCTTCCTCTCTTTCTCTTTTTACTTCCTTCTATCTCTCCTCATTCTGTCTCTCTTCCTGCCTCCCCACGTCTCCATTGGTCAGTCAGCCTCACTGTCTTATGGCCAACTCCCACTGGTGGCGTCTCACGCATGTTGACGGCAGAGTTCAGAGTACGGTTTTAATTTCTTGAGCGTCAGGTCCACAGAAATGGCTTGGTTTTCAATTAAATCCATGTATTTTTACCATCTTACCGCCAGCTTTTATGGCGCTGTGTGTTAAAAGCATAACTTTTCTTTCCTTAGCAACCATTGTCACTAGTAAACAAAACTAACTAAGTTATAGCAAGTAGTTAGGTAATAAAGATGATGACTTAATGGCTTAGTCATGTCTTGTTTTCAGTCTGTCCATTACTCTATGACTGCAAAACACAGCCCTACTTTGCCCAGTTTATCCTTCAGTCAATCTACTTTTTCTAATTTGTCATCCAGTCTCTCTGTCCATGTAGCTATCTGTCTGTCGTTGCTACTCTCTGTTTGTCCTTCTGTCCTTCCCTTATTTGGTGAGTCTTCCTGTCTTCATCACCAGCTCTATCTGTATGTGAGACTGATTTCCTGTTGTTTTGCACCGTGGCGTTCTGTCCCCAAAGTCTAACGATCTGTGTCCTCTTATCTTATCAGATGAGTGTTACCCTCACTGACCCTGTCGGCTCTGGTTAGCAACAGTCTGTACATGTTGTTTTCCCTGGTGGCTGGGTTTGTTTTGAGCCTCAAAACACTGCTGCCCCGTGTGCCTTGTGGTTTTGATCTGTTCACAACTCACCTTGAGCATAAAAGATTAGGACCTATTTGTTCTGTTTTCACCCCCTGACACAATTTGGTTCCAAATCAGCTTTGAAGGAAATGCGTCAGCATTATTGAGCCAGTGAAACAATCAGAGATTGCAAATGCGAGCTTACTGTGCTCAAAAGTGCATATGTTTATAGTAGTCTATAAACGGTAAAAGATTATTAAAACAGAAGAGAAATACTGCAGTCCAGCCTACCTTATCCTGTATTCGTGTTTGTGTGTGTGTGTGTGTGTGTGTGTGTGTGTGTCTGTGTGTGTGTGTGTGTGTGTGTGTGTGTTTATGTGTACACTACTTTAGCCTGAAGAAACATTTGATAACCATTGTTCTTTTCCCCATCCCATTTCAGATCCTTCCCAGAGTCGCAGTATGAACGACATCTCTGACACGCCCAGCACAGACCAGGTGAGACATACACACACACACACACACACACACACACACACACACACACACACACACACACATACACTGATGTATACAGATTTATCTTAACGTGCATGCTTCCTTAAAGCATCCCAGGAGTGTGTCATCATGATGGGAATATGTTGCCATGACTCTGTCAAACCCACATTCACTCTGTTCTTTGTGGCCTGGATCAGCTCCATTAAATCCACTGCTAAGGACAGACCAATTGAGTCATCATAATTATAATTGTTGATGTATTAAATACAAAATATAAAAGTCACTGGATGAACCTGTAGCTCATGTCATGAATTTAGATCCTCGTAGTGCAATGCTCACTAAACAGAGACTGTTAGGAAACCAAACGTTCAAAACCAAGTTGAGAATTGAGGCATAACACCCCTTATTGCACACAGATCTATGATAAGGTTCATCGTTGAACTGTAGATTTGAGAAATATTTGAGCAATACTAAAGCCCTGTCCCACCCCAGGAGGCGGCCATAGAGTCTAGACGAGGAGCGCTCGGGAACTGGGGTGGAGGGGCAGGCAGTGTGCATTAGCGGAATGGGCCTGAGGTACTGTATGTTCTGTTGTAAGGGGGGGGGGGGGGGGGGGGGGGGGGGGGGGGGCGGTTCAATTCTCATAGATCTGGGGGTGGGGGTGTAATCCTATCACAAGTCAGTGACCTACAAATGTACAGGGGGGGGTGTAGCCAGAGGCTGTAGCTGCTTCCCAGCTTCTCATTTTTAAACCTTTTACAGAAAACAAGTCAGAATAGAAGGATATAAGCATTAGGAGAAGTACAGTTAAGTCACTTGCTTTTCCTTTAAACGCCAGCCAAGGCATTTGTGCAGATTCTGAGCTTTAGCTGCTGCATTGTGGTGGGAAGGGGGGGCAATGGACATTGGTCTTTTCCACAAACTTCAAAGTAACAATGACCTCTCTCTCTCTTTCTTTTTTCTCTCTCTCTCTCTTTCTTTTTTCTCCCTCTCTCTCTCTCTCTCTCTCCCTCTGTCATTCTGTCCCTTGGTCTTTTTTGACTCTTTCTCTGTTTCTCTCTCTTTCTCTCTATCATTCTCTCTATTGTCCTTTCTTTTGTGTCTCAATCCCTCTCTCGATCTCTCTCCTGTTCTCTCTCTCTCACACACTCCCTCTGTCTCTCTCCTCTCTCTCTCTCTTTCTCTCTCTCTCTCTCATTCCTCCATAATGAATTTCCCACCTGAGTCTCACACCCACAACTCTCTTTCATGTTGTCCCTCTCTTAACAACCCCCGGGCTTACACACCTAGAGGGGGCATTCATGCCCAAATGTAGCTCTGGAAGGGGGTAAAATAGACTCCACTAACCTCTACCGCTCACCTCGTTCCCCCCCACCCCCCAAACCCCTGCCATGATCCAGGGCAAGATGAATTACAGTATAGCAGGTCATCCATTACTATACCTAACACTACTGATCCAGCATCGATGCGATGACTTCAAATGTAGTTCTTATATGTTGTGTCAACATTGCCACAGTATAGAAACCATGGACATCATTAACTTTAGTATACACAGTTCAGAGCCATTAGGTTAAATTGCTTCAAGGCAGTTTTTGAAGGTTTTTGAAGGCAGTTGTTGAAGGCAGGCATTAGGTTCAAGGCAGTTGCTTTTAACCATGGTTCTTGTGTCCTTGGTTGATGCTTGGAGAGCTGTCTTCACGTTTAGCCCCTCCTTGTTATAAGCATAAGGAGCGGTTTGCAATGGTTTGATTCTGTTGTTTGTCTGTCTAGCTTTAAATGTAGCTTCATAAACTCATGACATAATATATAATATAGTATATACATAATAGTATATATGTATAATTCATATACTAATATATGAATAATAAGTGATAGCATGTGATCGAATGTATTACTTCTTTCATTCTGTAACTGTTAGCAGCCTGCTCTGTCTCTGGCCAGTGCTGGGTCCTGTAACTGGGTGAGTCTGTGAGGGAATGAGATCAGTGTCTGGAGGGTATGGCCAGGTCTTCTCTCTGCGCTCCCGTTTCCCACGGTGCTGCCTTTGATGCTAATCCCACCGCGCCCACTTTGATGTGGCTCAGTTAGCGCTCAGAGAGGGCTACCTGCAGATCGATCCTGTCCCTCCTACACCTGGGAGTCAGCAGACGTGTGCACCAGCAGCAAGGACGGAAGAGGGAGGTTTAGGGTCAGAACGAGGGAAAAGATCTTGTTTATTCTCAGCCGAAAGTGAAGTGACTCTAAAAGAAGCATTAAGAGATTAAGGGGCGATTTTGACCTAAGCACTAGCCACTCCACAGCCACGTGCTACACTTGGACACACTGGGGACACAGAATGGGTGGTTCTCTAGGTGTTTATGTACTTATGTGTGAGCATGTGCTTTGATGTTTTCATAGAATTTGTATGTGTGTGTATGTGTTTTAGAGTACAATTATAACAGTGTGTGTATCTCTGTGTGTGTGTGTGTTTGTGTTTATCTGTCTGTGTGTGCGTGTGTGTGTGTATCTGTCTCTGTGTGTGTGTGTGTGTGTGTGTGTGTGTGTGTGTGTGTGTGTGTGTGTGTGTGTGTCTGTGTGTCTGTGTGTCTGTGTGTGTGTCTGTGCCGGAGAGTACAGTTCTGATTGTATGTACATGTTTGTGCGTGTATATCTTCGGTTGTGATATTGTGGGCTTCTATTTAAATTGCTGTTGCGGGCCTCATGATTTTCCTACCACATGCAGTAAAACAGTGTCAGTGTTCATAGACCTACTATTGACATCCTGTATGTGAATAGATCCATACACTGAGCTTCTGGTTGTTTGTCTGATGGTGTTTTTGAATCAAGCTGGAGACAGAGAAACACGTTATTAAATAGCCTGGACTCACCACTTACAAGCGCCCCTCTCTTTCACACCATTTTAGCTGAAAAACAAGTTCATGAAGAAGATCCCTCGTGATGCAGAGGCTTCTAACGTGATGATTGGAGAGGTGGACTTCCTGGACAAGCCGTTTGTGGCCTTCGTACGATTGGCTCAGGCCACAACACTGGGCGGTCTCACTGAGGTTCCAGTGCCTACCAGGTACATACACACACACTGAGACAGACATCACATGTGCAGTACAAACAAACAGCAGTTAAAATCAGTGTGAATCTTGACTTTCGGGTGTGTGTGTGTTTATTATCACTAAATAAGGCACGGTCATGCACAGCTTCTGTGTCTCACATGTCACTGTTTTAGAGCTCAGGCGTTGTGTTTGTTTTCTGTGGAGTAACATGCATAGACAGCACGGATCACCAATAAAAGCATAAATCACTGAAAACATTTTTTTCTCACTATCTTCCAAGGTTCTTGTTCATTCTGCTTGGACCCACTGGCAAAGCCAAGTCCTACAATGAGATCGGCCGAGCCATCGCTACACTCATGGTTGACGATGTAGGTGTGAAGAGTGTGTGTGTGTATGGTGGCACAGGACTTTGGAAATGTGTAGTATCATATTTTACTACTGGAGCACTTGTCTTACCTGGTCACTGTCACACACCTGCAGATTTTCAGCGATGTGGCCTACAAGGCAAGAGACCGCGACGACCTGATCGCAGGGATCGATGAGTTTCTGGATGAGGTCATTGTTATTCCACCAGGAGAGTGGGACCCCAAGATCCGCATAGAGCCCCCTAAGACAGTCCCCTCAGCCGAAATGCGGTAGGATGCCCAGGAGCTGACACTCTATTTAAAGCCTGATATTCTGCATTTCACTACAGAGAGACTACAGATAATTAGATGAATCTATTCTTTGACATACTGTTGTGCAATTTGTAGGTGCAGTTACACTCTGCTAAATGTCCAGTATGTTGTCATGAAAAAGGGGGAAGTGTTATTTTGGTCATGCTGGTTGTGTTACAGCTGCGACTTTTACTTCCCACTCCTAAACTCAACTATTTTCCTCTTTCCTATCCTACTCTTTCCTCTGGTCTAATAACTAATTTCTCCTTCTCCTTTCTTCTCCGCTCCCCTCTCCTCCTCACCTCTACTCTCATCTCCTCTCCTTTCTCCATCTCTTTACTCTGCTCTCCTCTCTCCCCTCCCCTCTCTCTCCTCTCTCCTCCTCTCCTCTCCTCTCCTCTCCTCTCCTCTCCTCTCCACTCTGTCCCTCTCTCCCCTCTACAGTAAATCTGTGTTGAACCTAAATGAGTTGGGACAGATGAATGGAACAGCAGGAGGAGGCAGAGCCGCTGCTGATGATGAGGAAATGCCCCAACCTCATGAACTAGGGGAGGAGCTAGCATTTACTGGGAGGTACTGTAGACCATAATACAGTATGTGTTATAGTACTCTATGCATGCAACTCTTTTTCTAGTCATGCTTTATACATCTGAATATCCACTTTCTGGTATGCATTTATAGGACAACAATGCTCACACTAGACTTGTCTACTCCTACAGGTTCTGTGGGGGTCTCTATCTGGACATTAAGCGTAAGTTGCCGTTCTTGCTGAGCGACATCTACGAGGGCTTCCACATCCAGTCGATCTCAGCCGTGCTGTTCATCTACCTGGGTACCATCACCAACGCCATCACCTTTGGAGGCCTGCTGGGGGACGCCACAGACAACTACCAGGTGCTGCTCCTCTGTCTCTCTATCTCTCTCTTTCCATCTCTCTCTCTGTTTATTTTTCCATTAATTTGCAGTTTATTTTTCAGCTTTCCACTTTCGTTATTTCTTCTTATTCATTTCTTTCCCTGTGGTTTTTCATCTTTCTTTTTTGTTTGTTTCTTTTGCATTTCTCTTCCTGTCACTCTTTCTTTTTTATCTTTGTCATCTTTGTGTATCTCTCCTCTCGCTGTGCCTCACAGTGATTGCATTAATTATGTCATTTTCATTCCTGTATGTGATTTTGATTCATGTATGTGACTTTTATGTTGCTCATTTAAAGGGTGTTATGGAGAGTTTCTTGGGAACGGCGTTAGCAGGGACGGTCTTCTGTCTGTTTGGTGGCCAACCCCTCATCATCCTCAGTTCGACTGGACCCATCCTTATCTTTGAAAAACTGCTCTATGAGTTTAGCAAGTGAGTGGCTGGACCTTCTAGTACAGCAGTTTCATTTTCACTTCCCATGAACACAGGCAGCTTCAGAGAGACTGTCTCACAGTTGTCTCCCTCTGTCTCATGGCTGTCTCACAGCTGTCTTACAGCTGCCCCTCTCAGGTCAAACAGCAATGACTGCATTCGTGGATCAGCCTGCAGTGCCTGATCATTAGAGAGACTGTCTCACTCTGTCCCACAACGGTCTCACTCTGTCTCACGGCTATTTCTCCCCTCTCCTCTCAGGTCAAACGGTATTGACTACATGGAGCTGCGTCTGTGGATCGGCATGCACTCGTGTGTGCAGTGTCTGTTCCTGGTGGCGACGGACGCCAGCTTCATCATCAAGTACATGACGCGCTTCACAGAGGAGGGCTTCTCCAGCCTCATCTCCTTCATCTTCATCTCCGACGCCATCAAGAAGATGGTGGGCTCTTTCAAATACTACCCCATCAACCGTGGCTTCAAGCCCGACTACGTCACCACCTACAAGTGTGAATGCTTTGCACCAGACCAGAGTGAGTGCGGCTTCCCCCTTGGGAAAAAAACACCTTTAGTTTGAAGGGAGGGATTTGGAGTTGATGTGAAAGAAGTGTGACAGTTTTCGAATATCTGGAGATGTTACCATAGATCAGTTATTTGAAATATTAGCGTGCAGCAAAAGTGAGAGCTTATATATAATACATAAGTATAAGGACGTAATACCAGTATTACATGCCGGAAAAAACGAATGCACAAATTATATTATAAGCCTGCCTCTTGCTGTTTGTGTGTAAAAATAGTAAAACAGTTAGGTGATGAGAATAATATGAATGAATATCAAACGTAATGACGTGTTAAATTCTGAAGAAAGTTTGGTGGAAGTGGTGAAAGCAGTCGGAATTCATAGTCATGACATTAAATCAGTAGGGTACCGGTGTTCTTATGAGAGGATATGCACATAAAACAGGAGATCTTTCTCAGATACTGTACTTGTTTTGAAAGAGGTTTCTGCAGATATCTGACAACTGTAATTGATTTGTGTCATGTCTGTTTCTGCTGCACTCTAACTGGCTGCTGTTTGATCTGAGTAAGTATGGCAGCCTGTCAATACATTCATTTATAGGACTGTACGTTCCGATTTTTCCCTGATGTCTTAGATTTAAAATGAGCTTTGTGATTGTAGTGTTGAAAAGTGTCTGAAGAGAAGTATTCTAGTATATTTTCATGCCATTGTCATATTGCTTCCCCCAAAGAAAATGTTTTCTTTTCTACTTTTCTTTCTTTCTCATATTCTTTTCGTTCTTCTGTCTTTGGTGTTTTAACAGTGGCCATGATGGGAAACTCTTCAGTTCCTCTTGGCCCTGATAACATGACTGAGTTGGTGAGTGGTTTAGGCTCTGGGAGAGCAGCTGGATCTCTGGGCTGGATCTGGTCCTGGTGTGGTCCGTCTGCACCAGATCAGGGCCAAATCCAGTTCATTGCTGTCAGCTGCCTCGTGGGCTAATTACTTTTCACTGTTATATGGATCTGCCACAATTGCCCTGTCCTTTTGTATAAATACTTGTCTTTAATTTGAAAGTCAACATACACTGCTGTTATCCATGACTGCTCCATGGCCTTACCTCATAATACCTCTCTCGGGCTCTCGGGTCACGTTCTTGTGTTTTGGGCAGTTTTTATTCTTTCTCTCTCTTCCCATTTTTATCTCTCCTCCTGTTGCTGCCTCCCTGTTCCCTGCAGTATAACATGACAGGTCTTGACTGGAGCCAGCTCAGTAAGAAAGAGTGCATCAAGTATGGAGGCGAACTGGTGGGCCAGTCGTGCAAGTACGTGCCGGACTTGGCCCTCATGTCCTTCATCCTCTTCTTCGGGACCTACTCCATGACCGTCTCGCTCAAGAAGTTCAAGGGCAGCCGCTACTTCCCCACCAAGGTTTGGGAAGGGGGGTGGCCGAACGGCACGGCCGGACCTGCTGGGCAGGGATTGGGGTGGTTCGGTGGGTAGGGGTTAGTGTTACCATTAGTGTCCATTTCAGTGAATCCTCATCCCTTTATTAAACCCATGAGAAAGCTGCTGACAGATAGAATCCTTCTCCCGCTCGCTCCCTGCCTCTCCTGACTCCTTTGTGTCTGGTGTTTTAGGTGCGCGCCCTGATGGGAGATTTTTCCATTATCATCTCCATCCTTGTGTTCTGTGGCCTGGACTACCTGCTATCCCTGGAGACTCCCAAACTGCATGTCCCCACAGAGATTAAGGTCTGACCCCCCCCCCCCCCCCCCCTTCTATGCTGGTCTGACCCCGCCCGCTTCCTCCCCCCATGCTGATCTAACCCCCCCGCCCCCTCTAAGCTGGTCCGACCAGCCTCTCTTCCTGCTCTTCTCCAGTGTCCTCTCTCACTGTATTCTGGCTCGACCCGAACCTCTCCCTTCTCTCTCCCACTGTATTCTGGTTCAACCCAACCCAACCCTCTCCCTTATCCTTTCTTGTGAATTGAGGTTCGACCCAAGCTCTTTTCCCGTCTCTCTCCCCTCATCATGCTGGTCCGACCTGTCTCGCTTCCTTCTCTCTCCCTGCCTGAAATCTACACTGTTGCAGCAAGGGGTTTGGACCTTGTGACAAATATGGAAGTGGCTTCATTTGTATGTTCTTTGCATCATCTTTGCATGTGCCGAGCCAAACTATCATATCGCTTGAACTCTCTTCACTGAAATGTGAACACTATGGCATCATAACTCTTACAGTCCCAGTAGGTCTGTGCACTTGGAGGCTTGTATACATTCTAAGGCTTTTTATTTCTTTGACAAAGAGAAATCCATCAGACATCTTTTAAGTAAAACTCACGCAGTTCTGATGGGTGTTCATCAGGACATGGTGTTATTTTTCACATCAGAATATTGTGTTTGCAGTGTGTATCCCACAAAAAATGAGTTAAATGCTTAAAACATTAAGGTCTGTAATGGCTTGTGTTGCATTTTTCAACATGCATGTAATACCACAAATCAAGTAGTAGCAATTATGCATCTAACATCTTTCCTTCTTTCTGTTCTGTTTTCAATTTTTCCTCATCTATTGTCTGAATCTAACTTTTACCTCTCCACACATTTCATGGTGTCTGTTGTGTGTCTAGCTTCGTAAGCTCATCAGTGATTTCAGCATCTTCATGTCAATCATGACCTTTGTGGGCCTTGACATGCTCATGGGTCTTCAGACGCCTAAGCTAATCGTTCCAACAGAGTTTAAGGTAGGTGACCACAGAGTCCTCCTGGGCATGCATGACTGACGTCTCTGATTCGGCTTGCTTTGGTGAGCTAGTAGAATAGTGTGTAGAATAAAGAATAGAGAGTATCTCTCACCCACACATGGAATCTGTATTATTTCCAACTCAAGAGTAAACGTGTTTTTTGTTATTATCTATTGCATCATGTGGCTGTCATAGAGGTTCGAATTCAATGTAGAAAGAGTTAGAATGCAGAGTTAGAATGCAGTCAGTAACATCATAAAGACACACAGGTTTAGGTATAGGTATAGCTGAGATAGTTTAATTAAAACAAAACCTCAAAGCTGTATACCAGATGGGCAGCAAATGCACTTTGGGTAGGGGTGATGGAAATAAAACGAGACTATGGAGAAAGATGACAGTTGACCCTCCCACTCTGCCTCCTCCAGCCCACTAGGCCAGATCGGGGCTGGATCATCATGCCCTTCGGGAAGAACCCGTGGTGGGTGTACGTGGCCAGCGCTGTTCCTGCACTGCTGGTCACCATCCTCATCTTCATGGACCAGCAGATCAGCGCTGTCATTGTCAACCGCAAAGAGAACAAACTAAAGGTAGAGAACTGTGTGAGGTGTTGATCTGCCTCTTCTGTTTGCTGTCTGTTTTGACCCTGTATACTTGTCTTTCTGTTCTCGAGTAAGTATGTCTATGTTATGGCTTGCCTTTGTCTCTTTGTTGTCCACTAGTCTTTCTGTTCCTCCTCTCTGTCAGAGACTAAAGGGCAGTGGATAGGATCAGTACGCTTAGGTACTGTACGTGGTGTCTCTGTCTGCCTCTGTGTTTGCTTGTCTCTCTCTCATCGTTTTCACCACTCTCTCTCTCTCTCTATGTGTATCGGTGAGACAAATATATACAATATATGTATATATATATATATCCCCTCCCCTCTCTTTCTGAAACAGAGGGATTGTGGGTACAATCTGTCTGAGACTCAATCTGTCTGTCTGTCCCTCAGTCTCTCTGAGTTGTGTGTTGGTCTTTCTCTATCCCATCCGACCACCTGTCTCTCTCTCAACCCCTCGAGACAGAAGGGCTGTGGGTACCATCTGGACCTGTTCTGGGTGGGCCTCCTGATGGCGGCCTGCTCCTTCATGGGGTTGCCATGGTATGTGGCTGCTACTGTCATCTCCATCGCCCACATCGACTCCCTCAAGATGGAGAGTGAGTCAAGCGCACCAGGAGAACAGCCACAGTTCTTGGGAGTTCGGTAAGATAACCCAGTTAATTACTGACAGACCTATAAGCAATTTGGAAATCATCAGAGGAATAGAGTAAGGGTAGGGTAATCAATAAAGTATGATATCTATCTATCTGTCTATCTATCAATCTATCTGTCGATCTATCTATCTATCTATCTATCTATCAATCTATCTACATGTCTATATATATATAAACAATGCTCCTTGCAAATGGTGCTACATGAATAAAGACAATGGAACTGATTTTAAAGGGCTGTTCATACTACTAACAATAACTATAATGAAAACTGTAATTATAGCGATATGAGTGTCCACACTGACCAACTATAGGGAAAACCTCTCAGAAATGTAATTCATGTTTTCATGTGATGCCTTTAAAATTGTGAGTGGCTGTCTGTTTTTTTTACCAACTACTCTGAAAGTGATGCCCAACGATATCATTCTTCATGTCGTTGTTATAGTGTGTTATAGTGTGTGGTGTGCATGTTGCCATTGTATAGCTTCACAGTATTCACAGTTCTTGTTTAAGTTGTCGCTTGCTGTGTGAATGGGCCTTAATACTGAATTGATGAATGGAGATAATTCATGGAGTTACTTTTTATGTGCAGGGAACAGAGAGTGACAGGGATTCTGGTGTTTGTGTTGACTGGAGTCTCCATCTTCCTCGCTCCCGTTCTGAAGGTGCGACTACATCTGCAGCAGATGCTGCTCTAAAAGGAACACCTAAAATTCACTAAAATGAAATAAGATATAGAACAATTAAGGTTAAGAATAACTAGGAGCAAGAATAATCTGCATTGTAATAATATTAAAAAAATGAGACTATAACAATAACCCTACAGAATCACTGATCATCCTTTTTGTTTGTGTTTGTCTATCAGTACATTCCCATGCCAGTTCTCTATGGAGTGTTCCTGTATATGGGGGTGGCATCTCTAAATGGCATTCAGGTACAAATAATTCAATTAGAGAAATAGTGTGTGTGTGTGTGTGTGTGTGTGTGTGTGTGTGTGTGTGTGTGTGTGTGTGTGTGTGTGTGTGTGTGTGTGTGTGGACATTAATCTGTGTGTGTATGACTGAATTAAGTGTCTACATGAATCTGTGTGTGTATGAGTGAATTAAATGTCTACATGAATCTGTGTGTGTATGAGTGAATTAAGTGTCTACATGAATCTGTGTGTGTATGAGTGAATGAAGTGTCTACATGAATCTCTGTGTGTTTGAGAGAATTAAGTATCTACATGAATCTGTGTGTGTGTATGAGTGAATTAAGTCTCTACATGAATTTGTGTGTGTATAAGAGAATTAAGTGTCTACATGAATCCACCCTCAGTTCTGGGAGAGGATTAAGCTGTACCTCATGCCTGCCAAGCACCAGCCAGACTTCACCTTCCTGCGGCACGTGCCCCTGCGGCGGGTCCACCTCTTCACCCTGGTGCAGATCACGTGTCTGGCCGTGCTCTGGATCCTCAAGTCCACCATGGCCGCCATCATATTCCCTGTCATGGTGCGTAGCATCTGTCTGTCCCTAATGTCTTATATTTCTCTATCAAGATGAGATGTATTCCACACCAAATCAAAGTCAACAGAGGAAATAGGTGGTTTGGATCCTGCCCTGATATTGAACAGATTTACATCAGGTCAGAGGCAGATGTGTTTCAGAATTCACTGCTTCCTGACGCACCAGACATGTTTCATGTCATGATGGGCCTGTGTCTCTGGAGATTAGACCACTGCATTCAGAGTCATGGTGGGTAATCTGGCTGTGTGGCCCCAGATAGGAGGCAGCTCATGATCGCCCTTAGGCCTTGTCTGGCCCTCATTCCGACAGACACAGATGGGGGTATTACTTTGTGATTGCCCGTCTCTGAACGAGACTGTTCCATTCCCATGGAGCATGTTCTTTCCACCTTTCCACTCAGACATTATATTCACAGGCATGATGGGCACTCTCAGTCTAGATATATAGATAGATAGAAATGAAATTTATATTGGCAGTCATGTGCTCTTTTTCTGTGCACTATAACACTATAGTGGCAATCATGAAGGGAGGCCACTGGCAGCCGTGATACCATTAGTGTCTTATTGATTCTGTGTCTTTCCTAATAGTGTCCTGCTTTATAGAGTGCGGCTTTTCGAATTGTGTTCATTGATGTACTATTGGTTCACTGTATTTTTTTCACAATTTTCTTTGCTGAGGGAGATTTAATTAGAATTAGCGATTATGTTTAATCATTCAGAAATATTAGGCTGAAAATTCCTGATGGAAGAAAGCTTTTGGTTTAAAACTGATTCAGACAAAAAAAAGGGTTACTCAGGGAAACTCTGTAATGAGAACAAGGATTGTGTCAATTCACGTAATCTTAAACTTCACAACTGTGACTGACTACAAATGTTCACTTTTAATCAGATTCTGGGGCTGATGGTAGTACGGAAGCTTCTGGACTACATGTTCTCTCAGCACGACCTGGCCTGGCTGGACGACATCCTCCCTGAGAAGGACAAGAAGAAGAAAGAGGACAAGAAAAAGGGCAAAGCTGCAGAGCAGGACAGCGACGAGGAGGTGAGACACCAGATAACACCTACAATCACTTCAGAGTCTCAACTAACACACTTGCACTGTAGCTAGCCCTTTAGCGATTTAGCTTCCACCCACACCTACTGTGTTTTAAAGCAGCATAATACTCCCCAAAGCATTATTCCATCTGTTAATTCTCTCTGTTGTTGGTGTGTGTGTTGCTGTCACTAATCTTTACTATTAATATCTCTCTCCTTCTGCCCCGCAGTGTTGCTGAAAAGGCACTGTATACCCATTACAATTACAGTCTGTATGTCTTTATCCCTTCTTTCTGTTTCCCAGAATTCATCTGTGTAGCCTCTTGATTCTGTCCTTTCATCTGGCTGGTGTCTGTTTGGCTTTTTTACTACAGCTGTTTGCTTAGATTTACTCAAGTCAGAATTACACAAACCCTGATCCGCTGAGCCCTGGCCACGCTCTCTTTATCCCCAGCATGTGTTCCATCCTACGTCTGAGTGTGTGATAGTTTGGGACAGTGACAGTGACAGTGTGTGTGTATTATTGTGCACGTGTTTGTGTGAGTTTGTGTGTGTGTGTGTATGTGAGCCTGTTTGTGTGTGTGTGTGTGTGTGTGTGTGTGTGTGTGTGTGTGTGTGTGTGTGTGTGTGTGTGTGTGTGTGTGTGTGTGTGTGTGTATATGTGAGCCTGTTTGTGTGTGTGTGTGTCCATTTGTCATTTTGTCATGCATGCTGATTGGTTGATTATATGTACCCTTCCCCTTGCCCCTGTCCCCACCAACAAAAGGCAAAGTGTCCCAAAGAAACCCCTCCTTCTGTGAAGATTCCCATGGAAACTATGGATCCACCAGTTGACCCCACCTCTAGTCCCGCCTCTCCTCCCTCTGACCCTCCCACCTCTAACTGTGAGTAAACAAGTGCAGTAGAAGGCCCCTCCCCCAAACCCCAGCCATTTAAGTCAGCAGCATTTAAAGACTTCTCACTGAACATACAGTAAGACAACAAATAAACCGTGCTTCGTTGAAAATTATACATGGCATCCATCCAGGTTACCAACTAACTCCAAGTAGTTATAATTTCACTTCACGCATGAACAAGATCTGACTTTTGGGAAAACACTGGTATGTAAAATATACAAGTGAAAGAGGATTTTTTTATTTTAAATATCCAGACACCTTGACAATTTTCCCTTGGTGGTCTTCATATTGATTTGATTCAGAGAGTCAAGTGAATCATCAAGCCATTTGCTGTATGTTTAGTTGTGATTGGTAGAGCTCAGAATGTTAAATGTAAACCAGACCATGAACTGACTTTCTTTCTCTTTTTCTGTTTCTCTTTATTTATTTCTCTCTCTTTGTCTTTCACTGTGTTTGTCCATCACAACCTGTTTTTCTGATCTCTGTGTGTGTATAGAAGCATCAACCCCGATCCCCTGATGATGCCGATCTGGACCGCAGGTACTGTGTGCTCAAACTGCACGTGCCCTACAGTGACCTCATGCACCCACCTGAAAACCCAACAGACTGGGGAGCATACAGCCAGATCGACACCAGCCACAGAGTTTAGCACACACACACACACACACACACACACACACACACACACACACACACACACACACACACACACACACACACACACACACACACACACACACATGCCCACACACACGCACACACATACAAACACATACACATACAAAACCAACAAACTTGCAACAAACATGCAAACAAATGCAGTGTCATGTACATACACATGTGAATATGTGAACATACTGTACCTGCTTATGAAGGCCCTCATACATACTGATACACCTACATAACCACAGGCCTTACACCAAACTTACATCTTTGAGGTGCACCCAAATTAATTAGCATTAGAACATATACAGTATACATGTACAATATTTACTATACCTCAGTTCATTGTGCTGCTTGAGTTACCACAGTTTTCTCAGTGCACCCACATAGACAGACTTCCACCATTTAAACACAGCACTCAGTGTGAGGTCTAGCCACTTGTATACTTCTGGCTGCTCAAGAAACTGGGGTTGCTGTCGTTATTCCAGCAGTACAGATATGCAGTTTGCTTTGATGTCATCATCATCATGCTATTTTATATTTGCACAATCTATGCTAAATTGATCAATGCTAGTCTCAAGCAGATTTCACAGTTACAACGAGTAGAAATGTTACGGTAGCAACACATAGATTTAGAGATTGTGTAGATTGTGGTAAAAGATGAATTGATATGGTATTAAACATTGCAACACATCATAAAAAACACAAGGTGTGTTTGTATTGTGATGGGTATAACGTTGATCAAACCTAATCAGTTTGACTCTACTTTTGTACAGTTCTCATTAGGAAATTTCATATTTTATTTGTCCTTGTGTCTGGCCTTTTAATGTAAATATTGTTTGAAATGCTCAAAAAACCTGCAGACCAGTCATGGAAGAATTCAATGAACTCACTATGGCGATTAATTTAACCTGTTTCTTTTAGTCATAAACTAAAAGATTCAAACAGAAAGGAAATGATGGACTATGGATGTTTGAAAGGAGTCATTTTAAATAGCAGAGTGGTGTTTGTGAAAGTGTGACAGTAATATCTAAAAAAAAACGTCCTCTCTCGTAGTGCAGAACTGTGTTCCAACAGTGAAACACCACATTTTTGTGTTTGTTTTTTTCCTGCCCCTGAAAGCAATGCAGAGTCCTTGGGTTTCCTTTATAATCTCTATGTATGTATTCATCTGGAGTTTGTTGCTATTGTTTGTTTTGTTTTTTGTATATACAAATATTTAAAATAGTTCAATGTTTGAAATTGTGAACCAAACTACAATATGTACCTAATAACATTAAAGATCAAACGTCTAATTGAGGTTTTGGAGAGAGTGTTATTTGAAGCCTTCTTGACTTCTGGGCTCAATTTTCAAGTCACATTTTCCAAATGTACTTTGGACATTTGGTGTTGGCATCTTTCTGAGAGCAAAGTCTCGTTCAAGAAAGCGCCACAAGGTCTGAACATTGAAAATCTGAAACGTTTGGGAAATCAAGCCCTCTAATGTTCACTCTGTTATGGTGTTTCTGAGTGAGTAGAGCTTTCAGTGATGCTCAGTTAGGTGTGTCCTCTTATGCCCACCTTACACTCTGCAGAGTAGTGTCTGTGGTGGTTGTCATGGCAACATAGCACCTCATTGCCTCAAGGTTAGTTTGGTTGTAGACAGGACGACTTTGTGCCATAGTGTGATCTTTTGATGTCAGTATTACTCTAAAGAGTGTTAATGAACGCGAGAAGGAAAACTATTGGATCATACTGGAACTAATTACATTTTTGTTCATTTAGTTTTACACTTAGCTTTATTGTTCAAAAGGATTGTTTGTTTTCTAAATCTTTTTCTTTATTTTAAATAATGACCAAGTAGCCATGTAGCCATGTAGCCATGTAGCCATGTAGCGGTGCATTTCCCAACCAATCTAACCATGAACTCACAACAATCTTGTTTTTTTTCATAAATAACACTCAGTTTCAGTTTCAGTGTCTGCGCCCCATGTTTTCCCTCAGTGTCTGACTGCTTTGAGTGCCTAGTAGCAGAACCCCATCTGCCTGCATCTTCCCTATTGTGCTCCCCCATGTCTTCAGGCAGCAGCTGACTTGGGGACGGATCCAGCCGTCAGCAGGCGTGGTTCAGGCAGAACTGGGCCAGCTTGGTGCTGGAGCTGTCCCCGAGTCACCCGCTCTCTTGAGCTTCCTGTGAATAGACTGGCTGTTTCTCAGTCACGTCTCACCTGCATTGCTTCTCAGGGAGTGTGGTAGTGACCATAAGTCACAACAATAAGACTGTTAAATGCACACTAAACATCTAGACAGAAGCTCATGTTGAAACTGGCACTGGTCTTGTATGGGTCTGTGCCCCTCAAGTCCAGACCAGGGCTAGAACCGGTCCTATGTCAGCTGTGTATCTGTGCATTGAAATGGCTGGTTGAAATGTGTCAAATAAGGGTGCTCACCCCTGGTGTAGAGGATTTATGTAACTGTTAGATGATATCTGTGATATGTAAGTTCAAATTTGTGAGTACCTTCGGTTTCAGCTCTGTACAGTACAGTCTTCCTCCCAGTGCTCAGCAGTGAAGTGGAACTGGAGCTCCCATCGTAGCCCTCCTGCACTCCTTCTCTCTGTCTTGTAAATGAAACCATGCTGTTCTCTTCTCTCCCCTTTGCTCTCTGGCTATCCTTTCTGGCTACTGTTTCCTTGCGGTGTGTGTGTGTGCGTGTGTGTGTGTGTGTGTGTGTGTGTGTGTGTGTGTGTGTGTGTGTGTGTGTGTGTGTGTGTGTGTGTGTGTGTGTGTGTGTGTGTGTGTGTGTGTGTGTGTGTGTGTGTGTGTGTGTGTGTGCACTCACAAGAGAATTTTTGTTCTCTTGTGTGTGTGGGTTTATGCCTTAAAGCACACAATAGAATGAGTGGGACTGAGTGAGTGGATCGGTGTCTTCTGATGAAAGTGACATTCAGAGTGAGAGATAGAGACAGAGAGGGAGAGAGAAAGGAGTAAGTCATGAGAAGGAGTGAGAGAGAAATAGACAGACAGTGAGAGAGAGGGAGGAAGAGAGAGGGAGCGAGTGCATGAGTTGTAACATAGGCTTCCTGCTGCTATTCCCCAGCCTCACCCTGCACCTGAAGATCTCCTGCCCCCCCTCCCCGGCTCAGGCCACCGGCCATCAGCTGCAGGCCATCAGCCCCTTGCCACAGGTCAGGATCCAGGTGGACTCGGACTCTGAGGACACCGACCTTCATCATCACCCTCATCCTCATCTTCATTCTCGCAGGCCGAGGGACCTGGACTATGGCACCCAGCTATAGCCTCTTGAGAGAGATAGCCTCCTCACCAGACACCACTGTGCGTCAGCGTCACAACTAACCAGGGATAGGCTTCCCAAAACCACCAAAAGAAAAAGAATGCTCCCTTTTAATGCATTTAATGGTGGAAGCTGCACAATGCTGCTTTTGGGAAACACACCCAAGGCCTGGTTTCCAAAAAGCATAGCTAAAGGCGCCATGTCAGAGAGAGAAAGAGGGGGCAAAGAGGGTGCAGAAATAAGAGAATGAAATAGGTGGTGCAAAGCATTCTCCATCACATCCTAGCCACTGACTGTGGAGCAGCTTCAGTCCTATCCAGGTGTGCATCTGTGCCAGGTGATATTGATGAGTGTCTGTTCCATAGTCAGGTGCTAGTCATGATTGCACCATCAGCAATGTTATGCTTCTTGGAGGCCAGGCCAGGGTCAGCTATTTCATGGCAGTATGACTTCCATCATACTAAATTATATTAAATATAACAAAATTACCTTTGTGTTGACAGAGGGCATTTTCTTTCTAAACTTCAATTTGTTTGTTCTAAATAGGCTACTTTACAATACAGTATACATAATAAGCACACATCTTTTAATGATGAATTACTTGCAGCATTTCAAAAAAGCAACCAAATATTTTATTGAATAAATAGCAAAACAATATTGTATGTGAAGATATGTTTTCATTCTTCTATTAACTCAGCATTTGCTATAAATCATTAGTGTGTGTATTATTAAATAGTGTCAAAGCAGTTGTATGTATAAGTGTGCATAAGACTGAGTGATGGAGACAAAATGTAAAACATTGATTTGTGAAGATGAGATTGCAAGTCGTATAATAAAATGTATTTAATCTAAAACTCAAGTATAATTTTCAATGTAAATGTATTATGTAAATCTCCCATCACCATGGTGAGACTCAAGTTTGACTATGTTACTGTACTATAAAGGCAGCCCTACTCTCACTTAGACTGCTCATTTTGATGTTGGAGCATTTTTAGTAAGCAAAGAGCCCGATAATCCCCTAAGATTTAGATGTATAGAGAACGTCTGGTTGACAACAAATGAAAACGACATAATTTATAGCTGTATGGTAAAAGTCCCATTGGCAGATTAAGTTATTTGGTGGTCCTAAGGTTCTTCTGTTTTATTGCCTAAGTACGCTATATTGTCGACCATTGTTGCAGAATAATGCCACAGCAGCCACTAAATTAAATCTGCACGTTTTTAATGACGCATGGTCTTCACATCCTACAAATCTCCACGCCATCGTATTGTGTGTTCGATGACGTCATCCTCATTCGCTATCTGATTTGTCAGAAATGTGGGATGGCTTGAGCTTGACTATCCACTTCCGGTCGAAGAAACTGTTAGCTTCCCTTTTCTATCAAAAGGAACACAAACAGAACAGCTCAATCATGGGCGAAAGAGCTGCGTTCACAGACAAATTCAGCTCCTATACCATGTTGCAGTTAAATGAATTGCTGGAGAACGACGAGAAGCTTATCAAAATTGTCACTGAAATGGACGAGGTGAGTTACTTACATTTGAAAATAAGTAAACAAATCAGTTCGGTTCGGAGCTTGTCAGCGAACCTCCATTGACAAGTCTGGTTGTTAGAGAGCGAAGGCCCTTTGTTTTGGTTTACAGTCTACATCTAACAGTTGTTTTATTTTAATACTGCAACCAACACTTAGGAAGAGAAACATGAGTGGTTATTGTCTTATTAATTCCCAGTGGTATGTGAACTATAATGGATTTAAACGCTGCAAATTACCTATACAAATGAAGGCTATCGATTCGTGGTCGTGAGCTTGACTGTTCCGTTTTCTGTCTTTGTTGCCTTCACAACTACATTGCCATGTCAAACTCAGCCTTTTCGAATTAAATCAGTTAAAGCCCAAAGGCTGAATTGTTAGCTAGATTGCTGATGACGATATTCTTGTCACACGCAGTTGGTAGTGTAGGCTCAACATTTGGAATATTCTGTTATCTAGATTCCCAGTTACTCTTAGGTCTATTTTGGTAAGTGGACAGGCGGGGGCTTTTTACTCGAAATTAAATAACTACATTGTCATCAAAAACACCCCAGTCGCTTTATATTGGTAACTGATTAACGCATGTCCGCGAAGATGTTCTTTGCAGACAATTTTTTTAATTAACCCAGCGGACACCCGGTAACTGAGCTTGATGCTCACAAATAAGGCGGTGGCCAGTAGGGAGGTTGACCGTCCGTCATATTATTAGTGTGGAGCAGAACTGTGATGTCTTGTTATAATGACGGCCAGTAGTTATTGCCTTTTCTGTTTAACCTGCTGATTGTGAACGTTATTGCTTGGTATAGCTCTCTTTGTTGAATTGGTATGACGTTTATGTTACATGTTATGAGATATGACAGTGTGGTATTTGTTCCTGGATGCAAATTGTGGCCCAACAGCAGGTGCATTCAGCTATAGTGTGTTGCCATGCCCTTAGCTCAATATGCTGTTTTGCCGCTTTTTGAGAGAAGCTATAATCAGAAAAGTCGACCAAGTGCCTGTTTTCAGAAATATGATTTCCTTAGTCATAACGCACATTTATTAAATAGTGATCCTGAACTTTCTTCGCATGTAGGCAGCAAACTGCACAGGGTATAGAAATGATGCTCTGGAAGCTTGAGCCAAGAGATCCAATTAGACCTACAATGTACAAGGAGAACGCTGAAGAGGCAGTGGATGTATCCACTTTAACAGACGCTTTTCATGTAGTTAAAAATTCATTACATTAATTAAATGGAAGAGATTAATAATGCAAGACACAAGCTTTTAGAAATTCTAAGTTGTATTGAATCATGAACCCCGGGTTATGAGTTCATTAAGTCCAGTAGTATAAAGCTAAATTAAATGCATTTAAATACAGAATAAAAAAAACACAGGGCCTGATGTTAAACAATCCCGGGTGCCAATAGGTAGTGAGCACTAACTTTAGATTCGCCTTATTTTTGGGAGTGGCAGACAGTTGACAGGTGGGGATTTTCAAGTCGGCCCCCTCCATCCTTAACGTGTCATTGATTAATCCACTACATCTCCGGAGGGCTCAATGGTGGATTCTGGTGATGGGGCCCCGCCCACTACCTACTTGAGATCCTGATGATTACTTCCATGGCCATTGTGAAGGCCAGGGGTGAGATTGCACAGCCTACCATGATGCCTGCCTCTGGGTCCTGCCATGTTGTGGAGAAGTCTGCTGTTCAGCTGTTAAGTCTTCTGTTGGGCAATGGTCCTTGGTTAAAAAAAAAAAAAAAGTTAAAGGCCTCCCAGAGGAGTTTATGGGAAAATGAGCCATGTGCATTAGCCAGGTCAAAGAAGATCATATGGAGGTCTCTGTTATCCTCTCTTTTTGTCTTTTGTCTTGGCTGCTTGGATCTGGTGCCAGATCATGCGTGTATGCTCCAAGCACCCAGAGAACACTGACATTCCTGCTGTCTCTACAAATGTGTCAACATACTTGTTACTTTCCTAGTAAGCAGACAGCCTCTGTGCCACTATGCTAGAAAAGAAGAGAATGCCGACTATTGTCTACCCAAGTTCTATTCCAAGTGAATGGAATTCTCTGCCATTGTTGGAGCCCGGCCGCCTATGTTTTGAATAGGCCGGAGAAACAAAGCTGTTGATCTGATCTGAACATGGGAGCTGCTTCAAGATATAAGAGCAGGGCAACGTGTAGGGCCCCTTGCGCAGAGGCTTATTTATGGACTCATGCACATCGTGTGACCCAGTTGTACGCTGAAGTATAACAGCTGAAATGAACCGTAGATGGATTGAGTGAAACAGTAACATTAACTAGGCTGTGTATGTTTTGTGGATGCGGTTGCTGCTTATTTCCATTTGGATGCTATTCCTGGGTGTCTCATTCTCTTTTGACAGACACTCACCTGAGTTGATGACCTCATTCCCATAATCCATCTGTGTGTGTGTGTGCGTGCCCAATCTGTGAATGTGTCAGGGGACCGTCTGTCTAATCCCACTGCTGTCACTGATAGTTAAATCAGGGATAATAATAGGCGTTATTGCTCAATGCGGTCCAGTTTTCTCTTCTGCAAATTTCTGCACTGTGTTAGGAGCTGAGTTGAATTATAAAATAATTGTCACAAACGATGTCCTCTTTGCACTGATGTTTCCCACAGACCATTTCAATTGCGTCCACTCTGCTTCCAAGCATTCCCACAGATTCACTATACCACACATAACATAGCCTATTTGTGTCATATTTTAGACCAGGCATTCTCCATCTTAGCTCCTTCCTGCTCAGCATTTTCTCTGTCTCTCCCCGATCAGTGTCACTCTTGATTATCTGAACACACCTCATAATTCCACTGAATTTAATCAGGTGTGCTTGGAGGGTAGCAGATATGCAGAGCCAGGGTTGTTTCAGGGTCAGGATTGCAAACCTCTATACTACATGGATCAGACCCTGATCTTGTACTGACCCATATCTGACCCAAGTCCAATCCAGAGTTCGCTGCCCAGGGGAACACCTTTCAGCTAATTCATCTTCTCTTCTGACTGTAAAACTTACTGTAAAATCAGGTCTGCTGGAGGAGATACCAACCTTATCACATGTGAGATAACTAAATATAACGTGGTTAATTGTTAATGGTTCTGATAGTAAATAGTTTCCACCTGTGATGTGACCTTTGGTAAGGTCCCGCTGTACGTGACCTCATGGCCATGATTCACCTATGATGTTTATTATGATAGCAATAGATGTAACCACATCATTGTCCTGTGAACAATTCCTAGAAATGAGTCACACCATTACAGTCTCACTGCTAGTGGACTGAAGGTGCCTAAAACAGATGCTGTTTCCTCTGTTGTCTGAAAGGTCCCCTTTTCTTCCCTCAGATGCTGGAGGTCCAGCAGAGCAAGGAGATGACGCTGGCCAGCAACCGCAGCCTGGCTGAACTGAACCTGATGCTTCAGCCGGATCTTGATCACCAGAAGAACCAGCTCACCAAACACTACCGCCACTTACAGGAGCTCTACGAGGCCTATCAACTACGCAAGTCTACACTAGGTAAAAGGACAAGCACACAGACATACACCGACACCAACATACAGACGGACAGACGGACGGACACAGACAGATGAACACAGACACAAACACAGGACGCATACATACACACACAGGCCCACATTGACACTTCCCAGCTTCCCAGCCTATGAGTCATTGAGAATACATTTGGTTTCCTCATAAATGACGGCACAATACAAATGATATATACCCTGAATAAAACGACAACAAACAGAGGCACTCCCGCAGTTAGTTTAAAAAGCCTTCATAAGCCTTTATTTTATACTGTATATACATTTTTATTTTTACAAACAGAAAGAGAAAAAAAAGTTATGATCTTCCAAAAACATCCCAGGCCTCAGGGAACCAGACACCCTGTTAGTGTAGGCAACACAGCCCTGGAGAATGTTACATGTTACAATTATCTTGCAGTGAATGCACTAAAAGAGCATTTTATGCAATAAAAATACATTTTCATCTAATTGAAATTGAAGATTTGGTCCAAAATATTTGACACCATCATCCTACCTATTGCTCTATATGGAAGTGAAGTAGGATCATATTGTCATGACTGACCACATGTTTTATATTTTTTGTTTCTGTTCACTATTTTCTTTAAATGGTCATGCCATGTGGTCAAGCGTTTTGAAATGAATTGATTTGAAAGGGAGAGACGGAGAAACAGAGACATAAAGACGGAGAGAGAGAGAGAGAGAGAGGAAGAGGGTGTGGTGTTTGTTTACCCTTTTGGGTATTTGGGATGTCCCTAGGGCACTTTCACTGCATCCCTGCCAGCCTGGCACGCAGTTGCACAACTCACTCTGCCAGTTCCTGATGTCGCCACTCACCTCCACTGTCCCAACTCTCTGTCTGCTTCAGCATCTATCCCAGCTCTCCCTCTCTCTCACAGCCTCTATCATCCCAACTCTCTCTGTCACAGCCTCTATCCCAACTTAATCTCTCTCTTTCTCTTTCTCTGTTATAGCATCTATCCAACTCTCTCTCTTTCTCTGTCACAGCCTCTTCCCCAACTGACTTCCTCTCACAGTTCTGACTTTCTCTCATATAGCTGCCATTCTGTCCCTCTTGATCAGCTGTCCCAGCTATTTGTGCTTCAGCCCATATACAAGCCTTCTGGGTTTTTGCCTCTCACTCAAGCTGCTCTCCTGTCCCTCAGTGTTAGAGCCCCTCTCCCAGCCGTCTCTGTTAGAGTTGCTGTCCCAGCCGTGTCGTAAGAGCTGTGGGCTCACTGGCCTGAGCCCAGCCTGATGGGATTATCATTCTCAGATCTGTAGTTGAGTTGACTGATCTATGAGAGATGCCCTGAGCCTTATGTGACTGATAAGAAGTGCCCAGTGTAATCCTCTGAGGGGCTGCTGCGGGGTGTTGTCAGGATGTTCTCATCTGAATATATCACCAGCACACTAGGCTATAACTTATCATCAGATGGTTTTTGTTCTTAGGTGCTAGTATCAGATCAGACTGGACACCCTTGATGTGTACATGGGACAGATTTGGAAGTATCTAGAATTACAGAGGAGGAACATGTTAAAAACGACAAAAATGACAGATGACGGATCAAAGCATCCATAAGAGAGTAAAACACACACACACACACACACACACTGCAGCAACAGTAAACTTATTCTTGAAGGAGCATTATACAGATGTTTTTCTTTTTCTTGTCTATCTAGAACAACCATCTGTTACCATCCACCATACATTGGTGCCACTTGAAATATTATAAAACACATTATTAAAGTGATTGTAGTTCTCAGGCTTTAAGCAACAGGTTATGTGAGTATTGCAGAAAGGCCTAAGCGTAACCACAAAGGTTTACAAGCAGAGTGTCAGAAGTCAAGCGGGCCATTGTACACCTGCCCCCTCTCCCATCCCAGTGGAATCCACAGTCTCTGTGTAGCGCTGACAGTTTCCCAAAGATCAGGTTGGCAGTATCAGCGGCAGTTTCCCCTGTTCTGCTCTCAAGGGGATGGCTTTGCATGAGGCTCTCCTGGAACTTTTGCAAAGCAAAGTAGAGCATACATAAAGACCGACAGCGTAAGCCAGTACCTACATGGCTTCTTGTTTACATTGAAAATAATTCTCATCTAAAGGAAATGGATGTACAGTCGTATGAAAACGTTGATAATTTCCATTATTTCCATTTATAAATTGTTGGCTGTTTGGATCAGCAACTTCTATGTCATATATATATAATACTTCATGGACACAGTAATATTTCAGCAGTGAAATAAGGTTTATTGGATAAACAGAAAATATGCCATATGCATCATAACAAAATTAGACAGGTGCATAAATTTGGGCACCCCACCAGAAAAATCACATCAATATTTACTAGAGCCTCCTTTTGCAAAAATAACTGCCTCTAGACGCTTGCTATGGCCTCTGATGAGTGTCTGGATTCTGGATGAAGGTATTTTGGACCATTCCTCTTTACAAAATATCTCCAGTTCAGTTAGGTTTGATGGCTGCCTAGCGTGGACAGCTGCTTCAAGTCATCCCATAGATTTTCAATATTATTCAAGTCTGGGGACTGGGATGGCCATTCCAGAACATTATACATTATACCTTGGTAGATTTTGAGCAATGTTTCGGGTCGTTGTCTTGCTGGAACACCCAACGTATTCTTGAACATTATTGTCAAGAATTTGCTGATATTGAGTTAAATCCATGCGACCCTCAACTTAAACAAGATTCCCAGTACCTGCACTATCCACAAAGCCCCACAGCATGATGGACCCCCACCAAATTTGACTGTGGGCAAGTGTTTTTCTTGGAATGCGGTGTTATTTTGCTGCCATGCTTAACGCCTCTTGTTGTGACCAAATAGCTCAATCTTTGTCTCATCAGTCCATATCACTTTGTTCCAAAATGAATCTGGCTTGTTCAAATGTGCTTTTGCATACCTTAAGCGAGCGTGTTTGTGGCGTGTGTGCAGAAAAGGCTTCTTCCGCATCACTCTCCCATACAGCTGTTCTTTGTGCAAGGTGTGCTGAATTGTTGAGCGATGCACAGTGACACCATCTGCAGCAAGATGATCTTGCCGGTCTTTGGAGGTGGTCTGAGGGTTGTCATTGACCATTATGACCATCCTTCGCCTTTGCCTCGCCAATATTTTTCTTGGCCGGCCACTTCTGGCCTTAACAAGAACTGTGCCTGTGGCCTTCAATTTCTTGATTACATTCCTCACAGTGGAAACTGACAACTGAAACCTCTGGGATAACTTTTTGTAGCCTTCCACTAAACCACAATGCTGAACAATCCTTGTTTTCAGATCATTTGACAGTTGTTTTGAGGCCCCCATGTTGCCACTCTTCAGAGGAGTATCAAAAAGAAGCCCAACTTGCAATTGGCTACCTTAAATACCTTTTCTAATGATTGGATGCACCTTTCTATGGAATTGAAGGCTTAACGAGCTAATCAGACTAATTATGTGTTGCAATTAATCAGTACTGAGTAGTTATAGGTATTCAAATCAACAAAATGATTAGGGTGCCCAAATATTTGCACAGCCTATTTTTCACATTTGATTTCATTTCACACAACTAAATATGGCTACACTAAATATATTTGTCTGGAAAACACCCCAGTACTCACTGTTAACTAGAAAATGAATAATATACCACTGGGATCTTTTTTTGGTGAAGACAGAGTAGATTGTCATGCAGCTTCAGAGGGGTGCCTAAACTTTTTCATATGACTGTATATTAACTTACATCTTGCACAGCATGTTTAGCTGCATTCCAGTTTCATACATAAACACATCTGTGAGTGTAGAGGAGCCGGGGCGGGATAGACAAAAAAAATACAGCACTGTCAGTTTATTCTGTACTATTCTACTCTGGGCCAAACATGTCTGACATTCCTCTGTCTGTGTTCCCAGATCATAATTCAGGAAACAGCTCTCTGGATACTCTGCTGGCTCTGCTTCAGACTGAGGGGGCCATGATTGAGGAAGAAACTGAGGTGAGCTCACAGACACCCATCCACACACACGATAACCGCTGGCAAAGGCACATTTCCTGTTTACAGTGTTTCTGCCAGGAGGTGATAACAATACCAACCTTATTGATATTTCTGCTACTGTAATATTTTGCTGTTCTGACAAACAAAATCACACATTGAACATCATACAATAAATGTAAACATTGTTTTTTAGCATTCAGATTTCTTGATGCATGCATCTCTAACCTCAGTGCATTTACCATATGTGAATTGTGTTAATCACTGTCTGTTCTAGAGTCTGTTCTAGAGACTAGTTCTAGGATGAGCCATCGACTCTAATAATTTCTTTGGCCTTTGTCTTTGCCGACACAGAACATGGCGGACTGTTTCCTGGACGGCGAATTGCCCCTGGACTCGTTCATCGACGACTACCAGAGCAAGAGAAAGCTGGCACACCTGCGGCGCGTAAAGATCGACAAGCTGCGGGAGGTAGTCCTGAAGGGCCCCCCTACTTTAGCTCAGAGCTCCGCCACACACACCCCCACACAGCCACTGCCTCAGGAACCCACCTCCCCTTCGCCCTTCCTCGGTTACACCAATGGTTCCCCCATACTCCTCCCCAGTCGACACCAGCCCACTCCTCCACCAGCCCAGTCAGGCCCCCTGCCGTACCCGCTGGCGCCGTACCCAATGCCCGGGCCCATGCCAAGCTACCCCAGCCCCATGTTCCAGCAGTACCCACCAGCACTCCCACAACGGCCCACTCCAGGCTTGCCGCCAAGGACTGGCTTTATGATGCAGTGATGTGGAGGATGGGTTTGTCCTCGTCTAACCCTGTATTTCAGAAATACATACAGAAGCATACGTCAGGAAGCACTTTGATTGAATATATTATGTACTATTCTTGGGGAGGTGGGAGGGTGGTGGTGTTTTAATGGGGTCATCACTACAAAGATGTTTTCTTTTCATCTAGCTAGCCATCTATCCTGTCAGTGATGAAGGCGTAGATTTCATTGGATAAGGTTGGATCTGATCTTCAGCCTTCATATTATGGAAGAAAAAGGATGCACCCTTTAACAGGAATATCTTGATCATTTTGATCTTAATGCAATGCTAGCAGCATGAAAAAGAAGGGAGATGTACAGTTGTTTTTGTTCTCTTAAAATAACTCCAATGATGACTGAAATTGACTGACTTGAAATTGGTGGCTTGGTGTTGCTCCTGCAGTTGTGTGGACTTGTTCATATGCAAACTAAACTCTTAAACTGTGTTCCTTCCTATTCACACAGAGAAACTGTGTTTCCTCTAGCCACTTTGTACACTTTTTTCTTTACTCTAAGGGTGAATTATTTACTAGTAGCTTTGCCTCCATTTGTTTTTAGTTTAGTTTTTATGTCATACAACCATAAGAAATCTAGAAACAGCCTAGATTTAACTGGACTTGAAATGAAGGTGCTCAATGAATCATCCTAGGTTCATTGGATAATTATATATCATGTTTTTTTTTTTTACATAGGAACAGTGATTTTGCCTCTGATGGTGTGAAGACGCATCACAGCAATATTATAGCTCAGTGAATATATATCTACTAAATGTAATCAGCTAGCAGACACTCATCAGTCTTTGGCATCTTCACACACCTACCTGGACAGCTGTTAACAATGAGATGTCTATCCTAATTGTTCTGTTTGAGTTGAAGACTTTTACATCAGATTCTGAAATCAATTACATATAGGCCCTGAACCACTGGAGTGGTTATAAAAATGTTTACTGTCAGAAAATAATTTAAAATTGAAATTGAAACAATACCTTCTAAGTTGCTTCAAGTTAAAAAGATACAATCACAAGTAGGTGAAACACAATGATGTGCCTTGTAGTTCAGTTAAAGAGTGATGAATAATTACAAGAGCGATCTGTAAAATTGTGTGCCCATTTTGTATTTCTGTTGAAGAGAAATGCTGGTGCTTTTCAGTGACAGGAACACTTTATTTGAGGGGAAATGGGGCAACCCAAGCCCCAGTAGAGGTTATCAAGTCAAATAATATAAAGCCTTCTAAAGCTTGTTTCATCGTGTAACATAGTTCCTCTGCACTCCTACGTGAAGACTATTATAATGAAGTGAAGAGAGGTGGTGGACTGTGCAGGTTGCCTATTTTTAATGCTAACCAATAAAAAACATTTTATAAAAGCTTTGTCTTCTGTTGTGTGACGTACACAAGTATAATTATATTTATCAGACTGTCACCCAATGGTTTGTTTCCCTCTACTGGACATTATTAAACTTCCGCCTGGAATTATAATTCTCCAACAAAAATGTGGTGCATTGCATTGAATCTTCATTCAATACAATTCTTTAACTGATTTATAAGCCTCCATCTATAGTGATATTTACCCAAACTAGACAAAGTCTTAAATGCAAGAAATAATCTTCAACAATATGCTTTATTGTAACACTGCATAAACATCATGTAACAAGTAACCAATTATTACAAGGGATGAACATCATATCAAACATATTATTGACAAACGGTTGCTGCAGCTGTGTTTACTCTTCTCCCTCCTCTGCCTCTCCCTCCACCGAGTCGACGCCCACCTCCTCGTAGTCCTTCTCCAACGCAGCCAAATCCTCACGGGCCTCAGAGAACTCGCCCTCCTCCATGCCTTCACCCACATACCAGTGCACAAAGGCACGCTTGGCATACATCAGGTCAAACTTATGGTCCAGGCGGGCCCAGGCCTCAGCGATGGCAGTGGTGTTGCTCAACATACACACAGCCCTCTGCACCTTGGCCAGGTCACCACCAGGGACCACAGTGGGGGGCTGGTAGTTGATGCCCACCTGTAGATGTAGTTGTTGAAAACCAATCAGCAAACACCATCCACCCAACATCTAAGCCTCACTTTGTGCAACAACAAATAAGCTCTGACAAGCACATATTGTAGTATGAGGGGGAGGGATTACCTTGAAGCCAGTTGGGCACCAGTCCACAAACTGGATGGTCCTCTTTGTCTTGATGGTGGCAATGGCGGCATTGACATCCTTGGGCACCACATCTCCACGGTACAGCATGCAGCAGGCCATGTACTTACCATGACGAGGGTCACACTTCACCATCTGGTTGGCTGGCTCAAAGCAGGCATTAGTGATCTCAGCTACAGACAGCTGCTCATGGTAGGCCTTCTCAGCAGAGATGACAGGTGCGTAAGTGACTAGGGGGAAGTGGATGCGGGGGTAAGGCACCAGGTTGGTCTGGAACTCCGTCAGGTCTACATTCAGGGCACCATCAAAGCGAAGAGAGGCAGTGATGGAGGAGACGATCTGGCCGATCAGCCTGTTCAGGTTGGTGTAGGTGGGGCGCTCAATGTCCAGGTTGCGTCGGCAGATGTCGTAGATGGCCTCGTTGTCCACCATGAAGGCACAGTCGGAGTGCTCAAGGGTGGTGTGGGTAGTCAGGATGGAGTTGTAGGGCTCCACAACAGCTGTAGAAACCTAAACATGATTGATGAGTGGAAACATCAATCAGTAGGAAGAATGAATACATCTTAATAATCCTAAAAACAATTACAACTTAAAATATTACTGTAGTAAATGGCAGATTTAACCTGTTGAGAGTGTGTTTGAAAACTTAAGTGAATGCTTTAAATTTCATTCAAACAAGTTGTTTGAACGTTAACCAAAAGTAGCTTAAACCATTCACATGTACATGTACAGTATGTGACGAGCACAGCATACCTGGGGAGCAGGATAAATGGCAAACTCAAGTTTGGACTTCTTGCCATAATCCACAGACAACCTCTCCATCAGCAAAGAGGCAAAGCCAGATCCAGTTCCACCACCAAAGCTGTGGAAGATGAGGAAGCCCTGGAGTCCAGTGCACTGGTCAGACTGTGGGATGACAAGACAAAGTGAGTGAGTGAAGTATTTCAGGTTTACCGACTACACAAATTAAATAGTAGTGACAGAGTAACACTGTAAAATCTTACCAGTTTGCGGACACGGTCGAGCACCAGGTCGACAATTTCTTTACCAATGGTGTAGTGGCCTCTGGCATAGTTGTTGGCAGCATCCTCTTTCCCTGTGATGAGCTGCTCAGGATGAAACAGCTGTCGATAGGTGCCAGTGCGCACCTCATCTGCAAGGAGACATCCCCTTGAAATTGAACACTTCTGTACTGGATAATATCTAGCTCTCTAGAGCCCTGGCTATCGCGTATTTTCAAAAGTTATCTACAGCAGTTGTCACAGTCCATTTTGCAGGCTATGATGTTATGATATTTCTTAACTATTTCTTACCTACAACAGTTGGCTCAAGATCCACAAAAACTGCTCGGGGCACATGCTTTCCAGCTCCTGTCTCGCTGAAGAAGGTGTTGAATGAATCGTCTCCTCCTCCGATGGTTTTATCGCTAGGCATCTGGCCATCTGGCTGGATCCCATGCTCCAGACAGTAAAGCTCCCAGCATGCGTTCCCAATCTGAACTCCGGCCTGGCCCACGTGGATAGAGATACACTCACGCTGCAAAAACAAGAAAACTGTTGGTCAAGATCCTGAAATCACAAAAGTTAATACAATATATACATAGAATAACATTATAGGGAAATTATCCCATGTAACTTGCGCTGCTGGCCCATAAATTCGATTAACAGTTGTCATGCTGGCTAATATCTTTACCTTAGCTTTGCTTATTATGGCAGCAGTTGACATTCAACATTTAGCTAGCTGGCAAACTAGCTAACCATTAGCTAGCTAGCTAGCTAACAAGAAACCTTAATATAAAAGGTAATGACCGTTGGTTTCTCCCCAAAAAAAGTCAGTATAGCGAACAGTTATATACTTACCATTTTGATTATATAAAGTTATATAATAATCAGTCAAAATAAAATTATGTGGTTTTCTTCCGTTTCTTTGACGCTGCAACCTCTAGTAGTTGACTGCCAAAGAGATTAACTTTTCATCGCGTGCAAGACGTTTATATATGACAGGTAACCCGTGCACCCACCCATCTTAATGCTGATTGGTTGTAGATTCATAAAATGCTTAGCAATCTCCTGTCAATCATATTATGTAATTCTGTATTGGTTGAATATCAAAATTCAAATGTAAATCGTTTCAACTGTCATTTCCAACGACTTCCAATATTTTGAAAAATAGCTAATATTAGCTATCTTAGCTCAACGGATGCTCAGCTATTGCAGGTGCAATTGACATTGGTATTTTGTTAGCTAGTTATTACACTACTACAGCAATTGGTAGGCTGGGCTAATATACCTGATAGATTAGTAGTGGTTATCTGGCTTTTAACGTAGACTTAATCTACCCATTATAAATACATTCAAATATCGTTATCTGTTTGAATTAACAGTGAAGCAAAACTAACTTTGTCTTGGAAGCAAACTGCATCTGTGACATTAGACATGTATTTACCTAGCTAGTTCACAAATTAATATCATCATTAACCACCATGACATTTTTCTAGAGTGGCTATAGCTTTGGGTAGCTTGCTTTAACATGTATTTAACCTCATGAAATTACCCATTGTGTTAAGGGGAGACGCCGATGGAATACAAACTATATTAAGATACTGAACCACATTTGTGATACAGCCTTGTACAGGTTTATGATTTTTAGCGTACATTGTGGATTGCTTTTTAAGGGTCAACCATGTTCAAGTGCACCCCCCGCCCCCAGCATATTATCAGTACATTTATTACCCCAATATTTTCGACCTGTATCAGTTTCCAGAGAAGTACGTTTTCAACCACAAGATCGTTTATTTATGTATGTACCTTAAGGTAAGGTACAAATACATTTCTATATATAGTTATGTCGGCCTAAATGGGTGAATTGTACCTAAAGTTAAAGGTACATTGTAGGCCTATAGCCTATTCATGCACAGAGCTCTCTGTCTGAATGGATGTGTTACAAAGCAAACTGCAAGCTTTGTGCCTGTATCAGTTTTAAGCTGTCTCTGTGTGTGCTAAGTAATGAAGGAATCTAACTTGCATGAACTTTTTATTGTGTTTGCTTTCATTGAGTGGGACTGAATAGACCATGTCTGTCACCCACCTAGCCTAACTACTCCTTGGAGTATTACATATTTTCTACTTCCGTCAATACAATTCTCTGCGCAAAATAGGTATAGTATATTTCAGATCAATATTGGACTTCGAAATCTCAGAAGGAAACCTCAAGTTTTATTATGCAGATTTAGTCAGCTGTACTACACATCCATTGGTCGGAACAATTACGAAAACGGAGCCCGCCCCTGCCTAAATCCTCTCGGCGACTTCATTGACGCGGCCGGTCACTGGGAAGGAGCGCACCTGTGCACAGGGACTGTCACTTGCCCCGCAACAACAGAACCATGAGCGGACGCGTCGGCGACCTCAGCCCGAAGCAGGCTGAAATGTTGCAAGAGGTGAGGCTGCTTGAATTATCTACATTAATATTGCTATCTCATGTTTTCGTGAATTTACATCAGGTCTTCCACACGTTGATAGCCTATGGTTAATCATGCGTGTGATGCAGTAGCCTATGCTTTGCGTTATGAACAGAAATGTTGGATTAAACGTTTATTCTCTATGTTCTTTTTCGATGTTTAAGTTTCGAGGAAGAGTTCAGGACATATCGCCTCAGCTGCCTTCCCAGAGCGACCATTACCTCCTACGCTGGCTAAGAGGTGAGACTGAATGAATGCGATTTGTAAATTAATACAACCGGTTACCATATTTTTTTTTTGTCAAGCACCCTCCTCGTTCTTTATACTACGGAAAACAGTTAATCGTCTTTCCTTCCCACACATCTAAGATTTCTCCTTGTGGACCAAACGCGCTTGCCCCTTTGAACCTGATACCTTCTGAAACTGGGTGTAGCATCTCCCAAAATCAACAGGTTTTCCCATATTGAGCCCCCATTTAGGGTCGAATGTGTTTATTGCCATAACTAAGAAGAAGTTTATGAGAATACCTCAGACTCAATTCAGCTGTGCTGCTTTGCTCTTGCCAAACAGACATATTTACTTAACAGGGGCCTCTTTAGACAAAATAAACCTCTTGGTTCATGAAGCAAGCAACAGTTAAGAACTGCATTGTGCAGACTTTACACTGATTTGAAATAACTGACAAATTAGTGATACAAAATAGCCTCCGTGTTTGATTTAAGTATAGGGCTCTCTCATGGCTTACATCCTGTTGCCATGTTGTCAAGTAATCTCTTTCTGAACATCTTAGACATCTTAGTTTCAGATTAATGAAGGCCAGATAATGCTCTGTGCATTCCATGCAGAGTGTTAATATTGCACACATGACATTTGTGCTTGTAGATACATAAATAAAAAAAGAATACTATATAATATGTTTTATTTGTCATCGGTAAATCGTTTTATGTCATGCCATCATAAACCCCAATCTGCATTTATATATGGAACCTTGATTGTCGATTATATGCATTTTCATGCTGGGTTACGGTTACACAATCAAAGACCATTTTTAAGTATTGACTTTTGTGTGGATCAAAGTACAGACTGTATGTATTCTGTTTCTGCAAATATTTACTTGGTCTTTCACCTCGGCTTTATACAACGCTGTGCCACAGAATATTGATCTTGCATCCTCTGACCTGCATTTGTTTAGTTAATACTTAACTAAACAAAGAGTTAGATTTTTGAAGATGTTTTTATGTACTTGCTATTTACTGCCATTTTCTGCAGTTATGGCAGCGTTTTACTGAATACTTTAAATCTGATTATATTCTTACTTTTTATCCTGGATTGCAGCCAGGACATTCAATATAGAAAAATCTGAGAGTATGCTGAGAAAGGTAAAGAAATATCTCTCAAAATTAGTATTACATTTTTTTTGCACCTTTAAAGTGCAGTAAACAGCATTGCCAGGTCCACCACCACAATGATGTGTCTCATAATGATAGTAAACATCTCCTGAGCTTGTGAATGTTTGCACAGATGATTGCAACTGTTGTCACTGTTTTTACAAAATCCTACCTGGTCCAGGTTTTCCTACATTATCGGTGGCTTATTGTACCTTTAAATGTTCCTGTTGCCGTTTAACCACAGTTTTAAAACATCACTGCCACAGTATGCTAGTCTGGTAGGCAATGTCTCTTTGAAACTGCTGTTTGTGTGTTTGATTAGCATGTGGAGTTTCGCAAGCACATGAAAGCAGACACAATTATTGAAGACTGGAAGCCACCCGAGGTGAGTGATGGATGGTAGTGGGTATAGGTGAATGAGTGAATGAGTCTCAGTATTATTACCGTGCTATGTCCTATGATCTCTCCAGGCGATCGAGAAATATGTGTCAGGTGGAATGTGTGGCTATGACAAGGAAGGCAGTCCGATCTGGTATGACATCATCGGACCATTGGACCCAAAGGGTCTGTTGATGTCCGTCACTAAGCAGGACTTTATAAGAACCAAGGTGCGGGACACAGAGTTGCTGCGGAAAGTGTGTGAGCAGCAGTCTGCCCAGGTACGAGTTCTGCCTCATGGTGCATGCCCATCGCCTACAGTTCGTTGTGTTCTTTTTCTGCCATTTTGGCTTAATTTCTCCAGGTTGGCTCTTCATGCAGCTGTGTGTCATTATTCTTCCTCACAGCTTGGTACACATGTGGAAGCCATCACCCTGATCTATGACTGCGAGGGTCTTGGTATGAAGCACTTGTGGAAGCCTGCTATAGAGGCCTATGGAGATGTAAGTACAGGTTTAGGATTGTAGAACTGGTGGGAGAAATCAGGCGCGTCCACTATATTGTTGGAACTGAGTACAAGTGCTGATTAACAAGCACTCCACTTTAGGTTTAGGCATATTTGGAGGAAATTGTCAAATATTGCCATTACTCATTATCCACAATTCTGCCTTTAAACTTTGATGGTGCAGTATATCAATAAATCATCTGCTTTATTTTTGTGTATGCTATGTTTGTTAGAGATATTTTGTGTTATACAGATTAATGGACTTTGTTTGTTACAGATATATACTGTATTTGCTTGTATATATAGTGATTTTATGCTATGTTTGTTACAGATCCTCACCATGTTTGAAGAAAACTACCCAGAGGGCCTCAAAAGGGTTTTTCTCATCAAGGGTAAGCACTTCCATCGTTATACTCTCATACTCTCTCTCTCTCTCTCTCTCTCTCTCTCTCTCTTTATCTCTCTTTCTCTCTCTGTGTGTTTGTGTGTGTGTGTCCATTTTAAATGAATATTCTGCTTCTTTGCAGCACCCAAACTCTTCCCAGTTGCTTTCAACCTTGTGAAGCATTTCTTGTGTGAGGAGACTCGCCGCAAGATTATTGTGCTTGGAGGTAGGGCACCACTCAACTGTTCACTTTCATAAGAGTTTTATTCTTTACTCTTCTCTATCCCGCAGAATAGAGCCACCAATAGCTACAGTGGAGAAAATAAGTATTTGACCGCCTGCCGATTTCGCAAGTTTGGCCACTAGCAAAGAAATGTGTGATCTATAATTGTAATGGTAGGTCTATTTTAACAGTGAGAGACAGAATATCAACAAAAACATCCAGAAAACTGCCTTTTATAACAGTTATGGTGGAATAACCCTTGTTGGCAAGCACAGACGTCAGACGTTTCTTGTAGTTGGTCACCAGGTTTACACACATCTCAGGAGGGATTTTGGTCCACTCCTCTTTGCAGATCCTCTTCAAATCCTTAAGGTTGCGTTTTCAATGGGAGGGAATGATGGAATGAGGTTCAAGCCCAATATTCCACGGTACATGTCCCCATCCAGAGTCCCCTCAATGCGGTGGAGTCGTCCTGTACCCTTGGAGGAGAAACAGCCCCAAAGCATAATGTTTCCACCTCCATTCTTGACGGTGGGGATGGTGTTCTTGGAGTCATATTCACCATTCTTCCCCCTCCAAACGCGGCAAGTCGAGTTGATGCCAAAGAGCTTGATTTTGGTCTCATCTGACCACATCCTGTCTCCCAATCCTCCTTAGAATCATTCAAGTGTTCATTGGCAAACTTCAGACGGCCCTGTACATGTGCTTCCTTGAGCAGGGGGACCTTGCGAGTGCTGCAGTACTTCAAACCATTATGGCGTAATTATGTAATAATGGGGTTATGGGGTTATTCTGCACCTTTCGGATGATCACAGATACCGCACGAGGGGATATCTTGCATGGAGCCCCAGACCTAGAGCGATTGACAGTTGTTTGGTGTTGCTTCCATTTGCGAATAATTGCACCAATAGTTGTCTGCTTCTCACCAAGCTGCTTGCAGATGGTTTTGTAGCATATTCCAGCCTTGTGCAGGTCTACAATCTTATCTCTGATGTCCTTGGACAACTCTTTGGTCTTACCTGTGGTGGTGAGGTTGAAGGTGTGAAGTATGATTCTTTGGACAGGTTTCTTTTATACACGTCACCAGTTGAGATCAGGTGTACCTTGTAAGGCCTAATGAGGACTAATCTGTGTGCTTCTTGGGCACATAAATGGTCTGTGGGAGCTAGAATTCTTGCTGTTTGGTAGGGGTTCAAATACTTATTTTCCGCGACAAATGCAAATCAATTCATAACTGTTATAAAATGCAGTTTTCTGGATGTTTTTGTTGATATTCTGTCTCTCACTTTTAAAATAGACCTACCATTACAATTATAGATCACACATTTCTTTAAAGGTGGCCAAACTTGCGAAATCGGCAGGGGGTCAAATACTTATTTTCCCCACTGTACCATAAGTATGCGTTTGTACACTCTTTAAGAGCTTGTGTATAATTCAATAAAAATCATATCTTCGGCTATAGGGAACTGGAAGGATGTACTGAGGGAGTACATTGATGAAGACCAGCTTCCTGTAGCCTATGGAGGTTCACTGACAGACCCTGATGGAAATCCACTCTGTAAGACAAAGGTGAGCAGTAGTGGAATCAGCATACAGGCAGCTCGGAGATCGGTGCTAATTTTTCCTTTCATCCAGGGGAATGACTAACTGTTTTATTTTTGTTCCAGATTAAATATGGTGGTGTGGTACCAAGGTCTTACTACGTCCAGGACTCTATAAACGTGCAGTATGATCAGACTTTGTCCATCAGAAGAGGCTCATCTTTTCAGCTGGAGCAAGAGGTCTTCTGCTCAAGCAGCATGCTACGGTGAGAAGCTTCAGATTCCTTTGTGTTTTGCACTAAACTCATATACATTTAGTAATTTAAAGGGACGGCCCGCGATTCTAATCCCATTCACTTTTTGTCAAATTCAGTGAATTGCTCCTCACGGTCCTCTAACTGTCTGTTAGGTGTTGGCGCTCAAAAAAATCTCTGATGGTTGCAGAGCACAGTCCTGGCTCTGTAAATGGGAATCAAACATAGTGGCTCAGATCGAGCCATAAACAATCCCAGCCAATCAACACAGTGCTTCAGTAACACGGAAGGGAGGGGTGTAATTTGATTTGCTGTTGAGCACAACAACTTTTCGCAACTCGCGGCCTGCATCTTTAAGTACTGTAACCCAAAGCTAAGATACGTAGTTATCCGTTTGTGTAGTCCCTTTTCCCTTTCGGAATATGAACCCGTGGCCTTGCTGGAGTTAATACCACAGTTTACCATTTTAGCTACAGTTACTTGTTGCCATTAATATTTACATTTACTTCACATTAAGTTATTCGGTACTTTCATATATTATGTTATTGAATAGGTCTACAATCAGTTACCATCATTAGTCTTAGAGTTTAACAGGGGCGTTTCTAGGATTCAAAGAAAGGGGGGGCTTAGCCCCAAGGGGAGTGGCATGTTTGCGCGCTGCAATTTTTTTTTTTAAGGCCCATTTGGGGCTGCGGATATCCATTGTTTCAGACAGTTCATAGATTGGTTTAATCAGAAAGAGTGTGATTTTGCTCTGTAGTTTTGCTTGCATTCAGTATAACACAAGAGACAGAATGACAGGGTCATAGTGAAATTTGACAACACAAATATACCAGCTGTGGTGAAATGACCTGTTCTGAGCACCAAAGCTGTCCTGTGGGTAGCTCTTCAGCTTAACCTGTCTGGGCCCTGTGTCTTTTTCACCTAAATCATTAGTTGCTGCAGCTGCTTGGTCTGTCTCTTCCTCTCTCTGACTCTCTGCCTCAGCCTCTCCTTCTGCATGACCCTTTAAGATAAGTTCAAACATTGAAACATTAACTGATCGAAATCCAGAAGCCAATTTTATGACTTGGCATAAAAATATCATGTAATAATCTAGTTTAGGCTAACCCTTGGAGTAGCCTAGGCCTGACAACAAATGCCTATACATTTCTACCACAGTAGAAGAAAATTAAAAAAAACTCCACTCATTTCCTTCTAGACCTGTAGACCACTAACCTCCATCACACCGGCTCCTTCAGCCCTGTCAATCTCCTGCTTCTCTCTCTCATCTGACTGGGCGGAGCTACCACCTCTCCTAAAGAATGTTCTTATATCCATCTGGTCAATGAATTGGATGATATACCGGTACAATAGCGTTATGAGGGACACTATGACATTTAGTTTTCACTAGCATTAACTGATTATAAATAACAACATTCTATAGGGACTGATAATATTGTTTTGAAATACTAGAGAGATATATCAATGCAAAGAATAGAGAGATGTCGATAGTTATTTCTTGTATTTCGAATTCGCTCGTTCACACTCTTGCTAACTGGTGACAGTTTCTAACAAAGTAGCTTAGTTTTAACATAGCCCACTACAATATTCGCTTTCATTTGCCTCATATCAAGTAAACCTAAAGCAGGTAACACTCGTTAACAACTACAGATAGCCACATTCTATAACTTCTTGTACTTACAATTTCACTCCGTGCATAATTTACTTTGAACTCCTTGTCTATAATACTGGCTGTCGTTGACGAGAGACGGTACTAGTGCCCGGGGTTTATATCGTAAAGTATGATGAAAGGCTATTGGAGTATAATTTGAAGGGGGAGTAAACATACAAACCAGAACGCACGCATATAAGTAGCATGTTAGAGTTATAATTAACTTGTCCGTGTGAGAAACAATAGTTTCATTTTTTTATTAAATTTTTTTTTAAGCCAATAATGCCAAATGATTTGGGGGGGCTGAAGAACATTTTAGGGGGGCTTCAGCCCCCCTAAAATAGGCCTAACGACGCCCCTGGAGTTTAATATTGTCCATTTTTACTCCATATATGAGTACGATGTAATACTAACAATTTCCATTAATATCAGAATTGTTTTCTTTACAAGCCTGAGAGAAATGGAGGGCTTAGCAAATACACAGAACACATAATCATTCATGTGGAGGACCATGCAGGAAATTACTATTTGCTCTAGTTAGAGCCATGATTGACCAACTGAGTGGCGGGAGCCTGTATGTCTACCACGCCTCAGATCCTTCTCTGTTTACAGATGTTTTACTGTTTTTTCTTCCCCTGGTGGCCTGTCTGAAAGGTGGCAGTTTGCCAGTGAGAGTGCAGACATTGGCTTCGGGGTGTTTCTGAAGACAAAGGGCACAGACAAACAGGGGGTGGCAAACATGGTAGAGGTGCTGCCCAGTGAGCGCTACAATGCCCATTTTGTGCCGGAGGATGGATCCCTTACCTGTGCGGAGCCCGGAATATGTAAGTGTTCATAACACTCAGCATTATCACACTGTGGCCAATGCTCTAACGCTCACTGTGCGGTACTTGATGCGAAGCAGTTTGAATAATCCATGTTTATTATCACTGCAGAGGGAACCAGGGAGATGTCAATTTCATCTTATACCTAAAATGATCTATATGTATATTCGTGTTATAGTGTAAATAAGATAGTGTGATAAATAGATAGCTTTGATTTTGATACAGTATGTATTATCTTTTTCCATCCCTAGATGTTCTGCGTTTTGACAACACCTACAGCGTGCTTCAGTCCAAGAAGGTCAGCTTCAGTGTGGAGGTCTTGACCCCTGAGGGTCACTCACAGCCATGCAATCGCAGGGAGGCCCATCTTGAGTAGAGCTTCCCTACACCTGGCTTACATTACCACTTCACCAGCATTAGGAGATAGCGTTGTTATTGATGAGAGGACACATTTCTGAACACAGGCATGTCAGAAAAATATTATATCATTTTCATCCCTGTCTTAAAAGTATGTGGAGACATTATACTCCATTCCTATGTCATGAGGATTATTTCTGCTGTTAGACCGGAGATCTTTAACAGATGGAGACTGTTCTGTATACAGAGATATGCAATTTTGAGCGGGCAGTTTCAAATGTGTAAAGAACAATCTTCCCAGTGTGTGCAATGATAACATTGACTTCACATAATTTTATATAATATTTATTTAGATGCAAATGTAATCATTGATTTAACAGATTCGTGGATTTGACTGTATATATTGATTTTTAATCATGGTTCCCTGAAAAAATATTACAATATATGGATCCCTTTAGGTAAAACAAGCAAGCACAGTGCTATTCGTGTTTATCATCGCTAGATGGTACCCTCTCCAAACTGAAAATTCAAGCCCGGACAATTCGGTCATATATTTTTGTAATCGGGTGAAAATAAAAACATCTGTCGAAGAAAATCGTGTCATGCTGTTTATACCAGTGTATGTATAGTTAAAAAGGTAAAAAGATACCGTTTAAAAAAAGAAGGGTATTATGACTCTGAAATGTTGTGATGACTTGTGGTGATCTGGCAGAACATGAAGTGCACTATTACATGTCTACGTAAAGTTAATGGAGCTAGCATCACCTCGGGACATCTGAAACTGCCGTGTCGTTTCACCTGTACCGCTTTTCCGAGAAAGACGGCGCCTGACCTGCAGTCCGACCCCAGGAAGGAGATATGCTGACAGCAAGGGCTAGTGCATTGGTGTAGTGTTGGCTATGCCATGTGAGTTTACATAACAGCTGTTACATTACAATAGGCTCATAAGCCAATAGCAGCAGCTGGCATGCGGTTCTCCTTTTGCCTTCTGAGCTCCAAGTTTTCCCTGGGTCTGTTAATGAACGGATTTCAGTGAGATTTATTGTCGGATTTGAACCCAGGATTGAAATACGATTGCAGGTTAATTGTAATAATGCATCTTATTTGGATTTTTAGCACAGCTTTAGTTGAGAAATAACAGGATTTAATTGAAGACCTGGACTATGTATATTAGCTGACTGCAGCATCAGTTGTGGGCTTCATCTTGGTGACCTCTAGGATGACCTTGTCCAAGGACTCTGAGGAATTCTCACAGCGTCGCCAAGCAACTCATCCGTCTTGACAAACCTGCATTCAGAATTTAGCGTTTTTAAACGCAAGGTCATGAAAATATGACAAATCCTGATAGTCGATGTCACCGCGAAACCGAGTCCACCTGACGGGTCCGGTAGGCGTTACTGAAGAATTTATGGTAAATGTTAATGAGGTGGGCGGGATGCGACAAGTGAGTAAGTGACGTCACCCCGCTGTCTGCAGAGAGTGAAACAAACATGGCGACAGACTGGAGTGGACAGGGACACATTTTAACTTTAATCGTTTTTATTTGGAGTGTCGTTAGTGGACGTACAGAGACAGCGAGTGTTGTCGGGACCCAAGTCTTGGGCATGCGGCTGGAGAGGAGCGATAAACCGGCCATGACAACAGAGGACGGGGTCATTCAGGTAACAGAAGAGAGCAATGTCCAGCTCAGGTTTTATGGGGTGCAGTTCAACTCGGACTCCTCGTCAGAGATAAGGTTCATTGAACACGGGGAAGGTGAGGATGGGAAATATTATAATAACGGCGATGCTAACAGGACTTGTACCGATTTCACCAAAGATTTCACCATCAGTAGCTACATGAATGTCAGCAGCCGAGGGACATCAGGGATGGTCAGCATCAACATCAAACCACTCCGCAAGACCGAAAGCCAGAAAGATTATAGCCTCTGCGTGAAGGACGGTCCGGGGGACAAATGGATCCTTTTGGGGGACAACGATGGCAGAATTCAGGTGGTGGAAGAGATGAAGCCATTCATGCCTCTGTGGTTGCATGGAATCACGGTCTCCACTTTGTTAGTACTGTCCGGTTTGTTCAGCGGGCTTAATCTGGGACTAATGGCTCTTGACCCCATGGAACTTCGTATCGTCCAAAGTTGTGGCACCGAAAAGGAGAGGAGGGATGCCCGCAAAATCGAGCCTATTCGAAGGAAAGGAAACTACCTGCTTTGTTCACTTTTGCTCGGTAACGTGCTTGTCAACACCACCTTGACCATTATGATGGACCAATTGGTCGGCTCAGGACTGGCGGCTGTGGCCGCCTCCACGGTGGGTATCGTAATTTTCGGCGAGATAGTCCCTCAGGCTCTCTGCTCCCGTCACGGTTTAGCAGTGGGGGCTAACACCATACAGTTGACCAAATTCTTTATGCTTCTCACCTTCCCGCTATCTTTCCCCATCAGCAAACTGTTAGACTGTGTTTTGGGACAAGAGATGGGCAATGTGTACAACAAAGAGAAACTGGTGGAAATGCTGAAAGTGACTGAGCCCTACAACGACCTGGTGAAAGAGGAGCTCAACATGATCCAGGGAGCGTTAGAGCTGAGAACTAAAACTGTAGAGGGCGTGATGACTCCTATCGGCAACTGTTTCATGATCCACACGGACGCCATCCTGGACTTCAACACCATGTCGGACATTATGGAAAGCGGCTACACTCGCATACCAGTGTACGAGGACGAGCGCTCCAACATTGTTGACATTCTCTATGTGAAGGATTTAGCTTTTGTGGACCCAGACGACTGCACCACCCTTAAAACTGTCACCAAGTTCTACAACCACCCTGTCCACTTTGTCTTTCATGACACCAAACTGGACGCCATGCTGGAGGAGTTCAAGAAAGGTCAGTGAGGGAGAGGGTGAGAGGGAGATGACGACAACACTGGGAGGTGTGTGTGTGTGGGGGGGGGGGTGCACAATGGGGAAACTATGCAAAAACATATTTAGCATACCTCACTCTCATGTACATATTTGTAAAGTAACAATACCCCTAATACAACTGCTATTCACATCCTAAAATAGAAATATAAGATAACAGCTGTTTATGTCCTTGCTTAGAGCTAGGAAAGACATTACGTTGATGCTTGTCACTACCAGTCATGTCTGTCCTTGTGCTTAGTGTAAAATGATCTCTCCCCTGACACTGGGATGCAGTAGTCAGTTCTTAACCCACTGTTGTGGGGTGGCTGAAAGGGTAACCTCAGAAAGCACAGAGATCTTGTTTGTGTGATGAACCCAAATAGGTGTGTTTTTACATAGACATTTTCAGGAGTTTTTCTTAAAGAGTGTCTCTATTCATATAGTGAGATTGGAGTCATTAGTGTGAAATGACTCCTCCACCCTCTGACACTAGATTGAAGTATGTGTGTTGCAGTGGCGATTTTACCCCGAAATTTCTGGTGGGGCAATTTTGTATGACGTCATGTCATCGTCACAAAAATAAAGCTAGCTGATTATTATATTATTATATAAGCAATTTGCCTATATGCCCAGGTAGGCAGGCTATGGGCTGCATTTTGAGTGCCAGCAGGGAGCAGAAATCCTATTTCAATTACATTTCACATGCTTCAGTTCTCAGCACGACACAAAGATGTTGCTTATAATACAGCAAAAAGTAAATAAAAGAGATTTCAATAAAATCAAAAGATTAGATAGACACATAGTTTAAATAACTTGCATGCTTTATCAAGCTTGTGGCACACGCATACAACATGAAGCGAAAGGCACAACTGAAACAAATAACAGCAACAAACAAATCATGCTGCTAAATGAACGAAACTTACCTAAAATGTTGTCCTATAAACAGAAATTATTTCAGGCTGCAACTTGAAACACTGAGTCTGGTTCCAAAACAGTAGAAAACTAGCGATAGCTAACGAACAATAACGTTAGTACGAGTACAATCTGATTAATTTTTTTGCTAGGCAGATTTCGTGGGGCACATTTAAAACTGCCCCATCTCCCAATGTAAACTTTGGCCTGTGTCGCTCACGCTCATTGCTGTTTCCATAGCAACAGTCTTATGTTTGCAGCGCTGCCCCAGAAAGGGAGGGACAGCGGAGAGCAGGCAGCATTTCACAGAGCAAGCACAAACACAGAAACACTCACAAATCAAATTACTCCAAAACAGTAGCCTACTATATTGCTTGTGAGTCTAGTTTATTCACACACACATTTACAATAGAATCAGAATACATGGAACGGCGTAATTAGGATAAGTAAGAGGTAACTGTATCCCGGTACAGTTACAGAAAAAAAGACGTAATTAGATTACAGATATTTTTATAAAAAATTGGGATTAACAGGATTACACATTTTTCAAATAGATTTAAAAATTAAGAACATTATACTATCAACCACATGCACACTTTACAACACTTCCCGAGAAGACAACAGAGAAACCTACAATATGATGACCTCGAGTTAAAACAATGCCTTCCCTGCCTGGAAATATCAACACTATTTTGTCTTTAAAGCGGAAAGTGGGAAGAACATAACAGTGCAATGCACCTCATGCCTCCCCGCAGTGAAAATACTGTCGTTATCCAAGGACTCCACGTCAAATTTAATGAAGCATTTACAGGTAACACCAACACTGCTAACGTCTGTTCTGTTTTCATTTGCACATTTGGCATTGAGGTAATCCAAAAGTAATGGAATCAAGTTACATTACTTTAATATTGTGATACTTGGATTAGGTTACTGAATACAATTTTGAACTGGTAATTAGTAATTGTATCAGAATACATTTTTAAAGTAGCCCTCCCAACCCTGGTTGTATTAACCCTCTGACAGTATGGATAACATGTGTCTTTCGGTCGGTTATGGTACATCCTGGTTTTTAACACACACAGAACATGCACACACACACAATATTATCTAACTCTGATGCAAAAATATGCTGCCTCCAGTGACCCCAGGCAGTGTATTGAAGAGTGGAAAGGGTGTGTGTGTGTGTGTGTGTGTGTGTGTGTGTGTGTGTGTGTGTGTGTGTGTGTGTGTGTGTGTGTGTGTGTGTGTGTGTGTGTGTGTGTGTGTGTGTGTGTGTGTGTGTGTGTGTGTGTTTAGGAGTAGTGGGCAGTGCGTATCCCTGTCTGCTTGTTGTGTGTCTGAGCCAATCAGGACCCTCTTCTTCCCAGTGGCGGGAGTCACAGTATGACAGCGGACAGAGAGGTCATGCACCACATCCATGTTCCTGTCATCATAACTGTCCTCTTCCTGTTATTAGCTGGAGGACAGCAGCAGACTCTAGGTCACTACATAGCACACACCAGTTGAGGACACTCTGGTTCAGCATCCCGCACTTAAGACCCAGTGGGCTAGCAATTGAACCTAACTATTACAATGCATACCAGCCTCAGGGTGCACTAAATAGATGCAGTGGATGTGGTTTGTTTTTAAGGCAATGTGGATGCACAGTGGTGGTTATTTTCGAGATTGTTTCAACTTGTCTTGATTTGGATATTGCGGTTTCTTCTGTGTCTGGGCAATCTGGGTAATATCCGTGCCTTCCAGCTGACAGTGTCTGCAAGATGCCGCAGTCTGAAAAGAGCACACATGCAGGAGAATAAAGACAGGGTGTGAACTGTGAAAGAAGGCACAGAAATGCTCACTTCCAGGTCCTCCCTCCTGTTCAGTTCCGTCCCACTGCGTCTGTGGCGTTTTGAGACGTGTCCTGTGACAGTCAAGGCACCCAGGGACTAGTGGTGCCCCCTCTGTGTGGACTCACAGTTTTTAAGGAACTCTCAGAACACACAGACAGACATTTGTAGTGATTCGGAGGGTGTGAGTTGCTTTGATATGCTGCAGCTCTCTGTAGGGCTTACATCATTGAAGCACTCCCACTGCAAATACACACACACACACACACACAAACACACACACAAACACACACACATAGACACACACATAGACACACAGTCACTCTCTGACACACACATATACACACAAAGTGACCTGACCTCATCTGGAGCGATTGTCAGTCTCCAGAGATTCAAAACACACACACACACACACAGTGCTGTCACTTTTTGTAAACTCCAGACTAACACTCATACACACACAGTGGCATGACTTCAGCTGGAGGGCTGCGCTATCTCCTAAGAGACGTATACACACACACACACACACACACACAGACACACTGTCTCACTTTCCCAAACCCACACTCTCTGTCTCACACACACACACACACACACACACACACACACAGACACAGCAGAGCAGGCCAGCACAGCAGATTATAGCTCTTCCCCTCTTCTTGCCCTTTCTCTCTCTCCGTTATCTCTCTCTTTTTTTCCCCTCTCCCTTTCTGTCTCTCTCTCCTCCGTTCTTTCTCTATTCTTTCCCACTCCTGTTCCCTCTCTTTCCCTCTCCCTCTTCCTGTCTCTCTATTTCTCTGTCTCCATCCCTCATATCACACCCTGTTTCTCCCCTCATCACTGTTTTCCCCAAAGCTCCTTTGCTCTTCTGCTCTGAAGACTCTGTGCCTTCATCTCACAACTCAGCTGACTCTGGAACAGGCCTGGATATGGCTCAGATACGGCTCAGATACGGCTCAGATCCGCTCCTGAATCAGCTGTAATATGCCTCTTTTCTCCTTCGCTCTCTATGTAGCTGCTGATGGAGCTGCTTGGCTGTAGAGATGTAGTGATTGACAGCAGCAGGTCGATAGCCAGAAGTGCACACTGTAAATAATTAATGCACAGAAAGGCCAGGAGCAGGAGCTTCCCGCTAGGCTGCTAATAGTATTCACATTAATGCGGAAGCCCCCTTTGGAGCGCTTTTTGACAGAGGAATAAATATACCACAAGCACCTAACGGTCTTTGTGCAGTCTTTGGAGTGCTTTTTGACACAAGAACAAATATACCACAAGCACCTAGCAGTCTGTGTGCAGTCTTGTTAGGGTGGTGCAGTGTAGGAGCTGGATGTGCTGCCCCACAAAAAAAAGCCTTGAGGAGCTAGTCCTAGGCAATGCTGTGCCCAGTTAATGCTGCTTTTCAACAACAAAAAAAACCACCTAGATTGAGAAGCTAGCACTGGCCTCCGTCTGGATCAGTACGCTGATGCATAATTTTAAACTACAAAGCAGGTTGCTTGAATTCCTGCATTAAAATATTGTGACACTAACACTAACAACATAACACTGTATCATGACAGTCTGGATGATTTGAAGTGGTCATTTATTATCACACTAGCATTCAATTATCACGGCAAACTATTACGCTGAACCCTAAGTACACAAAAGTTAAAATAACGAAACCTGTAATTATTACTTGTGAAGGAATATCATTCACGTCTTACTAAACCTAGCCACGCGAAAGTGAACGAGGTAAACAAATCCTTTCTGTTTCCTCTTCTGAGCCTATGCAGGTCACGTGAAAAATTATCCTAAGATGCGTATCCGAAGACCCAGTCAAAATGAACGAATCATTTCTGTTTTCTCTAGCTACCAGTGCTGAGCCTATGCAGGTCACGTGGGAAATGAACGATGAACGAGATCTGATCTGTATCCGGCAGATGAACGAGTCGTTCACCTCCCGACCGTGTCTTCGGGTCAATGAACGATCCGGCAGATGAACGAGTTGTTCACCTCCCGACCGTGTCTTCGGGTAAATGAACGATCGGGAGATGAATGATTCGTTCATCTGCCGGATACAGATCTTCGGGTCAATGTTTCGTTCTTCTTCCAACCGAGTCTTCTGATCAATGATTCGTTCATCTGCCGGATACGGATCTTTGGATCATTTTTCACATGACCTGCATAGGCTCAGTACTGGTAGCTAGAGGAAACAGAAATGATTCGTTCATTTTCCGACTCGATCTTCGGATACGGATCTTTGGATCATTTCCCACGTGACCTGCATTCAACGAATCATTTCTGTTTCCTTGGCTGAGCCTATGCAAGTCCCGATGCATGGCCACGAGAAAATTAACGAATCGTTCACGAACGACACATCACTAGTTATAAGTAAACGGCAAACAGACGTATCTTCTCTCTGTCTCCGTGTGCCCTTCCTTCACCTACAAATATTACAGTGGCGACGAGGTAAAGAAGTTAATCCACATCAGTGATGAAAACTAAAGGTGTTTGATGAGTATAACCTCCTAAATGCAAGATTTCGCATGTTTTCTGGTTCGGAAGAAACCGTAAATGCTAGCTGCTGAAATAGTTTTCGATGCTAAGCAAGGCACAACATTTGAAAGCGCAAGAGCGCCCTCCTGTGGTGAGTGACTGTAACAAAAAGGGAAAATTGTGTTTAAGACAAAAAGGAAGTGGTTTAAATTGACAAAGAAAAACGGAGATTAACTGAAAGGGAAGTCAACTGAAGGATTTCTTGAAAGAGGGGGAATTATAAAGTTGCAGAGACATTCAAATAAGACTACAACTGCAGAAATGGCATATATCGGAAAGGTTCCGGAATTTGACAGTAAGAAAGAAGATTTTGATTCATATTTGGAAAGGTTTGAAAGATGGCTGTCTGCAAATGACATTGATGCAGGGAAGAATGCTGATGTATTCGTGAGTGTTTTGGGTCCGACCCGAATATGGATTACTAAAAAATTTGGTTGCACCGAAAAAAGTCAGTGAGGAGACTTACGATAACCTCACGAAAGCCATGTCACTTGCATTTCAAGCCGAAGCCTATCTTGATAGCGGAACGCTTCAGATTCTACAAACGACAGCAAAAGCAAGATGAATCAGTCTCTGAATATATCCTTGCACTGAAGAAACTAGCGAGCACTTGTGACTTTGGACAATTTCTCAATGATGCATTCAGGGATAAGTTTGTATGTGGCCTCTTAGGGGAGCGGTATCACAAAAGGCTACTCTCTGAAAAAGAACTCACTTTCCAAAAAGCCTGTGAAATTACACTTGCTCTAGAATTGGCCTACAAGGACACGAAAGAATTGAGAGAACATGCTGAGAAACCAAAAGGTGCAGTTAACAAAGTCTTCAATACTTCAAGTGAAAGACGACATCACATGAAAGGTCAAAGTTCACGTTACGACCGGCAGGATGATTCTAGAGGAAAACAACGGGTTTCAGAGAAATGGCAGTGCTATCGATGTGGCAAAGATAACCATCAACCAACTGAATGCCACTACCGCACTGAAACATGCCATGGATGCGGGAAGGTGGACATTTGAAAAGAGTCTGCAAGAAAATAAGACAGGGGACAAAGCGCAAATGGTCATAGCAACCAGGGAAACGGATGACTCAGAAGATGGTGATGACGATGAGCTGGAATTGTTTACAGTATACACTGCACAAGGAAAGAAAGACGGCATTTTTGTCAGCATGGAGTTATCTGGGAAACCAGTGAAAATGCAAGTGGATACGGGTGCTTCAGTATCTTTTGATTCCAGAGTCCCTTTATCAGAAGCAACTGAAGAATTGCCCACTAAACCAGCTGCCATTCACCTGTCTTCATACACAGGAGATATCATACCTGTGCTGGGAAGGTCCTGGTGCCGGTGAAGTATGGGGAACAAGAGTGGAAGTTGCCACTTGTGGTGGTTAAAGGCAGTAAACGCCATTGCTGGGAAGAAATTGGCTGCAGAAGATTAAAGCTGATCTGGGCCAAGAATCTTCAGCCTTCAGAGAACTGAACCACTCACACTCGCAAGACATGCTTGAAAAAGCACAAAGACTTGTTCAAGGATGGATATGGGAAGATAAAGACTTCAGAGCAAAGATTAGAGTGCAGAGCAATGCCAAACCAATCTTCCACAAGTCACGACCAGTACCTTATGCGGTTGAGGGAAGCAGTGGAAAAATAACTTGAGCGCTTACAGAAGAACGGAATCATTACACAAGTAGAAGGAGTGATTGGGCTGCACCTATCGTCGTCAGTACAAAGAAAGACAAGACTGTGAGATTGTGCGGTGACTACAAAGTGACTGTGAATAGATGCATACTCCCAGAGGAATATCCTCTACCAAACGCTGAGGACTTATTTGCTACTCTGGCTGGCAGAATAGTTTTCAGTAAACTTGACCTGTCCTATCGCTTATCAACAATTGCAGCTTGATCCAGAATCAGAGCAAGTATCTGACGATACCACACACACACAAGGCCTCTTCAGATTACACTGTTCTGGGCCTACTGGCTCGGTCTCCACAGCTCCGGCAGTGTTCCAACACACAATGGACCAAATCCTTCATGGAATGGAGAATGTAGTGTGCTTTACTGGATGACATCCTTGTCCTCAGCGCCCTACAAAAGAAAGACATTTAGCCATATTAGATGAAGTCATGAAAAGACTGGAAAAGCATGGAATAAGGATCAAGAAATCAAAGTGTGCATTCTTGCATAGATTTCAGTGGAGTACCTCGGATACAGAATTGATGCACAAGGACTTCACCCAACAGCAAGCAAGGTAGAAGCCATAGTAAACGCACCAGCTCCACAGACTGTTACAGAGCTAAGATCATTCCTGGGATTGACTTAATTATTATGGAAAGTTCTTGGCAAATGTATCTACATTACTGCATCCACTTCACCAGCTGCTACACACAGACACACCATGGACATGGTCAGAGAAATGTGAAGACGCATTCAAAGCCTGCAAACAGCGTTCTCCTGAACAGTAATTGTCTTGCACACTATGGACCCAGAGAAGCCTCTTAGGCTAGCATGTGACGCCAGTCCATATGGTGTTGGTGCAGTAATTTTGCATGTGCTTACCCTCTGGTGAAAGAGCAACCAATTGCTTTTGCATCAAGGACTCTTTCATCAAGTGAGCGAAATTATGCTCAAATGAAAAAGAAGCATTGAGCATTAATATTCGGCTGTCCAATAAGTACCTGTATGGAAGGAAGTTTGTGCTATTTGACCGACCACAAGCCACTTTTGACCATATTAGGCCCCAAATCAGCAGTTCCAACTCTTGCTGCACTCCGCATGCAACGCTGGGCCTTAATCCTACTGGCATATGACTATGACATCCAGTATAGACGTTCCAGTGACCACGCCAATGCAGATGCGTTGTCACGTCTTCCATGCAAGCATGACGCTGATGAAAGCACAGATGAGAATGAAGCCTTCTGTGTGTCCCATGTTGAGCAGTTGCCCGTGTCTGCCAAAGACATAGCAGAAGAGACTAGACTTGACCCAATCCTCTCTAAGGTCCTGGATCTGACATTGTCAGGATGGCCAAAGTTTGTGCCCAATCCAGAGCTCAAGCCATTTTACTTGAGGAAGGACCAGTTGTCTACAGACCAGGGATGTATTCTTTGGGGGTCAAGGGTAATTATACCGCCGAAGTTCAGGCAGCGTCTTCTGTCAGATGTGCATGAGGGACATCCAGGAATGACACGGATGAAGGCATTAGCCAGAAGTTTCCTGTGGTGGCCTGCACTAGACCAAGAGATAGAGAATCACGTGAGTCAGTGTGCAGCGTGTGAGACTACACTGAACAGACCTGCTGCAGCACCTCTTCATCCTTGGTCATGGGCTACAACACTGTGGGAAAGGATACATGTGGACTTCGCTGAAATCAACAAGCAGCACTACCTGGTGGTAGTAGATGTCTATTCCAAATGGCTAGAAGTCCTGCCTACACAACTGAGAACAGCACAGAAGACTGCAAATCTTCTCAGGAACCTCTTTGCGTCATATGGTCTGCCAAAGGTGCTCGTGTCAGACAATGGCCCTCCCTTTACATCGACGGAGTTTGAGCAGTTTCTCAAGAATAACAGAGTACGCCATGTTCTCACACCACCTTACCATCCTGCGTCTAACGGAGCAGCGGAACGAGCGGTACAGACTTTCAAGAAAGCCTGGACACGACTGGAAGCACAGTCTGTGTCACCCCATCTACGGCTTGCTCGGTTCCTGTTCACATATCGAAACACTCCTCACACAGTCACTGAACGCACCCCGGCTGAATTGTTCCTGAAAAGACAACTACGCACTCGCCTGTCATTACTGAAGCCGGACATATCCGAAGTGGTGGTCAAGCATCAGCTACAACAGAAAAAGGCTCATGACAAGCGGGCAAAGCCTCTCCGGATGTTTAATCTGGGAGAGAGGGTGTTAGTTCGAGATTTCAGACATCCTAAGAAACTGTGGATTCCAGGGGAAATTCTGCAACGAAAAGGACCTATGTAGTGCAAATAGGTCAACGCCAAGTCAAGGTGCATGTGGATCACCTTTGTGCATCTAAAGCTTCAACACGTCCAAGCAGAATGGATGACAGCGATTTCCTGGACTACACAGCAAGCTCTGAGGACCAAGCAGAAAGCACGGAGCAAGAAGATGCAGCTGCTGGTGCATCTCCGGAAGCTCAACCTGTTACTTCTAATTGAACCCTGCATATGTAGTGTAAGGAATGACTAATGCAATGAAGTATGTAGTCTGGCTATATAGGTTATAATCTAGGAGGGAGGAGTGTAGTAGTTCACATATACTACGGTAATGTTGGCCATAGTATTAAGGTAATTACGGTATCTGTATGAGTCACTTCACTATCTGTATACCGGCATTCGAGTTATAAGTAAACGGCAAACAGACGTATCTTCTCTCTGTCTCCGTGTGCCCTTCCTTCACCTACAAATATTACACTTACTAATGTGTATAAGGCTAAAAACGGCCATTGCATGTTTAACTCAGTGCAGCTATCTGGGTAACTCTGTAATGCTGATTTTTATTATACCCCTGATTGCATGAACCATCGTCATTGCTGTTTGTTTATTACAATACACTTTTTATCAAACTCAGCAAATTGCTCCTCATGGTCTTCTAGCTGTCTGTTATGTTTATGCGCTCAACAACACTAGCGTTCATGAGCTCAAAAAACAACAACCATCCACTAGAATCACAGACTTAATCTTTAAATAAATGTTAAATAAACAATATATCACAGTGAGACAGTGGTCAGGCAAAATAAACAGCTAAAGGAGTTTCAGTACTGGTCCAGTTATTTGCAAATGCTGATTTAGACATTAAAGATAAGTGTTCTCATGTGATGTGAGAAAACATTCATGTGTAAGGCTTTTTGTTCTTTATTTTTCACACTCTTGCCTTGTCTTGTCTTGTAAATAAGATGATATTAAGAAACCGCCTTAGGGGCCAAAATGGCATTAAAACTCTACTCTACTGCCATACCAGTCGCTTAATTAAGAAATAATAGCCCATATGTTCAAGGAGTAATAGAGTTTACTTGAATGCGCCTTCCGTAATCAGTCCCTAGGATTAGTATAGGGGCTGTTGTTTTGTATAAGTGAACTTAAAAGTGTTTGTAAGTTTATGTTGAGGGTGAAAATGTCGTCCCAGAACGTAAATGCTGTGTTTCTTGTTCTAGGGAAGTCGCACTTGGCCATCGTCCAGAAGGTGAACAACGAGGGCGAGGGGGACCCCTTCTATGAAGTGCTGGGGCTGGTCACCCTGGAGGACGTTATTGAGGAGATTATCAAGTCTGAGATCCTGGACGAGTCCGACCTCTACAGTGGGTTTGATCAGCAGTCTTTACAGCACTCTCCATATAGCTGTCACCTTGCACACAGCCTCTGTTGTGTTTGTGTAGATTTAGTTAGCTGACCTTTACCAACATTTGATGGTCTCTTTATAAACTCAAGGTTATTCCCTCTCACTCTCTGGCTTTCTCTCCGTCTCTCTCTCTCTCTGTCTTTCTCTCCATCTCTCTCTCTGTCTTTCTTGCTCCATCTCTCCGCTTTTCTCTCTCCATCTCTCTCGGTCTTTCTCTCTCCATCTCTCTCTCAATCTTTCTCTATTTTTTTCTCTCTCCATCTCTCTCTTTCTGCCTTTCTTTCGGTCTCTCTTCTTTCACTTTTCCACCTATTCTGTGTTTTCTGTCTCACTCTCTCGCCTTTGTCTTGACCGTTTCTCAGCTGACAACCGTAACAAGAAAAAGGCCCACCCCAACAAGAGCAAGCGGGATTACTCAGCCTTCAAAGACGAGAACGAGTCCAAGGTGAAGATCTCCCCTCAGCTGCTGCTGGCTGCACACCGCTTCCTGGCCACAGGTGTGTGTGTGTGTGGGTGTGGGTGTGGGTGTGGGTATGTGTTTGTATGTGTGGATGTTGGGAGGAGGGGGTGCGTGATTGCATCATGTTGCATCAGATCTCATGGGAAGGGGAGGGCAGTTTTTGCCCACACTGTTAAGTTTGTCTCTCTCTCCCTCTCTGTATCCCTTTCTCACACTATTGATCACTCTTCTGTGTTTTAATGGTTATTTTCTGTCCATGTGTCCCTATCTTTCCCCCTGGCTGATTGTCTGGGTCTCTTTCTCTCTGTCTATCCCTCTGTCTGTTTCTCCATCCTTCCCTCTGTCTCTCTGCCTGTCCCCCCCCCCCCCCCCATGTCTGCCTCTCTCTACCTCTCTTCTTTTCCTCTCTTCTCAGAGGTGAACCTCTTCAGCCCTCTCCAGATCTCTGACAAGGTTCTTCTGCGGATCCTCAAGCATCCAGACGTCGTCCAGGAGGTCAAGTTCAACGAGAATGACAAGCGTTCGCCGCTGCACTTTCTGTACCTGCGCGGGAAGCCCATTGACTTCTTCATCCTCATCCTGCAGGTCAGCCGCTCTCAACGCGCCACGTTGCGTCACATCATGTCTCATGGCCTCAGCCCTGACGTCACACAGCTTTGACTTAAGCCTGTGCTATCTCCCTGATTGGCTTTCCAGGGAAACAGGATCTTAGAGGTCTCAGGGTTTCATTTGTCTACACAGTAGGTTTAGAGTGTGGTGAGTGTCATGTCAACCACCGCTGCAGAGTCCCTTATTCCTCACCTACTGAATCTACAAACACGTTCGGAAGGAAAAGTATGATTTAAGTCTGTGTTGTGTTCCATCACCGTGTTGACATGTCGGTTGTGGAGATCAGGGGTGGTGCGACACGATGAGCTGCTGTGACTGAGCTGCTGAGAGAGGGACAGGTGGAGAGGAACAG